>NW_022103899.1:6231255-6240545 GCF_000313985.2 Echinops telfairi | reverse complement strand
GGTTCATGAGGGAGCAGGTAGTGGGGAGGGAGGGGGAAAATGAGGAGCTGAATGCAGAGGCTTAAGTGGAGAGCAAGTATTTTGAGATGGGGGCAATGAAGGTACAAATGTGCTTTACACAATTGATGTATGTATAGATTGTGATAAGAGCTGTATGAGCCCTTAATAAAATGATTTAAAAAAAACAATCAAGAAATATATACATCAGGGTTGTATACTTTTACAATATTTGTTCAATCTGTATTGTGAGAAAATAATGTGAGAAGTTGGAGTATATAAAGAGGAATATGATATCAGGATTGGAAGAAGGCTTTCTAACCTGTGATTTGTATAGAAATGGACCCTGCTTGCTGAAAGTGAAGAGGACTTGAAACCTTGCTTGACGAAGGATAATCCTCAAAACTAGACCAATAAGTAACGTTATGATAAATGAAGAAAAAATGCTGACAAGGACTTCATTTTACTTGGATCCACAATCAATGCCCATAGAAGCAATCATCATGAAATCTTGCATTGGGAAAATAGGCTGCTGCTGTAAAAAAACCATGAAAGTATTACATCGTGAACGATGTGACTTTGAGGACTAAGGTGCCCTGACTCAAATCATGGTATTTATAATACACGTATAAAATCTGGACAATGAGTAAGGAAAACTGAAGGAGAATTGATGCATTTGAGTTCTGGTATTGTCAAAAATATGAGCTATGTTGACGGTGTTTGCAACAGCAGGAAGAATGTCGAGACTATCACAGTGCGAAGCAGGGCTTTGTTCTGTGCATAGAGGGTCCCAATGAGTCAGAATGTATGGGACAGCTTCTATGAACATAAATATTTCATTAATTGTAACAAATGGACTGTATTAATGAAAAATAGCAATAGAGAAAACTGGATGTGCAGTATATGAAACTATTTTCTTCGCAATTTTTCTGTAAATGTAAAATTATTCTAAAATCAAATTTTATTACAGGGTTTTTGCTTGTTTTTGATATTGTTTTAAAGACAAATGCGTTGCCAAATCTGTATTGAGAAAGTTGAAAAGACAAATACAAAATCAGTAAAACTTCATCTAGATGCAGGGTTTCTCTTTTGCTACATGGTCATTTAGGGTTTTTCCCGATGCCTGTAGAATTTTGTGAGAAGATTGTAATAGACTAGCCAGTCTTAATAAGGCATTTATTCCTATAGATCAAGGGTGGGGAATGTCCCGCCCACAGGTCATATAAGGCCTGCAAAATCTTCAGTAGCTGCTAACATCATGTCACACACACACACATACACACACACACACACACACACTCTTCCAGCATCATATTCCCATAAAACCAAGCTCACTATCATCTAATGGATTCTGACTCATAGCAACCCATAGGAGAGGATAAAACTCCTCTTGTGAATTTCCCAAATGGTAACTCTCTATAGGAGTCTACCACTTAAGTTCCACCAAATATAGCACCCTAATTTTTAAGTTGATAATTTTGTATGGTCCACAAATGGTGTTATAAGTATCCAAATGGCCCTTGGCAGAAAGAGAACATGTTTTACCACCCTTGCTATAGAATTTAACAAATTTGTTAAAAACAAAAAAAAACAACCCCACCCAAAAAAAACCAAAAACAAACTCATTGCAATTGTCAATTCTAACTCAGAGCAACTATCGAGTGCTGAGTAGAGGTGCTCCTTAAGTCTCTGAGATTGTCAATCTTTAGGGAAGCAGACAGCTTCATTTTTCTCCTGTGGAGTAATTGGTGGATTTTAACCATTCACCTTATAGTTAACACCTCAACCCTAGCCCACTCTACCACCAGGGTTCCTAATAATTTAGCAAAGGTTCAATTAATTCCAGGTAAATGTTACTAGTCTACAGATCTAAAGGTTAGCCTAGATCATTCCTAGATATCATTAATGTTCATATTGTAAATATATTATATGTCTGATAATGAGACCCCAGGGAAACTAAGATGGAATGAAATTATCCACTTTATCATTCCAACTTCATCTCTGAACTTTTAAAATTAATTCTCAATTAATTATGTCTCTATGGTGAACAGAAAAAGATAAAGATTATTTTTTGTTCATTTTATCCTTCTGTGTATTCCAGTTTCCATGGAATTCATTCTGAGTTGGACAACCCCATGTGTTTCAAAGTGGAAGTGCACTCCGTCATTTTCAAATATTTAGGGGTTACATACTGTTAGTGCTTATCAAAATAGAAACTCAAAGAAGAATGGTGTCAAAGAGGAACAAGTTGTAAGAAAATGTGACAGCCTCAAATATCTGTGCATCAGTCCAAGTTCAATTGCAGAAAGCAGTGTGACTACTGTAAACCAATTTCCAAGAATATAAGATGCTTATGAAATTGCTAGACACCCTAGAGAAACAGGTGTGGGGCTGGAACGATCTTCAGGAAATCATTGTAAAATTGGCTTATCAAGTGTGGTGAAGTGACCTTTCTAAATATGGCTCTTCTATCTATATATCTGTAATTCCTCCAAAATGATTGGGTGGGGCCATGAAATAAGGTATGTGAAACATTAATGGAGGGGATTAGTCAGTTTGGGCCACCACTTCCCTGGTTATGACTGAGTCATCTCAGAAGTTTGAAGAAAGAGAGAGAAATCCCAAGACGATCGCAAAGAAGAGCCGCCTATGGAGCCCCTTTAAGAACTCCTTCTTTTTCTTTCTTTCTTTCTTCTTCTTTGTTTTTTGGCAGGGGCCAAGACCAGAGGCACCAGAGGCTGCATCACAGAGATCATGAGACAAAGCAAAGAAGTCAACTCAAGACCAGTGGTCAAGCCAAGAAAACCCTGAGACAGACAGAGACGCAGCACAGAGAGCTTGCTTTCTGTGAGGCAGGCAGTGGCCAGGTTTCTTGGCCCAGAGAGGCAAAGGCCAAGGGACCGTGTGGCTGACATCCTGAGGACTAGAGTTCGAATTGGCTACTCGCTAAGGAGTGATAAATGACTGTATCCTTAGTGTACTATAAGCCTGGCTTGTGGCAACTTGTTAGTATCCCTAATTCTGAGCGTTGTCCGTGAGTCCTGTGTGGCCTGAGTGGCCTTGGACTATCAAATCCAACAGAGAAGTAGAGTGCGGTGGGAGGAACGGTTGGTATCAGAATAGGGTAAAGAAGGATGGAGGGTAGACACAAGTCTGACCTCTGCTTCCTGGCAATGCATCTCAGGCTGCTGAGGAATTGGATTCTCCTTCTCACTTGCTGCCAGGGGAGATCAAATATGGCCCCATGCTTTTTTTGTGCAAAGGAAACTGTGGCCTCAGCTACTGTCAGGAAGGAGGGGTTTTCAAAGACATCACCTTAGATTGGGCCCAGGAATCAGGAAGCTGGGGCTGAACTGTTCTGAGTCAGACACAACTTCACAAAAATGCCTAACTACTGTCAGACTCTCACTTCCCCCATTTACTCTGTGCTCTAATTTCTCATGAGCTCATCTGATTAATTGAATTTAAATTACATCTAGAACTTTTACTCCAAAGGAATTCAGAGAAATGTGCTTTTCAGCTTTCCAGACTCTGCCACACTGAAAACACATTAGGGAGGGAGGAGTAAATATTGAATCAGTCAATCTAGTCCATTCACCACATGTGACATTGGATGGTTATAATGTTGAGTAACGCATTTAAAGAGATATTATTAAACTGCTTCTTGCTGGAGGCACGTTTTTCTACCAGAGTTTAACAATCATCTATTCATATAGTTCTGTGGTCAATGTATATCTCAAATAGCCAAATGAGATATGGTACCTCTCATAAATTGTTACAACATATAGATAAATCTTTTTTTTCTTCTCTAAAATGTCTTTATGCCCCAGGCTATGCATCCAAAATTCTTTTCAAGTTTGTTCTAAATTTCATATAATCTCTCTTTGGATTCCCTGAACTGTGTACACATTCATAAACACACTCTGCTTAGCTTTCATCAATAAGAAACTGTCTTCTATTAGCACATATATGATTGTATGCTGTTATTGTTCATTGATTTTTATTCAGATAGACCATATATGAGAGAATAGAAGTAGCCCAGAGGGTTTTCTGGGCTGAGATCCTTATGAAAGCCAAGGGCTGAGTCCTTTTTCCTGATGAGTAGCTGGTGGGCTTGAACTACCGAGCGTTGGGTAACAGCCAGGTGTTGAATCACTGCACCACCAGGGGTCCTAGTACATACATTGTAAGGTAATAATTATGAAGATGTCTTGCAGATGCTTGTCTAACTATACAATTTTAATATATTTCCTTCTAAAGACAACAGTTATTCCCTGGAATAGAATATTTGCCCAACACGGGCTATGTATCTGAGGTAGTTTATTGTGCCAACCTGGCTGATAAACACATGTGGGGTTAATTGAAAGGTAGAGGGATAAATGGCTTGTGAGCCTCGCCTTTCCAGTTCTTGGGTTTCTTGCTTTCTGATGGTTGGACCAGGGTGCAGCTGCCTTAGCTAGTTCCCTGCTTTAGGTGGCAAGCGTGATTTCCTGCAAGACATCCCTGAGGAGAAGCCACGTGAACCTACCCCAATGCAGCCCTGGATGCTGGAGCAGCCATGTGGAGACCCCTGCCAGTGCTGAGATGCTTACACATTCACTAACTCGGCTTTCCTCCTGCAGTCAGCATCATAGTGTGTGTTTTGTGAGATAGAGGAGGACTTTGTGGATTGCTGTCGGACATATGGGCTAATGTTGGACTTGTGGGCTTGGGCAACACTGGGTTGGGATGTTTTCTTGATGTGCACTTAACCTTTATATAAAACTCTCGCTTATACATGAGTTTCTGTGGATTTGTTTCTCTCAAGTACCCAGACTATCACATTATCCCAATGTCAAATGTACCTATAACATAACCTCTTCCTTGCGCTTCTACTGCCCACCCTGGACTTATCCGTTACCAACAGTTGGATTGTTTCATTTATGAATACATGTTGAAATTTGTATCGTAATAATGGTAAACTGAAGTCAATCATAGGAAGCCACAAAAGAGATATAAAAACTTGTCCTGAATGAACTCTTTTTATAGCTTGGTGTCTTTTTATTTTTTAATCATTTTATTGGGTGCTCATACAACTCTTATCACAATCCATCCATCCATCCATTGGGTCAAGCACATTTGTACATTTGTTGCCATCATCATTCTCAAAACATTTTCTTTCTACTCGAGCCCTTGGTATCAGCTCCTCATTTTCCCCCTCCCTCGTCTTAAGACAGTGGGTTGGGTGGAAAGAGTTCTAGGGAGATGGACAAAACTATTAAGGAAAAGCGATAGGCCCAGTTGTTGAGATGGATTAGTTAACATGATTGTTATAGTCAGAGGAATTATTGTTGAATGAGGTATGACTGATGCCTTAAATAGCCACCCAAAGAAGTCCTTGTGGAAGCGTTAGCCATGTGTCACTCCATGACTGTCACAGTCAGGGGTAAAGACAAAGGAAATGCAAAAAATGCCCAAAGTTTCTGTTCTGCTCTAAAACATTTCAAAATACCTCTCAATTATCAGCAGCACCAACAAAAACATAAATTTCTGAAGTAAATTCTCTCCTGGTTTGTTTTTACTCATTCTTTAAATTCTTTCTCAATAACACTTTCTACCATAGAGACTGTTATATAAAGAATTGCTTTAAGCTGACTAGAAATAACAATAAAAAAGTCTGAAATAACCTTCTCTTCCTAGACTATAAAATTCAACAGATAAATGTTTGAAATGAAGTACTCATCATTCAGAAAGTGCCAGGAAACAGTGGTTTAAGAGGACCCTAAATTTAACATACTTAGACTTGAATTGCTACTATATCAAGAACGGAATTTTCCACAATCAATTTACTAGCACACATCAATTTATTCATGAAGCATCTATTCTCCTGTAAAATACACTTCATTTTATCTTCACTTTTGTGCACCATCATTGAAGATAGAAGTCTTCATAGATGTCTCTCCAGAATACATTAAAAAGAAAGGTAGAAAAATCTAAACCATCAGATTTTCACTAAAATTTAAATTTTATACTACATTTTTATGAAGTGATATCATCAAGAGACATGATAATAGACATTTTATCCAAGAATATTACTTTTTAAATCAGAATTCATGTGCAATTTTCCTTTCATGTGAATTTAAAAAAAAATTTAAAGAGTTAATTTCAATGAGTAACTAAAGCAGAATTTGGTTTTCCTTTTACTTTGCCTTTAAGTAGTAAAAATGGAGATATAGTTGAGATGCATCTTTGCTTTTCATAGCAGGTTTCAATAGTCTCTTAGATTTTAGTTTCCTGTTAGCCTAGGACTTATTGTAAGGAACCCTAGTGGCGATGTCACTGAAGTGTTGTACTTCTAACTGCCAAGGAGGGCAGCTCAGACCTGCCAGCCACCAGAGGGAGAACGATGAGAATATCTTCTCCCCTTAAAATTTACAGCCTCAGAAACCGTGCCTAGGGTGGCTATGACCTGAAATTGACTAGATACTAGTGCGTTTATGATTTATTGTGCTAGAAAACTGAAGCTTTATTTACTTCCATACTTTAATGAATTTACTGAAAATAATTTTAAAATAGACAAATAAGAGAAGTTTGTATCAAACAACGAAATTCTTTTAACCAACGAGGGAAAAGAAATTAGCACCTACTGAGTGTCTGCTATCTAATCAGGAAGATGATTGAAGCATTTGCATTTATTATTTTTTGAAATCCTTTTATTGGGGTCTCTAACAGCTCGTCTCAGAATCTATACATCCATCCACTGTCTCAAGCACATTTATACATGCTGCCATCATCATTCTCAAAACATTTTCTTTCTACTTGAACCCTTGGTATCAGCTCATTTTCACCCCTCCCTCACACTCCCTCCCTCATGATCCCTTGATAATTTATAAATTATTATTTTGTCATGTCTTACACTGACCACTGTCTCCCTTCACCAACTTTTCTGTTGTCCATCCCCCCTGGGGTTGGGGTGGGGGGTTATATGTCAATCATTGTGATCGGTTCCCCCGTTCTCCCACCTACTTTCCTCTTACTCTCCTTGTATTGATACTCTCATTATTGGTTCTGAGGGGCTTATCTGTCCTAGAATCCCTGTGTTGCGAGCTCTTGTTTGTACCAGTGTACATGCTCTGATCTAGCCATATTTGTAAGGTAGAATTGAGGTCATGATAGTGGGGGGGGAGGAAGCATAAGAGAGCTAGAGGAAAGTTATATGTTTCATCAGTGTTATACTGATGGAGATATAGTATAACTAGCTCGTCTCTTCCTTGTGGTCCTTCTGTAAGGGGATGTCCAGTTGCCTACAGATGGGCTTTGGGTCTCCACACTGCCCTCCCCTCATTCACATCGATATGATTTTTTGTTTTGGGTCTTTAATACCTGATACCTGATCCCATTGACACCTCATGATCACACAGGCTTCTTCCATGTGGACTTTGTTGCTTCTCACCTAGACGGCCGCTTGTTTATCTTCAACACAGTAAGACCCCAGTCACTATATCTTTTGATAGCTGGGCACCATCAGCTTTCTTCACCACATTTGCTTATGCACCCATTTTGTCTTCAGCTATCATGTCAGGGCAGATGAACATCCCAGAATGATGGGTTATTAGAACAAAGTGTTCTTGCATTGAGGGTGTACTTGAGTGGAAGCCCAATGTCCATCTGCTGCCTTGCTACTTAACAAGTAAATATATATACATAGACCTGTTTCCCTATCATTATACATAAATGTATTTACATATTTACATGCCTGTGTTTAGACTTCTATAAATGTCTTTTGTCTCCTAGTTCTTTCCTCTATTTTCTTTTACTTTCTTCCTGTCCCACTATCAGGTTCAGCCTTCATTGGGGTTTCAGTAATTCTTCTCAGGTACACTGCCCTTGATCAAGGCCCCCTTCCCCCTAGGCATCCTATACCCTCCTCACCATCAATTTTTAGATTACTCATTGTTCCCTTGTCCCTGGATTTGTTGGTGCCCCTTCCTTGTCCGCCCCCCCCCCCCCCCCCCACTTACCCCTCTCCCTTGTGCCCCTAGAACCATTAGTACAGCTGTTTTCTCCTCAGAATTGTTTATCCTGACTATCTTATCTAGATAGACATGCAGTGGGAATAATGAGCACAAAAACAAGACAAGGCAAAACATAACAACAGAAAACAAAAAACAAAACAGATACAACAACAAACCAATAGCAAAGAAAGAAAAGCCTACAAATATTTCGAGGCCTGTCTGTTGACCTTTATGAGTGTTTTCTAGTCGAGTCTGATAGAGTACCATGCCCTGGCCCCAGTCTATTTTTGATATTTCCAGGGGATTTCATTGCTTTGTTCCTCTTGCTGCTCTGCTGCACGCCCTTGGCGTTTCGCCGTGTTGTTGTGGAGTCAGATCAGGCACAATTCCCACACTGTGTCTCCAGTGTTTTCCCCTCTAGCACTTTGAGTCAGTGAGGGACGTTGTGTCTCCTGGGGGGTGGGGGTGGGGGCGGGGACAGCACTATGGTCCTCTCTGTGCATTGACTGCTCTGAAGTGGAATATCTTCCTTGAGGCTTAGTGGACCAGGATGTGCTTCACTCTTTCTCCTTCCCTCTTCATTTGCTCCTCATCAGAAATGCGCCTCTCCCTGAACTGCAGCTTCAGTGCTGTTCTCTGAAGTGCATTCTTCTGGGGGGAGAGTGGGGACCACTTAGCTGAGATTGGGGCCAGCCCCACAGACCTCTCTGTTGGTTCCCTGCTTTACGCCAGTATGTTGCACTCATTTCTTGGTGCAGCAGGTTGAGATCTGGTCCCTCTCTCCCTCTCCTATGGAAATATAAACAATACCCTCCCCTTGGGTGGGTTACCGCCCTATTCCCTGCCTACCCATGTCTTTTTTTCTCTCTGTTTCTTTTACCATTTTTTTTAGTTGCCTGCCATATTTTTCCTGGATTGGGTCTGGCCCCTGGCATAGTACCTGGATCTCACCCCAGGAAAGTATGTATATAGTAGCTTTTCCCATATGCCCCTTTTGCATTTAAAAAAAATCATTTTATTGGGTCCCCCCAGAAGAATTTATTTCAAAAGACAGCATTGAATCTGCAGCTCCGGGAGAGGGACATATCTGATCAGAGCACACGGGAGCAGATGAAGGGGGAGGAGGAGAGAGTGGAGCTCATCCTGGACCACCAGGCCTTGAGGACAATGATCTCAATTAGAGAAGTCAGTCCACAGAGAAGACCACATGGCCAGCCCCACTATGAGACATGATGCCCCTCACTTACCCATAGCCCTACAGGGGACAACACTGGAGACACAGTGTGGGAATTGTGCCCA
>NW_022103899.1:6204499-6229757 GCF_000313985.2 Echinops telfairi | reverse complement strand
AGTGGAGAGCAAATGTTTTGAGAATGATGAGGGCAATGAATGTACAAATGTGCTTTACACAATTGATGTATGTATGGATTGTGATAAAAGTTGTAAGTGCCCCTAACAAAATGATTTTTAAAAAACCTGAAAATTAAAATAACTTAATTAAAATTAAAAAAAGAAAGAAAAAAACATTTTATTGGGGGCTCCTACAATTCTTATCACAATCTATATATACATCAATTGTGTCAAGCACATTTTTCCATTCGTTGCCCTCATCATTCTCAAAACATTTGCTCTCTACTTAAGCCCTTGGTATCAGCTCTTCATTTTCCCCCTCCTTCCCCACTCCCCCCTCCCTTACGAACCCTTGATAATTTATAAATTATTATTTTGTCATGTCTTACTCTGCCCAACGTCTCCCTTCACCCACTTTTCTGTTGTCCGTCCCCCAGAGAAGAGGTTATATGAAGATCCTTATAATCGGTTCCCCCTTTCTACCCTACCTTCCTGGTCTCATGTGGTACTTGTCCTTGGCTTAGTTCACTTAGCATAATTTCCTCCCATTCTTCCCATGCGGCAATGTGCTTCATGCGTTCATCACTGATTTGTAGGGATGCATAATACTCCATTGTATGTACGTACCACAGTTTTTTAATCCATTCGTCTGTTGATGGAAATTTGGGTTATTTCCAACTCCTTGTGATTGTGAACTCCTTGAGCCGCGATAAACATTAGAGCACAGATGTCTTGCTGTAGTTTGTTTCTTGCCTCTTCTGGGTATATGCCCAGTAGGGGGAATTGCTGGGTCATATGGAATCTGGATTTCCATCTGTTTCAGATATCTCCAAAATGATTTCCATAATGGCTCTACATACCTACAGGTCCACCAGCAGTGGATGAGAGTTCCTATCTCACCATAGCCCTCCAACACCTATTGCTTTCTGATTTCTAATTGGACTATCTTTGAGGGTGTTAGGTGGCATCTCATAGTTGTTTTAATTGCATTTCTCTTATGGCTATGTGTTCATTATTTTATTGTCCTCACTAACTTTCTTGAATATATACATATACATACATATATTCATGTTTATATAGATATAAACGCTATACAGTAATGAAGAAAAGACAAGCTAAAGAGTTTAAATATTCTATGAAAAGTCATATTGCTGGTAAATAGTATAATGGTTATTTGGACTCAATCCTGTGATGCTCCCAAACTGTGCTTCTCTTATACCCACAAACATTTGCTACTGTGAGCCTTATCATTATAAAATTAAGCACAGTGGATGGTCCAGAAAGCAGGTACTATGAGAGCAAAGCTGCCCTGCAGCACGTCTCTGAGCAGTTCTCCTTGCAGACAACCAGAAACAGACAACACTTCAAATCGCTGCCATCAAATTGATTCTGACTCACAGAGACCCTCTAGGACAGGCGGGAAATGCTCTTGTGGGGTTCCAAGGCTAGAGCCCTTCATGGAAGTAGAAAGAACCGCGTCCTCCTCCTGTTGGTCCACTGGTGGTTTCGAACTGCTTGAGGTTAGCTGCCCAATGTCACCCATTATACCGCCAGGGCTCAGCTATGCTCCATAGGATTTTCTAATCTCTTTTAGGGTCCCAGATATAAAATTACAGTGTGTCCTTAGTCTGGGAAGGTAGTCTATCTTAGTGAAATGAAAATATTACCTTTTAAACATGGTAGTTCATTCTAGATGCCATCTCCTTAATTGTTCCAAGCTGTAATCATAATTATTAAATTAGATCACTAAAGTAAAGAGTAAAAAGGGAACTAATTTTCAGGAGTATGTAATCTCCAAAAGCTCCTCCAAATTAACTCGATACCCATGATTTCAATTAGAACACCATTCTGATGAAATGTATTCATAAATGCTAAATAAGCACTATGGGACATTGTGCTTAAGCAAATTATAAAGGGCAAGGTTTCAGTGAGAAATGAATATCATGGGAGGTCTGGCTCAGTGATTTGTTCACATCTGACTCCACTGACTTTTGTAAAGCAAATAAAAGGGAGGCAGATGAGACTGAAGTTCCCTGTGAATTAGGGGAAATTCAGTGACCTTCTCCTTTTCTCCCAGAAGGAATCACTTAGTTAATCCCAAAAATAAATTATATAAACCCATTTCTCTGTCCCACTTTAGAACAGGTAATCTATTTACGCATCATAGAGGAAAGGACAACTAGCTATTGCCACAGGCCTCCTTAATTATGCACAAAACTTTAGTCCACAGAATTTTTTAATCTTTAATAGATATTGTCTTGCAGTGAAAAATCATAGTTCAGAATAGCACAAACAACCCACAATTATCTGACTCAGTAGAATCCTAGATTATTCTTTATGTCTTCTTATGCCCCAGACCAGACAGTTTCCAGAAAAGTGCCAGTTATATGACAAGTCAGATGTAACCCTGGACATTTATTGGTGCAAATCCCATATTCCCCAACAAGAGTTTTATGAGCGTATTTTAAATTAATATTTTTATTTCTCCTATTAAGAACATTCAACATTGACATGGAGAGATGATCCATGGAAGAAAGGTAAATGACTTGGTGTGTAAAATGATCTACTAGCAAGTCATGTTGAAGTTTGGCAGGGGGTTCTACAGGGGTTCCTCATATTAGAAAGATCATGGCCTGAAGAATATTGATGTTTCCTTAGATAATTGCTACAGATTCTCTAGGCCAGACTCACTTAACCTACTAAATTCTAGATGTTTGAAGAACAAGAATACGTTTTTAAAAGGCTAGAGGTCTTGAAGAATCTAACAGAAGAAAACATAAAGGAACCACACACAGTGTCAGATATGGCTATCATTTTTCTCGCCAAGCTCAATAATCTCCCGTTAAGGAACGTGGCAATAATAGGATATGCTCAGCAGGTTTACGGCTGAAGAAACTGATCTTCTGGTGGAAGAAAATAAGTTAGATTTCTTTGTCAGTTCTTGGCACATGGTTATAGGAATATTTGGACTTTGAAGGAAAGAAACAACACATGTTTCAGAGATTCACTAAGAAATGCTATTGAAGTCAGCTTAACATCAACAAAGCATGTGAAGGATATTAAACATCTTTTACAGCAAAGGCAAACAAGCAAAGAAATAATTAGGCACTGATCCAAGTACAATATTTGAAACAATAAAGTTATTAAGTAGTCTTCCATATTTATTAATTCATAGGCTCTTCCAGGAGATGATGACCGTTAGTTAACTGTGTTTGACGTTCGCAGCTAACATCTCACAGAGACTTTCATAAGAATTCTAAAAGAGATTGGGAGCCACAATAGCAGTAGCAGCCATTATCTATAATAATTAATTAATTAAAAATGGCTAAACTCTGAGGAGAAATTCCCTGTGTTAATTTGCATCTATGAACTGATTGAAAAATTATCAATGGCCAGAGCCAACCCATTTTATAGGTAGCAATCAGCTAGATCTGGTTACTGAGCGCTCAAAATGTTTACGACAAAAGAAAATGTTCTACAAATATAAAATACAAATCAGATTTCAAAGCCAGGACACAAAAACGAGAATGTAAAGCCTCTTGGGAATAAATTTTAGTATGGGTTACGTGTTGAAATTATTTTTGATATGTTGCTTTTGCTAATTTCCAACTCAGGGGTACACAACAGAACAAAAGCCCGCCCAGTGCTGGCTGTGCTCACCGCGAGGGTGGGGCCCATCACTGCAGCCCTGCGTCAATGCAGTTCACTGAGGGACTTCCTCCTTTGTCCCTGCCCTCAACGTTACTAAGCATGAGGTCCTTCTCCAGATAATACGTTAAAAGTATGTGGCCTGTGGCATGGAGTAGGGAACCAGAGGAGAGGTCTGAGGGGACAGCCCCAATCCCAACTATGTGGATAGCTGCTCCTCCCCCCAGGATAATTTACTTCAGAGGATAGCACTGAAGCTGCAGCTCAGGGAGAGGGACATGTCTGATCAGAGCACGGGAGCAAATGAAGGGGGAGGAAGAGAGAGAGGAGCACAGCCTGGCCCACCAAGCCTTGAGGACGATATTCCCACTCAGAGCAGCCAATCCACAGAGAGGTCTATATGGCCGGCCCCACTCTGAGACATGGCATCCCTCACTGACCCATAGTCCTACAGGAGACAACACTGGAGACACAGTGTGGGAACTGCACCCGATCCGATCCCACCACACCGAGGTAAAACACTAAGGGCGTGGGACAGAACAGCAAGGGGAACAGAGCAATGAAGTCCCCAGGGAATACCAAAAGTAGCCTTTTGGGCCAAGGCCTGACGCCCCATCAGATTCGACCGAAAACCACTCCTAAAGGACAACAAACAGTCCTTGAATTAACTACAAGCTTTTCTTTTTTGTTGTTATTGTTTTGTCATTTGTCATTGGCTTTTTGTTGTTCTTGTTAATTTATTTTCTTTTGTTGCTTGTTTTTGCTGTCTTGTTTTTGTGCATGTTATTACCTCTGCAGGTCTGTCTAAATAAGGTAGGCTGGATGAAGAAGCTAGAAGAGAAAACAACAGGACTGATGGTTCCGAGGAGACATGGGAGAGCGGGGGTGAGGGGAAAGGAAGTGGTGTTAACAAACCCAGGGACAAGGGAACAGCAAGTAATCCAAATCGGTGGTGAGGAGGCCTGGTAGGGCATGATCAAGGGTAATGTAACCAAGAAGAATTACTGAAACCCAAATGAAGGCTTAGCATGATAGCGGGACAAGAGGAAAGTAAAAGGAAATAGAGGAAAGATGTAGGAGGCAAAGGGCATTTATAGAAGTTTAAATAAAAGCATGTAAATATTTAAATATATTTATATGAGGATGGGTAAATAGATTTATGTCCATATATTTATAGGTTTAGTAGTTTGTTCTATTAAACTGGCCTTCCATGATGCTTACCTTCCTGACATAATCGCTGAAGACAAAGTGGGTGCATAAGCAAATGTGGTGAAGAAAACTGATGGTGCCCGGCTATCAAAAGATAGAGTGTCTAGGGTCTTAAAGGCTTGAAGGTAAATGCATGGCCACCTAGCTTGGAAGCAACAAAGCCCACATAGAAGCACACCAGTCTGTGTGATCACCAGGTGTCAAAGGGATGAGGTATCAGGCATGAAAGAACAAAAATTCATATCATTGTGAATGAAGGGGAGTGTAGAGTGGGAACCCACAGCCCATTTGTAGGCAACTGGACATCCCCTTACAGAAGGGTCATGGGGAGGAGATGAACCAGTCTGGATTCAGTGTAGCAACAATGAAACATTCAACTTTCCTCTAGTTCCTAAATGCTTCCTCCACCACCACCACCCACCATCTTGATCCCAATTCTACCTTACAAATCTGGCTAGGCCAGAGGATGTACGCTGGTGCAGATAGGAAATGGAAACACAGGGAATCCAGGGCAGATGATCCCTTCAGGACCAGTGGTGTGAGTGGAGATACTAGGAGGGTGGAAGGAAGGAGGGTAGGGAAGGGGCAACTGATTACAACGATCTACATATAACCTCCTCCCTGGGGGATGGCAACAGAAAAGTGGGTGAAGGGAGACGTCGGACAGTGCAAAATATGACAAAATAATAATTTATAAATTATCAAGGGTTCATGAGGGAAGGGGAGTGGGGACAGAGGGGAAAAAATGAGGATCTGATGCCAGAGGCTTAGGTGGAGAGCAAATGTTTTGAGAATGATGAGTGCAATGAATTTACAAATGTGCTCAATACAATTGATATATGTATGGATTGTGATAAGAGTTGTATGAACCCCTAATAAAATGATTTTTAAAAAGAAGAAGTAATGACATTCAATTTGTTTTTTAAGTTCCCAGGTGATTCCCTGGTGTTCAGTCAATGCCTATATTTATAGGGTTAGTATTAAGGGAGCAGAAGGACATTGGGCCTCTACTCAAGTACTCCCTCAATGCAAGAATACTTTCTTCTATTAAATTGGCATTCTATGATGCTCACCTTCCCAACACAACCGCTGAAGACAAAGCGGTGAACAAGCAAATGTGGTGAAGAAAGGTGATGGTGCTCAGCTATCAAAAGATATAGCATCTGGGTTCTTACAAGCTTGAAGGTAAACAACCAGCCATCTAGCTCAGAAGCAACAAAGCCCACATGGAAGAACACATCAGCCTGTGTGATCATGAGGTGCCCAAGGGATCAGTTATCAGGCATCAAAGAACAAAATATCATATCATTGTGTGCTCACCTCCATGATATGATTGCTGCAGACAAATGGGTGCATAAGCAAATGTGATGAAGAAAGCTGATGGTGCCTGGCTTTCAAAAGGCATAGCATCTGTGGTCATAAACGTTTGAAGGTAAACAAGCAGCCATCTAGCTCAGAAGCAACTAAGCCCACATGGAAGAAGCACACCTGCCTGTATGATCACAAGGTGTCAAAGAGATCGGGTATCAGGCATCAAAGAACAAAAAAAAATATCAATGTGAATGAGGGGGAGTGCAGATTGGGGACCCATGACTCATCTGTAGGCAGCTGGACATCCCTTTGCGGAGGGATTGTGGGGAGGAGATGGGCCAGTCAGGTTGCAGTGTAGCAACAATTAGACATATAACTTTTCTCTAGTTCTTAAATGCTTCCTCCCCCCCCACCCACCCACCCACTCCCATGATCCCAATTCTACCTTACAAATCTGGCTAGACTAGAGGATGTACACTGGTACAGATAGCAACTGGAAACACAGGCAATCCAGGACGGATGATCCCTTCAGGACCAGTGGTGAGAGTGGCTATATTGGGAGGGTGGAGGGAGGGTGGGATGGAAAGGGGGAAAAGATTACAGGAATCTACATATAACTTCCTCCCTGGGGGATGGACAACAGGAAAGTGGATGAAGAGAGATATCAGACTGTGTAAGATATGACAAAATAATAATTTACAAATTATCAAGGGTTCATAAGGGAGGGGAGAATGGGGAGCGAGGGGGAAAATGAGGAGCTGATGTCAGAGACTTACGTGGAGGGCAAATGTTTTGAGAATGATGAGAGTAACAAATGTACAAATGTGCTTTATATAATTGATGTATACTTGGATTGTGGTAAAAGTAGTATGAGCCCCCAATAAAATGATTTTTTTTAAAGTATGTGGCCTGAAGTCTCACCATTGTTCTTTCTAAGAAGCATTCGAACTATACTTTTTTCAGGGCATATTTGTTTGTTCTTCTGGTAGTCCAATATTTAGTGACAGCACCGTAATTCAAATGTTTCCATCCTTCGGTGGTGTTCCTGATTTGTTGTCCAACTTTCACACACATGGGAGGCAATTAAAAAGACGATGGTATGGCACACCCTAGTCCTCAAAGTGACATCTTTGTTCGTCATCACTATAAATAGTTCTTTTGAGCAAATGTGCCCAAGGTGTCATGGTTTAACTGTGCCCATCATGTCATGGTTTAACTGCTTCTTCAATGAGTCTTGGTGGTGGATCCAAGCACAATAAACTCCTTGATCACTTAAATATTTTATGTGCTAGGTGAAATAAAACATGGAAAATTAATTTCACTTGCTTTTTATTTACTTGTTAAAATATGACTGCTAGAAAAATTTTAATTAAACATGCGGTTAGTATATTTCTGTGGGAACACTAACCTTGAACTTGAAACCTACCACATGGCTAAGAAAAAATGATATAAGGTTTTCACTCTCTTCGGAGGTGATCTAATGGGGCAGAACCACTAATGTCCCTACTATGTGTGATGTATTTTCATAGAGATCCAGATTCATTCCGCCTTCCTTGCCTTTACAGTCTATCAATAACTTTCTCCATCTATCCCTTTATGACACCACATATCCCAGCAAAGTGATCTGGCAAGGGAAAAAACACACTGATTGTAATAAATCGCAATGAGGGTGCTCCTTGGGGGGTAGAAAAATGTCAAAGACAGGAAAAGCCCTGGGAGTAATTTTGTGCTCGTTAGAGACTGAAGACTCATACCACAATATCTGGGGGGAAGGGGGGCTCATATGTTCATAATTTGAACAATAGGCAATAAATGAGAAGAAACCATTTTCCCCTGCAAAAATAAGAATTGCACTAAGGACTATATATATCAAAATTTATTCCAGTACCTATTATTCTAGAGAAATTCTGGTACTCCAGAGAAATACACTAGGAGGATAAGGGCAAATGAACATATCTTGTGAAATGTCATGCTGAATTTAGCTAGATATTTATTAATTGAAGCAACATATGAAACTATTCCATAGCATAAGAATAAAATATAATCTGCTTAAAATTCAGAGGAAATACATGCTTCTGAAAAATATAAGAAAATGTGGCTCCATCTGGCTCTTCATAGAGCTTATGAAACAAGAGATGACTGACAAGACAAAGAAAAACTTTAGCTAAGACAAAATTAGAACTAGCATATATAAAAAAATAATGCTGAAAATCTGAAATAAATGGCAAAATCCAAATCTATAGTAGAGACAATAGTGTTCAGAATCATCACTAATGTAAATAGAAACAGTGAGGTACAAAACCAGCTTTCAAATGTTGGTCACTGCATCAAAATACATGGACTGTTTTTCAAATAGGAACCCTGCTGGCATCATGGGTATGCGTTTGGCTGCAGAAACCAGCCTTTGTGCAGGAGAAAGGGCTTTCTCCTGCCTTAGAGTTACAGACTTGGAAACTCACAGGGACGGTTCTTCTCTGTCTTATGGGGTTGCCATGTATGAGTTGGCATCGACACAACCGCAGTGAATTTAGTTTTGGGGGGATTTTGAATATGCATGCATGGGGCTCTACTTTTGCAAATCTGGATCAGTTGATTAAAACAAACAAAAACAATATGAAGCTAGAAATAGTGTTCTAAAAGGGTTCCCCGGGTACTTCTAATATATTCTCAGATATCTGAATAACCGAGGTGGTAAACCAATGTAGTTGTATGTCAATGGAGGGAAGAGCAAAAAGTTGAAAAGGAAAATGAGAACTATAAAAAGCTGACAATAGGAAGGAAAATCAGTGCATTCGATTACTATGATCATGAGGAAACTAAGTACCATGGAATGAAGTGACAGCTGAAAGCCACACAGCTAATTTGCGATGGAACTCAAATGGGATTTGGGGTCTATTGTCTGCCTGTTGGAGATTAGTTATTGCACTGTTCAAATTCTGAACTGAACAATTATATATGTAATATATATATGTATATATGTATATAAAATCTTCACTGATTTAAATTCTGCACAAATAACTCCTGTGTTGTTTGTGATTTTTCGGTGGTTGCAACTCATAGCGATCTTCGATAGACAGAAGGAGACACCACTCAGCCTGTGCCATGCTTAGAACCTCTCACATAGTTGAACCATTCTTGCAACCACAGGGGTCAGTCCATCTCATCGCAGGTCTTCCCCTTTTCCGCCACCACTCTATAGCACCCAGGAATCTGCTCATTTTGCTGCTAATGAAGGGCAAGCAGTTCTCCACCAGGAATGTCTGTGGAAGGGACTGGGTTTAAAGCTTTGCCATTTGACAGTCTCTGAATGACAAAAATCCAAGAAATCAGTCATGTGGTGGAAGGAAAATAGCAGCTATAATACGGTGGCCTATGTGGACCAAAAAAGACACTGTAAGTGTGAGAAAATACTAGCATAAACATTTCAACAAAACAACGTGCCCCCTCCCTATTCAGATGCTGTGCAATTATGGCCAGAGTGCCGTAAAGCAGTAATCCTATTTCTTGGCCTATCAGTTATTTTATAGGAGGTGCTGAAGAAACTGTCTGAGACCATTTCTCATATTTGCTGGATTGTATTTTCTAAACAGATTCTTAGGCTCTGCTAACTCTTGGGAAGAGTAGTCAAAGGCTGTGGCACTCAAATTTCTCTTACCTAAGAATTATCTGAGGGAGGGAACAGAGTTTGCTAAAAATGCAAACTCTGGACCCTTATTTCTGAGAACAATAATTCAGAAAATCTGAGAAGATGTTTGGGGGTTGGACTATTCTGAAGGAGGACATTGGAAATCTGTACTCTCAGAAAGAGTTGTCCACAGCCTATACAGAAGTAAATGTTTAATATGTTCATGTTGTATTTAAACTGTGCTTTTAGAAATGAAATTTACCCCAGGGACTCACAATAAAGCAATTCCCTGAATCTGGGTTTCTACTCTATCCATTTTTATTAATCTTAAACAGTAATTTTATCTTCATCTTTCATAACATTGTATTTTCCCCTTAAATGATGCTTTTTAAATTATAGTAGTAAATATACTTCTGGTCAGAATAAAATATTACAAAGATACATATAGGAAAAGTTAGTTATCAATGGAATAAAATAAACTTCATGGGAGAAAATAAGATGAAATTCAACTTGAAGGTAGGAATGCTGTGGATGAACCCAAGGGTGAGCGAAGACAAATAGGTGCATAAGCAAATGTGTTGAAGAAAGCTCATGGTGCCCAGCTATCAAAAGATATAGTGTCTGTGGTCTTAAAGGCTTAAAGGTAAACAAGCGGCCATCTAGCTCAGAAGCAACAAATCCCACATGGAAGAAGCACACCAGCCTGTGTGATCACAAGGTGTCGAAGGGATCAGGTATCAGGCATCATCAGAACATAAAATCTTACCATAGTGAATGAGGGGAGGAGTGCGGAGGGGAGACCCAAAGTCCATTTGTAGGCCACTGGAGATCCCCTTGCAGAAGGGTCTCGAGGAGGAGACGAGCCAGTCAGGGTGCAATGTAGCAACGATGAAACATACAACTCTCCTCTAGTTCCTAAATGCTCCCCCATCCCACCACCACCACTATCATGATCCTAATTCTACCTTACAAATCTGGCTAGATCAGAGGATGTATACTGGTACAGATAGGAACTGGAAGCACAGGGAATCCAGGACGGATGAACCCTTTAGGACCAGTGGTGAGAGTGGCGATACTGGGAGGGTGGCAGAAAGGTAGGGTAGAAAGGGGGAACTGATTATAAGGATCTACATATAACCCCCTCCCTGGGGAATGGACAACTGAAAAGGGTGAAGGGAGACATGGGACGGTGTAAGATATGACAAAATAATAATAATTTATAAATTATCAAGGGTTCATGGGGATAGTGGCAGTTTAACATCACCTCCTGCTGAGACCAGGAGCAAGAAGTGAAGAAAATGCTGTTCCTATGTGGAAGGAAAAGTACAACAAATAGTGTCCATGACATTGTTGAAAATAGAATAAAAGAATATTTAATGTAGTAATGCCAAGTTAATAAACTCAAAATATCCATAATCCAAATACTCTTTTTCTTAAGCATATCAGAGGAAGAGATTCTCAAGGTGATGAAGCAGATATTTGAGTAACATACCCAAATGAAATGTAGTAAGTATTCCCATGAAAAACACACGATACCAATGGAGCAAATAAATAAATAAGTAAAGGAGAACCAACTTAAATCCATTATTAAATTTAAGAAAAACACCACAATGGACGCCAGAAAGAACAGCGTAAAGACTACAAGGTGTTCAAAGAACTGAAACAAGAAGCCGGCCCCGTCAGAGTATGACGTGGTGAATCTGGTAAGGCCAAAGCCTACAAAGATATGTAATCCAAGTGTAAAATATTGTATTTTATCCTAAAACTAGAATATGAAGCATTCCCCTGAGTGTTATTAGCTGTATGAAGTTGTAAAATAATGCTATGCTCTGAAGGGAAGCATTGCAGGTTACTCCAGAGTAAACCAAAGAAAGCGTCTTGAAGTACAGGTCCTGAAGATAATTGTGAAAGTTTGATAGAATTTATTGGCCCAGAAAATGATAGAGAATTCTGAATAAGGGAAAAGGGAACATTCATAGTTCAAAGGGTAAGAGTGAACATGGCCTTTATAAAAGAGGGTGAGGTAGTTTATTGTGCCAACCTGGCTGTTAAACACGTGGGGTTAATTGAAGGGCGGAGGAATAAATGGCTCAGTGAGCCTTGCCTTTTGAGTTCTTGGGTCTCTTGCTTTCTGATGGTCAGACCAGGGTGCAGCTACCTTAGCCAGTACCCTGCTTTAGCTGGCAAGGCTCACTTCCTGCAAGACATCCCTGAGGAGAAGCCACATGGACCTACCTCAATGCAGCCCTGGGTGCTGGAGCAGCCGTGTGGAGATCCCTGCCAGCGCTGAGATGCTTACATGTTCATTGACTTGGCTTTCCTCCTGCAGTTGGCATCATTGCATCTGTTTTGTGAGATGGAGGAGGACTTTGTGGATTGGTGTTAGACATATGGGTTAATGGACTTGTGGGCTTGGGCGGCACTGGGTTGGGATGTTTTCTTAATGTACACTTAACCTTTATATAAAACTCTCTCTTATGCATGAGTTTCTGTGGATTTGTTTCTCTAAAGTACCCAGACTAACACAGAAGGTAACTAAGTCTGTCTGGAGAAGCAGCTCATAATCCTGTTTACCATTGGGAATAATTATTTATTTTTGCCAAGTATCTAAATTCTGAATTTATATAGTTTTGATTTTTAAAGAAGTAAGGTTTTTCTTTTTCCCAATGACATATGTAATTAGACATTCTAAGATAAAATGAACTTTAATTTTCTTTGACTACTGCACCGCAGGATAATTTGTAACATTATCATCCAACCACTGATTTTCCTTCAGATTAAAAGTTTACCTATGTCAACCCTTATCTGAAATCCCTAAAATAACTTTCAAGAAATTACAGATAGATACGTCTGATGGAACATAGACTAGATTAAGGGGAATTCTTCTTAAATCCTAATCTTTTCTCCACTCTTCCTGAGACTCTGAGTCATCGACACTTTTTAAAAGTAATTTGAAATTTTGTCACAATAAGCTTTTCTCCTAATCATTTTCATTCCGAGAAAAACAAATCAGGACTGGAATGATAGAAGAGCCACTACAAGGCACTTGTCCAGGAATGAGAACATAATCACATCAAGGCAGGTGGCTCTGGGACTAAAAATTTACAGACAAAAATGACATCAACAAGAGCCTGGGTGCGTTCCACCTTCCTGTTGGGTCTTCCCAATAACTTAGAAATGTCTCCCTTCATAGGTACAAGAAACTCATAGCAAGACCAGGTTCTACATGCAGACTCAACCACATGTAGACTAAAAGAGGGGTAAAAACTCATTATGAAGTTTCTTTTTTTAACGGGAAGGAAAAACCTCCCAGAGTCTTGTTGGTCTAACTGAGGTTAAATGAACATAAATAAATCAACCACATTGGGGTCAGAGCTTGGCACCCCCAACAGGCTCAACTGGAAAACACACCTAAAGGTCAACAAACAGTCCTTGAACTAACTACAAGCTTTTCTTTCTTGTTGTTGTGCTTTGTCTTTGTCATTGGTTTGTTGTCTTTTTGTTTTGTTGCTTGGTTTTGCTCTGTGTTGTTTTTGTGCATGTTATCTCCACAGGTCTGTCTAAATAAGATAGGCTGGATAAACAATCTGGAGGAGAAAACAATGGGACTGACAGTTCCAGGGGTACATGGGAGAGGGGGAGGTGGGAGGAAAGGTAGTGGTGGTAACCCAGGGACAAGGGAACAACAAGGGAAAGGTAGTGGTGGTAACCCAGGGACAAGGGAACAAGTGATCCAAATCGGTGGTGAGGAGGGTGTAGGAGACTTGGTAGGGCATGACCAACAGTAATGTAACCATGAGGAATTACTGTAACCCAAATGAAGGCTGAGCATGGTAGTGGGATAAGAAGAAAGTAAAAGGATATAGAGGAAAGAGCTAGGAGGTAAAGGGCATTTATATAGGTCTAAAACAAGCATGTACATATGTAAATATATTTATATATGAGGATGTGGAAATAGATCTATGTGCATATATTTATGGATTTAGTAGTAAGGTAGCAGATGGACATTGGGCCTCCACTCAAGTACTCCCTCAATGCAAATATACTTGGTTCTATTAAACTGGCATTCCTTGATGCTCACCTTCCTGACACAATCACTGAAAACAAAGCGGGTACATAAGCAAATGTGGTGAAGAAAGCTGATGGTGCCCAGCCCTCAAAAGATATAGTATCTGGGGTCTTAAAGGCTTGCAGGTAAATAAGCAGCCATCTAGCTCAGAAGCAACAAAGTCCACATGAAAGAAGCACACTAGCCTGTGTGATCAGGAGGTGTGGAAAGGATAAGGTATCGGGCATCATCAGAATAAAAAATCATATCATTGTGAATGAGAGCCGTGCGATGCAGCAATGATGAAACATACAACTTTCCTCTGGTTCCTAAATGCTTTCTCCCCAGCAACTATCATGATCCCAATTCTGCCTTGAGGGTCTGGCTGGACCGGGGGATGTACACTGGTACAGATAGGGGCTGGAAGCACAGGGAATCCAGGGCGGATGATCCCTTCAGAACCAGTGGTGAGAGTGGCGATACTGGGAGGGTAGAGGGAGGGTGGAGTGGAAAGGGGAACCGATTACAGGGCTCTACATATAACCTCCTCCCTGGGGGACGGACAACAGGAAAGTGGGTGAAGGGAGATGTCGGACAGTGTAAGATATGACAAAATAATAATTTATAAATTATCAAGGGGAGTAGAGGATCGGGGAGGGAGGGGGAAAATTGAGGACCTGATGCCAGGGGCTTAAGTGGAGAGCAAATGTTTTGAGAATGATGAGGGCAATGAATGTACAAGTGTGCTTTACACAATTGATGTACGTATGGATTGTGATAAGAGTTGTATGAGCCCCTAATAAAATGATTTTAAAAATAATAAAACAAAATAGTCAAAATAAATAAATAAACCAACCATAGACAAAATGAAGAGAATGAGATCAAGTTATTTGATGGGTCTGTTAGGATTTATTCCCCATGGTATATCTCCTTTCAAGAAAAAAGAAAAGCATAATTGGGACATAAACCTGGAGAACTCCCAGATGGCAAAAAAATGAGGAGGCAAGGAATGAATAATTCCCAAATTTGAGGACCTGCTTTAAAGTAGGGAAACTAGTACAAGTCGTAGGGAACCAAGCAGTGGGATGCTCTGTCTTCTTTAGAGCTAAAGAGATAAGAGAAGAAAATTCGTTTGTTGAGATGCTCTAGCCTGGGACAAACTAACCACAGACAGCCCCATAAAGAATAAACACCAGGGTAATAAATCCTCCAACTTTACCAGTCTCCTATTATAGTTCTCTATTGGCCAGTCCCACCTGGAAGCCAGGGGGCAATTGGTCCACATAGAACAGCCTTTGGAAGAGCAAGATCTGATGAATAATGATTCATAGGGGCAATTGGGAGATACCTAGAACAATCAATAGAGTCATTGATTAAAATGATGGGTGCCATAACTGCAGATAAAATCATTATACAATTAATGTCTTTTCTTTCTTTTTAAAAATGTGACAGTATCATTTTTCCCTAAGCCATTTTATTAGGAGTTAATCCAGACATCATATCACTCCATAGTCCAATCACATCAAGCAGTGTTGTACAATTGCAACTCAAACCAGTTTCAGAACATTTCCTCCTTCTGGAACTCCTTAATATCAGCACCCCCTTACCTCACTCACATGTCCCCCAACACACCCTCTCAGAAACCTTATTCTAGCTGTTGTCTTTATAGGTTTATCTAGCCTGTGAGAAAACACACACACAGAAAATATTAAAACACAGCTCAAGCCCAAAGTGTATCAGAGGGCAGATCAAGTGACAAGGTTTTAACTATTTAAGCCAGATTTATCATTATAACCTACTATAGTCATCTCTCCAATAGGTTCTATCTGGTAACCAGGTGATTCCCATCCCTCAATTACAGTTAGAGGGAACTCACCAGAAGCTTATTCCCTATGTAGATACTGCACATGTATTTTGGGCTTCCACTGCTATCCAGAGCCATCTGCACACCAGAATTACACAATTTAAGCTCTGATGCTGATCCTTCCTTCATATTTGGATATGATTTACAATTTTTGGATCATGAGTGTTGGTGTGCTTCTTCCATGTGGACTTCATTGGCATCTCACTTAGATAGCTGCTTGTTTGGAAACAAGCCTGTAAGACCCCAGACATTAGGCTATCTGATAGCTGGGCACCACCCACTTTCTTCAACACACTTTGTCCCATATCTTCTGTGTTTCCTTCATGAGGGTATCAAGCAAGGTCAGAGTACACGTATTTTCAAATAAAATAATATGACTTTTAATTAAGTAGCATATCCCTTTCCCCTGAAAATGTGCCTTGTAACATTAATAATTGGTTTTTTAAACTATCAGTAAGCACCAGGTTAGCGGTTGTGGGAAATGATTGTTTGCGTAAACAGGCTAAGAAAGGGAAACTCCGAGTATTTCTTGTACACATTAGACAGAAGACCTCAATGGAGGGGGATCATGAACAAGGTGGGAATAAGTAAGGGGCAATTTGATTAAGTTGCTCCATAACATTTACATTTTGAAAAAATATATTTCAAAATGATGAATTTCAATTAGTCTAACCTACACAGAACAATACTACTTTTTTTTTTGCCTCTCTGGCTTTCTCCTAAGCTTTACTAGGTATTATATTACTCTTTATATTAGTTCATATTTGTCCAGCACTAATTCTTTCAGTAGCAGAAGAAAGACATAAAAGTGCATAGAAACAAAAGGAAAAAATAAAACAAACTTGAAGGATTGAACTCTCCTGTTTTTAGTCCTTTAATTTATATCCATTGGATGTTTTTTTCTGCTGCTCCAGTAATAGAAGAATAAACTCCACAAAATGCGATGTCATTTCCTCTGAGGCCTGTCAGCTATTGCACTCCTCTTTCAATAGTCTTCATTTTGTCTTGCTCCTGGCTGAACTACTAGAGTACATTTCAGTGAGCTGTTGATATTAAGGTACATGTACCATGCTTAATCAATTGACTCTGTGTTTTAAAACATGATGGTTTCAGGTGAAAGATACAGGGAATGAATAAAATAGTCATTCAGGGACTGTTTTATGGTACTAATTGATTTTTAGTACCTCGTCTAAGCCAACAGTATTTAAATGGGTTAATTTTGGAAAGCTGATAGCCATGTTTAATCTTTTCATGCCTGAAATTAATACTTTTATCTACAGCTGAAATTAAGAAATCTCTTTGAAATACTCTGTATGAAACAGAAATGAAAAAGAAATATTAAGATAAGCTTTTTTTTTTAGATAGCTAATTCCCTAACAGTGACTGAATCTTTTTGTCACCAGAAAGACAAGATAATTGGTCTACCACCTGTGAGACCCATGTGAACAGATATTTGTATCTGTTGTGTCCAACACTATATATTCAGTGCTCCAAAGCAAGACCATCAAAAAATACAAATATCAAAATTATAGTTAGCTTATTCTATGAGTTAAATGATATAATAATAAAAACACTACTACCATTTTTTTCAATACTTAATCATTGCTGGTTTGAGTGTTTCATTAATAGTATTTGACCAGTTACCTCAACTCACTGTGTCAAACTGTTGAACCAGAACTTCACACACAAAAATACAACTTACACATACAGGCAGTGGGGCAATGTTTTACTAACCAGAGAAGGGAAAGAACAAGATCAGTTTTAACAAAGGCACTAGCTCTCATAGCCCATAGAAGACACAGCCCTAGACAACACAGCGCTCTTATTATGCACACACCCTTCTTGGCTCTAGAAAGTCCCCTCCCTTCCAGGAACAGATACAGAAGTAGAGTTGACCAGATGGATGCCAGTCATGCGCAAGTGCACACTTACAAAGAGAAGGAAAAGAATATACTGTGTATTCAGAATGGAGAGAAAGTTCTCTGGATAAGAAAATGAAATAGAGGTAAAGAGGCATAATTTCTAGAGCTCAAGACTTCTGATTAGTCATTTCAAGTGGAAGGTCAGCAATCTGTGCAATACACTGCTTTCTTACTTTCCAAACAGTAACTGATTGAGGCCTTTGGAAATATTTAACTTTACCACAAACTAGAAGGCCACAACCTCATTCCTAAGTTGAAAAAACAAGACTTGTAGAGACTACTGTTTAGTGAGTTCAGCATTCACTTCCACATTTATCTGTCTCCAAAGTTCAAACTCTTAAGCACTAAGCTAGACCTACAGCTTGTATCATCAAAGCATAACACCTGGAACCTGGAGTCCGAGACTTAATACTAGGGCTGCTTTAATCAGATAATTCCTAATGACGGGATCAGGCAGCTCTGGATGTGAATGTCAACTAGACCATTTTTTCTTTGTAACAATAAACGTGCCATTTAATTTCTCAGAACCTCGTCTTGCTTCATGAAGATAGTATCAGAATTAAATAGAAGGGTTTTTTGATATGACTTTGTGGATATATCCAGAAAAGTACAATGAAGTGGTGAGTTGAATGCTTACACTGTGAAACAAAAATAAATAGATATGTGATCTAAAAAATGCCAAATTAAAAGCACGTACAGCCACACATTACCTACCCCCCTTTTCTCTCTATTTTTCTTTTTCTGGGTGGAGTAAAAATAAGGCATTTCAATTTTAAGATTTTAATATATAAGGGGTACTCCCAAAAAACTGAAATTATTTTTCGAAGCTATATATTTAAATTAAAAATAATAATAACCTTACCACCTTAAAAGTACTCTATTACACTTGGTACATTTGTCAAATCTGGTAGTCCATTCTTGGAAACATTTTTCAAACTCATGTGTTTGGAAGGCTGACAGCACCTTCCTCGTTTTTTTCTTCAGCTCTTCTACATTAAATCGCTGTCCTTTCCTTTACCTTTTCATGCAGGGAAACCAAAGGAAGGCACATGGAGTGAGGTCAGGTGAATAAGGTGTGTGGAGCAAGTGAGGCATGCTGTTTTTTGCCAAAAACTGGTGCACTGAGATGGCTGCATGAGCAGGTGCGTTGTCGTGGTTGCAAAACCAGTGCCCCATCTGCCACAAATCAGGCTGTTTTTGTCACGCATTGTTACACACTCTTTTCAGAACCTCTAAATTGAAAGCTTGATTAACAGCCTGACCTGATGGAACAGAATTCCAAATGTACTCCCCCATCACATCAAAAAAACAAATGAGCATCATCTTTGTCTTTGATTTCATTGGATGAACTTTTTTTCTTTTTCTTATTTTGGCAAGGTGACAATGGCATCTTCCATTGGCTTGACTGATGTTTGGCTTCCAGTTCATAAGAACAGCACCATGTCTTGTCACCAGTAATGAAATTGGAGGAGAAAGAGCCTGGATCACTTTGGAGCTGTTCTTTCAAGTACAGCTTGTTTCCACTAGATGCTCTTTGTTTCCTGGTCAGTTAGAACCCGAGGCACACATTTTGCAGTGACCCGTCTCATGACCAAATCATCCGTTAGAATTTGCTGAACCGAGCTCCTAGATAGTCCAGATAACTTTGCCATCTCCTCATGGTCCATTATCAGTCTTCAGGCACAAGTGCATGAATTTTGTTGACATTTTCTTCTGTTCAGGAAGATGACAGAGGTCCAGAATGAGGTTTGTAATCAATTGACATTTCACATGTTTTGAAACAAGAAAACCACTTGTAGACTTGATTTTCCCCCACAGCATTGTCCTTGTAAGCTGTGTTCAACATCACAATACTTTCTGTGGCATTTTTCCCAAGCAAGAAACAAAATTTCACAGCCACACAATGTTCTCTTAAACCAGCCATCACAAAAAATGAGGTTCGAGTGAAAATGCTTTTATGAAAAAAATTCACTGGGACCAGAGAACCTTCCCAGGTGATTCCACTGGGTGCACTAACTCAGGGTGAGTTGTTCAATGCCCACCCAGTGGAGCTTTGTTCCATTTTTGTTTTTTATTTGGGGGTGGGATGGGGTGGATAACCCTCTCATAAACTCTCTATTTTACTTTGGCAATGCTGACAGAGATGTCCATTGAACCTTGAAGATCTCTTATCAGGAAATAGTAACCACTGATGATGACTGGTTAAAGAAACATGAGAAGTGAGGGGAGGCGCTGGACAGTGTAATATAAGATACAATAATAATTTATAAATTATTAAGGGTGCATGGGGGAAAGGGGAGGAGGAAGGGAAGGGGAGGGGGGGAAAAAAAAAAGGGGGAAATGAGCAGATTCCGGGAACCCAAGAGGCAAGAGAATTTTGGGAATGATGAGGGCAACAAATGTATAGATGTGCTTTACACAATTGATCTACGTATTGTGATGAATTGTATGAGCCCCAATAAATTGATTAATTAAAAAAAAAAAGAAACATGAGAAGTCATATTGCCATTAAAATAAGATTATCCTTGTTTTATTTATTTACAGCTTCATTCTCAGGGCTCACGGAGAGCAAAGAACAAAGTAAAGAAGAAAACACTGCCCACTAATTACTTTTAACTAACTCCTAATTATTAACTTTGTTTATTATATTTTCTGTGCTTTTTAAAATAGCACCACAAGCATTTGCCTTTATTATTTAACTTTTCTGAATTACAGATAAATATGAGGCATCTGTTGGGGGCCCATTGTCCTTGCTATATTTGTACAGAAGGGCATTTTTAATTGCTCAAATCTTTCAAATATTTTTCTGAGAATTTTTACTTACCGGAGTAGAACATCAGTTTTAAATGAATGTATCATCTAAGCCAGTGTTTATAAAAGTCCCTCATCTCCCCTAGGGCTTCCTCCTAAAGGAGGGCAAGCCACCATAGGCAGAGGAAGAAACTGGGAGAGATGAAAAGGAAGGAAGAATAAAATTAACATAAACCCTTATTTTGTTGATTTAGGGAATTATTTGATTCTTACAAATAGCTAGCAGACACCAGACGAAAAATGAAGCAAGATCTTTATATGATGGGCACAGAGTAAAAAGGAGAAGGCATGGTATGTTAAGAACTTACAGGTTGCAATTTAAAAATAGTAGTTGAGTTTAAACCAAGTAGGTACAAAGCAGACCTTGGGGATAGAGAAAAAAATAGGGAGACTTCCAGTTGATTGAAGAGAGTAGTCCTGGAATATTGTAATACCCAGGCTTAACATAGGTCAAGTCAACTCAAATCTCTTTTATATACTTCCTTAAAAGCACCCAATGATTCCAACTAGGAGCCAAGGCTGAGCACCACAGGCTAACGAGGAAGATTCCGTGCCTGAGCCCTCCCTATGCACTGGGAGACATGGAAATCTTAGTAAGTAAAGGTTTTCTCTTTTCCAAGTTATTATTAGTTGCCTTACACTGGCTCCAACTTGTCGTGACCTTAACGACGTTGTCCTTTCGTGTGTGGGATAGATCTTGACTTACAGGAAACAAGTAGAACTTAGAGGAAACTTTAGCGGCAAGGGTAGAACTTCCCCATGTGGTTTTCTAGATTGTAATCCTTCCAGAGTTAAGCATTCCCCTGCTAATTGAACCAGCCACTGCTAACCCAAATAGTCACTCTCATGAGGCGAAAGAGACAACAGTCCGCTGCAAAGATGACATCGTACAAACCCTATGGTGCAGTCCTACTCTGCCCTACAGAGATAATACGAGTTGGGATTGAGTCCAAAGCTTTGGAATCTTTATGGGAGTAGATTACCAGTTATTCTCTCCCTGGAGCTGCTGGTGCGTGGAAACCGTGGACCTTTCGATTAGCACGTGAACACTTAATCACTGTGCCACGAGGACTTCACCATCCAGGTCTGCCCCATCTTCATGACCATTGATAAGTTGGAATTTTTTATAAAGGCAATAATAAAATCAACACATTTTCTGCATGGCTTCACTGGCTGAATTTCCTGATCACTCCTGCACATCATCCCTAGAACAGATACGCATATAATGATACATCAACAAGATTGGTTTGGATTGTGTGCATCTACTTAGCCTGAAATATATTTTAATGAATTAATGCTAATACACTCTGCATGACGAATTAGTAGCTCTGATAAATTCCATACCCCTGTAAAAAGTGATCTCTCATAGCTCTGGCATATTCTTCACCAGGTTTGCTGCCATACTGCTAACCCTTGAATACGCAGTGTCACTCCTAAGGAGGCTGCAGAAGAAACCTGTGACATCACAGGAGAAGTTCAATTGCTTGGTGCATATTCTAAATTGAGGTGTGCTGCTACAGTTGCCTGCCAGGTCAAGATAAGTGCATGTAGTGTAAGGATCATCGTTGTAGAAAAAGAAAAGGAAATCTGTGAATCTATCACTGCAGCTATGCCAACAGGTGCAAAACCTTGCATTTTTTGTGAAACACCTTTTGATCTCATATTCAAAATGCAGCTTTTATGTGGGTGCAGTATATAATACATATACAAAACCTGTGTTGAGTGTTCATGGTGTTGGTAAAGCTTCTGGTCAACAGTGCGCTACTAGAAATGAGTCAAAAGTTACATGTGGATTTTCCACTGTGGGGTGAGCAGGGTGGGTTGGCACCTCTGAACACCATGTTATTCAAGTGTCAACTGTACTATGCCTAAGAATTGAATTGCAGTTCTGATTGAGCCTCTGGCGTGAGTGATTTATGATCTGGGGACCCCTGGCTCTCTGCACAGCATGCAGCTAGTGAAAATAAAGATCTCTGGAGCAGCTGGAAATAGATCCTACAGTCCTTCTGATAGCCCAAGGAAACACTTGCTGCCAAAGCAGCTGTCCCAATGCATGAATGAATTCACCACTGCCAGGGACCACTAACAGCTGCGGAAAGCAGATGCTGGTGTGAGGTAAAGGAGGGTGAGAGAGTGTTTCTGTACCCAGCCTCAGCTCCATGAAGAACCCCATCACCACTCGCTGTATGATGTGAGTGTCAATGAACAAAAGGGAGGAGAGCTTATGAAACAATCACAGAGAAGTATCTGCAAATGAAGTTGCTAATTAAGGAGCACACTTTGACATAAAGCTGTAAATAAATTCCTATTTATTAGGGATCTTAAATATCTGGTATTCAAAAGAATTATCCCTTAAAATATATTTCAAATTCATAAACTTAGCTTATTGTTTACTTTTTAAGTCTGGGCATTAGCAAATTTTCTTCTTTGTATGTGTCAGCCTCTAAAAACATGAGCTAAATCTTTTTTTCCTTTAAGCTACTTTAAACGAATGAATTAATCCTTCATTCCACACAGTAGCAGTTTACATAGTTTAAAAATGCATTTTTAGTGAACTAGAAAGTAGAGTTAAGGGTGCTAACAAATTTTGAAGCTTAGGAAGTATATTTCTTTCCCTCTGACACCTAGTGAATGTTGCTGAGGAGTGGGAGTAAATAAGCTTCATATTCAGAAGATATCAAAGTCCTGTATTTCTTCTGCCCCGTGGTTTTTATCTTTTAACCCCAGGATAATGCCCTTGCTTTGTTTTTTTGCTCTAAGATTTCTATACCTGGAACGTATGGTCATATTTTATTACATTTTTAACCTATTGCCTTTCAGTTCAAGAAATGGTAGGTTAATAAACACAGCTGTAGTAAAGATAAGCAAAAGATAAATATATAAGCTCTGAACTATAAAACTACAGGAATACCTGTCATTTCAGGCAATTTTATGGTTCAGGGTGTATCGATTTAAAATGAAGCCAATTGAATTTTTTATATCTTAAGCCTCAGATGTGTAGGTAAGTTTACACATATAATATTTTAACCCTTCAGTGCAGTGCATTTCTTACTATGACTCTTCTACCAATAGTGTTTGTGATGTCTACACTGTTATTGGGTTGACCCATGCAAATCAGGGGTTTGTGGCCCACCAAGGGGATTGGACAGCTTACCTTAATTCTAGTAACTGCACGGAACAGCTATTGGGTGGTACCATGAAAATAAGATAGATGGAAACATAACAAGGGTCTTGGTCAGCTTTGTCGTCTCTCTAGGCTTAAAAGGAGACACGAAGAGAGAAAGGGGCTGTGATACAAAAGACAAAGAAGGCAGCACAATAGTAGCAAGAATTCAAGAGTGGAGAGACGCCAAGATGCCAAGCCAAGACTCATGCAAGATAGCGGTGGGATTGCTGATCCACAGAACTAGAGCTATCAACACTTGCCCAAGAAGGCCTTAAGTAGGGTGCAGTGGATCAGGTCTCCAGCATGATCCAGCTGCAAGGTGTGGGAAGAAGCTGTCCTGATCAAGAACTGTATTCAGAACTATTCCCATTACTTCTGTCATTCTTGACTCCAAGGCTACTTCCCTGATAAATCACTTGTCTATACGTGGAATTCATAGGCTCTGTGGGATGTTGCAGTGAATATCAGAATCCAAAGCCCAGAGGAAGCACTGAGGGGAAAGGGAGTAGCTGATGTTAGAGATGATGGAGTGGCACAATAGGGTGGGAAAATTTAGACATTTGGGACAAATTTAACCTCTGCCTCATTGGAAACAGCCTTGTGCTGATCCTTATAAAATAGATTATTCAATTAAATCTGCTATACCAAGAGATCTTTGAGATCAATTTTTTTTCCTTATGGTAAAATGTATTTCTGACATAGTGTTTAGAAAGTTGTATAAGATGGAATATTTGTACACAAAAAGGAAGACTTTGGAAGAGTCAAGAGAATTGAAAAGAGTTCAAAGATCTTTGTAACTATCTACTTTGTAGATAGGCAAAAGGTGGAAATCAGGATGTACAAGGTAGAAGAATAAGGGATACATGGGGCAGGGGGGAAAAATCTCTATTACAAATGGCAGAATTCCACTCAAAATGTTTTAAGCAGAATGAATATTAACATGTATAAGCAGTCACTTTATCTGAATCCTTGCTCAAACACATACACACACACACACACACACACACACACACACAGCTCAATAGCTTCTATAATTCAAGAAAGATTTGATAAAGAATTATTTCAAGAATAAAGATGTAGGCAAAATGCAGTAGAATCCCTCACCTCAATACTGATACATTCTAGAAGGAGCACCAAGATGCGATGCAATCGAGTTCCGATCAATTTTTCTCATGAGAAATAACTGAAAATGCAACACTTCGTTCTATTAGCCAGGCATTCCATGATGTTCAACATCCCAACACGATCGCTGAAGACAAAGCGCATGCATAAGCAAATGTGGTGAAGAAAACTGATGGTGTACGGCTATCAAAAGATACAGCATCTAGGGTCTTAAAGGCTTGAAGGTAAACAAGTGGCCATCTAGCTCAGAAGCAACAAAGCCCACATAAAAGAAGAACACCAGCCTGTGTGATCACGAGGTGTCGATGGAATCAGGTATCAGGCATCAAAGAATAAAAAATCATACATTTGTGAATGAGGGGGAGTGCAGACTGGGCACCCAAAGTCCATCTGTAGGCAACTGGACATCCCATTACAACAGGGTCACGAGGAGGAGACCAGCCAGCCGGGGTGCAGCATAGCACCGATGAAACATACAACTTTCCTCTAGTTCTTTAATGCTTCCTCCCCCCCCACTATCATGACCCCAATT
>NW_022103899.1:6175073-6201751 GCF_000313985.2 Echinops telfairi | reverse complement strand
ATCTGTGGACACGGATGTGGAGAGGAGGGATGGAGAGAGAGTCATTGTTTGGAAGGGGAATTCCCTTCTGTAAAATCAACTGGTAGCTGCATTTCAGGAGTTTCCCCCTTCTTTGCCTTTTTTTCACTAGGACGTGGCTGGTTTTCTCTAAAATAAAAAATCTGTCTAATGGAGTCTGCTCTCGATGCTTCCTTAACTGTTTTATAAAAGGGTTTAAAATTATCATCAAACGCAGGGAATCTAGGACAGATGAACCTCTCAGGACCAGGGGTGACAGTGGCGAAACCAGGAAGGAAGGGGGTTGTAGAAAGGGGGAATTGATCACAGGGAGCTACATATAACCTCCTCTCTGGGGGACGGGCAGCAGAGGGGTGGGTGAAGGGAGATGCCGGGCAGTGTAATATAAGATACAATAATAATTTATAAATTATCAAGGGTACACAGGGGACAGGGGAGGAGGAAGGGAGGGGGAGGGGAAAAAAGGAAAATAAGCTGATTCCGGGAACCCAAGAGGAAAGCAAATTTTGGGAATAATGAGGGCAACACATGTATAGAAATGTGCTTTACACAATTGATCTATGTATTGTGATGAATTGTATGAGCCTCAATAAATTGATTTAAAAATTTTTTTTAAATTATCATCAACAATATGGATAACACGTTAACCAATTTTTTATCATGATGATTCTTTTCAGAAATCTCTTCCTTAGGACCCATGTTTATTATCTGAAAACAGTACAAAAAGCCACAAAAACTAAGAAATTATAGTAAAACGCTTGGAACATGGCTGCAAAAGGTTTAAACAACATGTACTAACAACACCAACTAACACCGAGTAACGGAAACACGAACTGCTTTTGTTTACAAAAATCACATGCATTGGGTCGGATTTCAGTGTTTTGTTTGAGCTCTGCTGCAAAATGTTCTCTACATTTCGCGTCTGAAATGATAGTACTGATGTGATTGAGTACCAGGGTTCTACCATATAAGAAAAACACAAGAAATAGGTACAAGGAGAACCAACAGTTCCACTAGAATTGGAAGGAGAGAATCTTATAGAAAGGGTCATCTTAACCGAAACAATAGCCTTCAAAGGACAGAGCAGCCCAAGGCAATCTGGCAAGAAACAAGATGGGAATAAAAGCAGGCTCCTTCTCCTTCTGAGTTCTCGGACAGAACTCTTCCCCAATCAAACCCAAGAGGAGACACATGGCTGGGGAGTTCATTGGCATAATTCCCAAAAGTTAGCCTCCCAGGGCATGGTCGAATGTGGAGAAAGTAGATCTGGTATGTTAAATAAATGATATACAGACCACACCATAAAATGTTTCTTAGTAGTTTTTAGTGCTCCTTAGATGAAAATATATGGGGATACAAATTTCATGACAGTAAATACTAATGAAATAAAGATAACATCATAATTTAAAAAGAAACCTGTCTTGAACTTCAACTTCAATATAACCATTAGTTCCAGCATTTACCTCTCTACTTTTCTTCATAGCTAATTTCTTAAAAGAACTGTTTACATACCCTACATCTATTTTCTCATAGCCCATTAACTCAATTGCCATCTGATGTTTGCTTCCAAGACTTCATAGTTTTCCAAGTGTAATCTCCACACTAGCAGTATCAGCATCACCTGGGAACTTGTTAGAAATGCAAATTCAACTGCTGTTGCCCTAGATTGGCTGCATCAAAAATGCTATGAGATTTGGGTCCAGTAATTGGTGTTTTAGCAAGCCCTCTAGGTAATTCTGATGTAAACCAAGCTTTGAGAACAATTTCACTACAGAAATCACTATTCTAGGATTTCCGTTGAGGCCCATTCACCATGACAGAACCTGATCTTTCTTGGCCTTGACTTTGACAATGTTCTGTGGCAATGACATTGTTATGTCTTCTACAAGAGAAATCATATTTTCTGTCCTCTCATTCTGATGCTTTCAATCATAAAAAAGGAATATCCATCCTCCTAAAAATATTGAGAATAAAATCACTGCTTAGTTATCCAAATATCATAACCAAACCTCCCTAATATTGGTGAGTACCTAACTGATACTCAGCATGACTAATGAGGTAAAAATTGTTCTTTTCATGGGATCTGCCTTTACTCATTCATTTGCAAGTTCCCTACTTGAAAACATCATTGAAGCTCTTTTTCGTTCCAACCTCCTCTACATACAAAGACAAATGGGCATGAGATAAGAAACTTTTAGTTTTCCAGCCACTCTGCCTGCAGTAAGTAGGAAAGTTAATTCAATGAGGAAATAATAAGAGGGCCAGTAAGTCATCAAGTTCCAGTCAAATTTTTGAAAACTGGTTTAAAAATAGTATTGATAATTTTTACCTATATCTGAACCCTATTGATATTTTTAAATTCCAGATTTTGCAACTGAGGGAATAATATGGCTTATTGTCATCCTAAATGTTCAACACGAGGTAAATTAGCTGAACAAGCTCTCATCCATTTCAGATCAAAATATAATAGAGAAAGAAATATGTATAAGAGGGGCAGGTTGGATTTTCCAATGACGCTGAAATGATCAGCTTAGCCAGTTCTGGTTACCTAGTTATTGGAACTTTAATATCAGTGGAGCCTAATATTGTGGCTGTATTTTACGTGAATTATGCTACTTTTAACAGCCTTAGGCTATGAAGATAGATATGTTGAGCTTTTGAAGGGTAGGTTCATAGGAACCATAAGTTACCATAGTAGGTATTCTAAGCTTTAATCTTTACTCTCTAAATTTTGCTTGAGAATGTAGAGTAGGTAAAGTTAAAAGAGGGGGGGGAGATGAATTAAGTAAATAAACTAGCAATTCCAAAGGGTGACTCAAGAAAAAATGCAAGGTATTATAATAAAACACAAAGACCTGGCTTTAGAACACCCAAAAAGGAAAAGCTATTTCATATTTCTCAAGTTGAAAAGACCTGAAGAAAGATTTCTAGCTTCAAGCATTGAGGGTTAACCACATGGTCATCAGTTCAGACCCACTAGTTGCATCTCAGAATAAATATGAACTGTCTGCTCCCATAAATATTTAAAGCCTCAGAAACAAAAAGAGGCAATTCTTCTCTGTCCTATAGAGGCACTGTGGATGAGAATCCACTCAATAGTATCGGATTTCTTTCTTTGGGTATGAACAAAATATTCCATGGCATAGGAAGCATCAAAAGACAAAACTGGTTGACATTCAACCATTTCCAAAGGTAGTGTATGATCCAGAAGTCATGCCATTAATGGAAGAATTCCAAGCTGCAGTAAAGGCACTGGGGAAAAAACTAAGGTTCCAAGAATTGACAAAATTGATTGATATGTTTTTTTAAAAATAGATAAAACACTGAAAGTGCTCACTTTTCTATGCCAAAAAATTTGGAAGATAGTTATTTGGAAAATCAATGGGAAGAAATACATATTTCATGCCCATTCTAAAGAAAGATAGCCCAAAAGAATGTGGAAATTAGCAAAAAGTCTTATTAGTATCATGTCATGTTGTTTTGTGCTGTTGAGTTGATTCTGACTTCTAGTAATGCTAGCATTACTACACCAGAACTAAACACCACCAAGTTCCGTGCCATCTTCACAATTGTTGTTACCTTTTCAGCCCATTGCTGCAGCCATTGTGTCAATCCACCTTGTCGCAGGTTGTCTTGATTTTCTGCTGCTCATCCATTTTACCAAGCATGATGTCATTTTCCAAAGACTAGTATCTCCTGATAATATGTCCAATGTACATGAGCTGAAGTCTCACCATCCTTGCTTCTAAGGAATATTCTGGCTATACTTCTTCCAAAACAAATGTTTGTTGTTTTGATAGTACATAGTATTTTCAATATTTTTGGCCAGCAGCATAACTCAAATGCGTCCACCCATCTTTGGTCTTCCTTACTCAGTGTCCAACTTTTACATGCATATGAGACAATAGAAAATACCATAGCTTGGGTCAGGCACTCCATAATCCTCAAAGTAATGCCCTTAATTTTCAACACTTTAAAGAGGTCCTATGCAATGTGTCCCAATAAATGTGTCCTTTCATCTCTGGATTGCTGCTTCTATGAGTATTGACTGTGGATCTAGTGAGATGATATCCTTGACTACTTCAATCTTTTCTCCATTTATGATGATGCTACCTATTGGTTCAGTGATGAGGATGTTTACTTACTTTCTTTACAATGAATTGTGATCTGTGCTAAAGACTATAATCCTTGTCTTCATCAGCGAGGGAGTCAAGTCCTCACTTTCAGCAAGCAAGGTGTTGTCATCTGCATATTGCATGTCGTTCATAAGTTTCTCCCAATCCTGATGTCACACTGTTCTTCATATAATCCAATTTCTCTGATTATTTTCACAGAATAAAGATTGAATAAATATAACCCTAATGCATACCTTTCCTGATTTAAGCCATACTGTAGTCCCTTTTCTGTGTGCACTGTTTCTTCTAGATTGATCTACAGGTTCTACATGAATACAATGACGTGTTCTGAAATTCCCATTCTTCTAAGGGTTATATATAATTTGTTATGGTCCACATAGTCCAGTGATTTTGCATAGTCATTAAAACACCAGTTAATGGTAAACAAGCCGCCATCTAGCTGAGATACAAAGCCCACGTGGAAGAAGCACACCAGCCTTTGTGACTACAAGGTGCCAAAGGGATCAGTTATCAGGCATCAAAGAACAAAAAATCATATCATCGTGTGCTCACCTCCCCTGTACAATCACTGATGACAAATGGGTGCATAAGCAAATGTGGTGAAGAAAGCTGATGGTGCCCAACTATCAAAAGATATAGCATCTGGGATCTTAAAGGCTTGAAGGTAAACAAGCGGCCATCTAACTCAGAAGCAACAAAGCCCACATGGAAGAAGCACACCAGCCTGTGCAATGATGAGGCATCGAAGGGAGGAGGTATCAGGTATCAAAGAACAAAAAATCATATCATTGTGAATGAGGGGGAGTGCAGATTGGGGACCCAAAGCCCATCTGTAGGTAAATGGACATCCCCTTACGGAAGGGTCACAGGGAAGAGACCAGCCAGCCAGGGTGCAGTGTAGCAACAATGAAACATACAACTTTTCTCTAGTTCTTTCATGCTTCCTCCTCCCCACTATCATGATCCCAATTCTACCTTACAAATCTGGCTAGATCAGAGGATATACACTGGTACAGATAGGAACTGGAAACAAAAGGAATGCAGGATGGATGATCGCCTTAGGACCAGTGGTGAGAGTGGCGTTACCAGGAGGGTAGAGGGAGGGTGGGGTAGAGAGGGGGAACCGATTATAAGGATCTACATATAACCTCCTCCCTGGGGGATGGACAACAGAAAAGTAGGTGAAGGGAGACATCGGACAGTATAAGATATGACAAAATAATAATTTATAAATTATTAAGGGTGATATCCCTTGTGCTATGTCCTCTTCTGGAACCTGCCTGAATTCTAGCAGTTCCTTATTAAAGTACTGCTGCAACCGTTGTTGGATGATCTTCAGCAAAATTTTACTTGCATGTTATATCAATGGTATTGATCTATAATCTGCACACATCTTTGGAATAGATAAAAATATGGATTTCTTCTAATTAATTGATGAGGTAGCTGTCTTTCCAGTATTTTGGCATAGATGGGTGCCTGCTTCCATTGCTTCATCAGCCTGTTGAAGCATTTCAATTGGTATTCCACCAATTACTACAGTTTTGTTGGGGGTAATACGTCCAGTACAGCTTTGATTTTTTTGCTTCAGTAATACTGGTTCTTGAGCATATGCTACCTCTTTAAGTGGCTGACTGTCGACTAGTCCCTCTGAGTGAATGACTGTGTGTTCTTTCCAGTTTCTCCTCGTGCTTCCAATTCTGCATGCTTCCTCAATTGTTTATGGCAAATGATAAAAAATGGAAATTGGAAGGATTTCATTTTACATGGATCCCAAATCAACATCTATGGAAGTAGAAGTCAATGTAAATTAAATGGCATATTCCATTGAACATATGTGATGCAAAAGGTCACTTTAACGTGTTAAAGGGTGGACACCACTTTGAGGGTTAAGGTGAAACGGGCTTGAGTCGGGATAGTTTCTATAATCCCATAGGCATGCAAAAGCTGGCCAATGAAAAATAAGACAGAAGAGAATTATGTATTTTTTTATTTGCATTCTTTTTTATAGTTTTATTAGGGGCTCATACGGCTCATCACAATCCATACATATATCAATTGTGTAAAGCACATTTGTACATTCATTGCCCTCATCATTCTCAAAACATTTGCTCTCCACTTGAGCCACTGGCATCAGGTCCTCATTTTCCCCCTCCCTTCCTTCCCACCCCTCCCTCATGAGCCCTTGATAATTTATAAATTATTATTTTGTCATATCTTGCACTGTCCGATATCTCCCTTCACCTACTTTTCTGTTGTCCATCCCCCAGGGAGGAGGTCACCTATAGATCCTTGTAATCGGTTCCCTCTTTCCAACCCACTCTATGTATTTTAATTATGGTGCTGGTGGACAATATTGAATCTACCATAAGCTGACAGAAGGACAAACAAATCTGTCTTGAAGGAAGTATAGCCAGAAGGTTCATTAAACGAAAGATGCTGAGACTGTACTGCATATTTGGAGACTAGTTCCTGGAGGAGGACATCGCACTGATAGAAGAGTGAGGCAGGGGAAAAAAAGTAGGGTGATCCTCAGTGATACTAATAACACAGTAGCTGCAACAATGGGCTCAACTATAGGATGGCAAAAGATCAAGCAGTGTTTCATTCTACTGTACACAGATAGGGTTGCTGTGAATTGGGAATAGCTTGATGGTACCCAACCAACAACAAAAAATATCTCTATGAAAGCAGATCATCAGATCTTGCTCCTATGTAGTGTGTAGGGTGGTTTAAATCACCAATCTTCCAGCCAGCAGCTGAAAACATTGTTTAAGTTTTTATCTTGAGTTTGACTTTAGAGTTTGAGTTCAAAAGCACAACTCGACTTAACCAAAACATACATTCACTCTCATAGTGATGGTAAGCACTGCAAAGCCTTCAAGTGGAAACAAGGAGAAAACTAGCTTAAAGTGGAGATAGAATGCTCTTTTATGAGGCCGGGGGAGACTCCATTAGGAAATTTAAACTGGAAATTCACTATCATTTTTTTCTGGGACTTGGTTCCACACAGGATAAGACTCTTTTTCTAGAATCATGCAATTTTCCCATCATAATAAGCAGACTTTAAGTTAGGCATGGGTGGAAGGTGTCTAGGCCTGGAATATGAACTATCAGACTGGGATGAACATCTTCTGGTCTGTATAGATTGTCATTTTTGGAATCTCGGACATTGGTAGAAGAAATATAACAGAGTTGCTTATTTCCAGCATATCCTATTTCTTAGCTGTTGCTAAATGACTTACAATGGAACAAAAATTCAAATCCTGTTGAAAGAAAAAGAAGTGAAGACAGTACATTGGAACGGTAAAGATTAACTGACAACATGAGAATTAAAAATGAAAAAGTTATTTTGAAGAATAATATGGCACAGGTTATTTTATTCTATTTGACTTTTCATTTTGCAGTTATAGTTCTATCAATTCCATAATTTTCCATATCTTTTCTTCACATATCCCTAAATACATTATCTTTTTTATTTACTTATTTTTTGTTGGCATATAATTCACATATTATACAAAGTTCAATCACATCAAGAAAAATTGTGAAATCATCACAATCATTTTGAAAACAAATTAAATTTCTTCCTTTTTGTAGTCAATGTTGTTAATTCTCATCACCCCCCAACCTTCCTTGCCATGTACTTAGGTAATTATTAATCTGGATCCTGTCTCTAAAGATTTCCTTTCCTGGATTTAATATACAGAAAAGTATACAAAAAAGCCAAGGCAAAGTAATTATGACAAAACAAACCAATGAAAGACCTCAACCAAAAAGAAAGCAGAAAATACTAAAAACTGGAAAATTTTTGAAATGTGTCCAAAAAAATCAAATAATAAGGTGTTACTTTTTAACCTAACTGCATCTGCCATGCTCAATTTTGCAATGCTCTTCTTTGTCTGAGAGCAAGACTATTCACTTCCCTGGACTATGTTCAGAGGGGATTCACTGAAGGTTTAATCCATGTGGGAACCTTGCAAATGGATTTGGCGTTTCCGTAGTCATCCAGAGCCTTCTGCAAACTGGGTGTTCAGATTTTAAGCTCTGATACTGTTCTCGCCTCTGAATTTGGATTTTATTATTTATAATCCTTGGATCACACAGGCTAGTGTGCTTCTTCCATGTGGACTTAGTAGATGCCTCATGTAAGTGGCTGCTTATTTGAAAGCAAGGCTTTAAGACTCCAGACACTATTCTTTCTGATAGCCAGGCACTAGCTGACTTTTTCACCACACTTTGCTACAGCACTTTTATCTTCAGAGATCTTTCCATAAGGGTGACTATTAGGGCCATAAGGGTGACTATTAGGGCCATGTCATAAGAACTAATTGTTCTTAGATTAAGGCTACAAAGAAGTGTAAGCCCAAAGTGCATTCATCTATCTAGGATTTATATATGTGTCCTCATTTTAGAGACACTTTACCATTTTATTGGAGAAATCATCCCCATAGGGTATAAGATAATTCTATTGATAGTAGGTTAGCCAGTGGTATAGAATCTAAAATGCTGTTACGAAAAGGAAATTATAGTCCAACATTTTAAAACACAATAGGCGAATTGTTGGCATAAGTGACTGCACACTATCTACCCAGACAGTGAGGGTTAGAGATAGGACAAAACTTTCAATAACACTCACAAAGGCAGAAGCATGCCTCCGAGAATAACACGTCATAAAAACACAAAGAGCACGAACAGTAAATACATGGTAGCCCAGGTCACCGTACAATGAGCAACCGCAAATGAAGGGATCCAGACCAAAATCCAATGCCCACTAATTCCAGAACCTCGGGAGAGTGGTCATCTGCTTCTTCTCATACTCGGGGGTTGAGACAGGTGAGTTTAAGATAAAGTCCAGTTCGCTTGTGGGGTCAGACCCTTCTGGTGTGGACCTTGAAGGGTGTTGTTTTATGCTCAAAAGGGCAGAGTCTAAAGCTCTTCTTGGAGGCTACATGAGCAATGCTCAGTAAATGTGTGCTCTTTTGTTGATAGAGGTAGCAAGGGTCTGAACTGCACTATGTTCTAGACCCAAGTTACATCATTTCACTAGGATCATCGCTGTGGGTCCTGGAGATTATGTTGCTTTCTGCATAATGAGCATAAGCAGGTTGCATTGTGACTCCAGTGTATTCTTTTGCTTCTCTAGTCCCTTTAAAGGCACCTGTAAAAGAGTCTGCAAGTTACAGCTTCTAAAGGAACCCTTATTGTCTAATCTAAACGCAAGTCCTTCAAAAATCATTGAGATAAAACTTAATGAAGAGATGAGTTGTGCATTTTTAAATCTTTGATAATTTAATTTAAAAGGAAATGTATTTCTGGACATTAATTTTTCTTTAGCAATTTCACAATGAGAAGGTGTTCTGACTAAAAATCTGGGTCATGTTTCTATTACTGGCATTGTGTTTGAAACATTATTATACTGTACTTTGGACTGAATATATAGCCTCTGGTGAATTATGTGAGTGAATACAGTGGCGATGAGGAATAGAATACAATATATATTTATAGTTCAGCCTACTAAGTATATTATCGAATGATTTTTTTTTCTAAATCATTTTAGATCATTCTGGGGGATCCTTCTTTCAACCTATAGTGAAATTAAAACAACCAAACTCCTTCATGGCCACTGAATCAATTTAAACTTAAAGTGATGCTACAGAGTGGATTAGAATTAGGCTATAAATCTTTACTGGAACAGAAAACCACATTTTCATCCCAAGGAGTGGCTGATAGATTCAAACAGCTGACCTTGCGGTTAGCAGCCCAATATGTAACCCAATAGGCCAGTGGTTCTCAACCTTCCTAATGCTGCGACCCTTTAATACAGTCTCATGTTGTGGTGACCTCCAACCATAAAATTATTTTTGTTGCTACATCATAACTGTAATTTTGCTACTGCTATGAATTGGGTGACCCCTGTGAAAGGGTCATTTGACCCCCAACAGGGTCACGATCCACAAGTTGGGAACCGCTGCAATAGGCCACCAGGACTCTTAGGTCCATTCATTTATTCTCCATTCACCTTTCCTTGATTTAGTAAGTGCCTATTGATATAGCTGTTGTTAGGAGCTGTTGAATCAGTACTGACTCATAACAACATTATGCACAACTGAACCAAATATTGCCTGATCCTGTATAATCCTTATAATCGGTACTATGAGGGAGATCCTTGTTTCCGCCACTGTGATAGCCCATTTCATTGATTGTTCCTCTTTTTTTGCTGACCCTATACTTTACCAAGCAGGACAGTCTGTGCCAGGGACTGATACCTCTTGATAATGTGCAAAACACAGGAGATGAAGTCTCAGAATTCTTGCTTCTAAGGAGCATTTCGACTGTAGATCTTCCATGATAGGTTTATTCATTATTCTGGCACAGTTCATACCATGTTCAATGTTCTTCACCAATAATTCAAATACATCATTCATCTTCTGTCTTCCTTGTTCATTGGATATCTTGCAAATACACATGAGGCTATTGAAAATACCATGGTTTGGAACCAAACCAAACCCAAACTTACTGCCACCGAGTCAATATTGATTCCTATCAGCCTTATCAGTAACAGTAGAATTTTCAAGACTGTAATTCTTCATAGAAGTTGAAAGAACGCATCCTTCTATATGTCCAGTACCAGTCTATAAAATCCTCTTCAGACTCATGAGACACATGCAATGACACCAAACTCAGAAAGATCGCAGGACAGTCTTGTGGTTCCAGGGGCAGTGGAAGCATCTTGTCTCAGTGCTAGTGTGGGACTCGATGTGACTTCTCCAGCTCCAGGGTTCTGGCTCCATCAGTGTAGCTACATGTGTCTTGTCAGCAGGAAGATGAAGCACAGAGAGAGAACGTCTAGCCTCCAGTGAGCTATTTATCTCCATAGCACCTCCAAATGCGATCATCAAGCTGCAACCTGATTGACAGGTTAAATTCCACCCCTTCACTCTTAATAGTCTCAAGTTTACACCAGATTATGTAACCGCCACATCTTAATCCTCAAAATTATATCTTTGCTTTATATGTGGTCTTTATATTTATATTTTATGTGGTGGTTTGCATCAGATTGGTCCAATAAAATACACCACTTGATTTCTTGACAGCTGTTTCCATGGATGGTGATTGGGGTTCATGTAAAATGAATTCCTTGACAGCTTCTCCATTTATTATGATGTTTCTGTATTGATCCCGTTGAATCTTTTAGTTTGTTTTTTACCTTCAGTTACAATCAGTTACATACTAAAGGCTATAGTCATTTATCATCATCACTATGTTCTTCAACAAGTCTTGTCTTTTAGCACCAAGATTGTGTTATCTGTAGATTGCAAGCTATTAAGGAATCCTCCTGCAAACCTGCTGTTCTTGTTCATATAGTCCATCTTCTTGGATTTTTTGCTCAGGTGCAGATTGAATAATTATTGTGAAAGTATATAATCCTGAACACAGCTCTTCTTATTTTATTTTAAACAACCTAGCACCCCTTTGTTAACGACTGCCCCTCGGTCTATGTATAAATAATTAAATGTCCTGTGACTCCTATTATTTACAATATTAGCCATAGTTTATTATGACCCACATAATTGAATCTCTCATATTACAAGTAAACATCTTTCTGCTAGTCTCACTTTGAGCCAAGATCTCTCATGTCAGCAGTGATATCCCTTGCTCTACATTCTCTTTCAAACACAGCTTCAATTTCTGTTAGCCCCCTATCTATGCACTGCTAGAATCCGTATTTTCTCCAGCAAAATTTTACTCACATATGATATTAGTGATTTCTTTGATAATTTCTGCATAGTGCTGGACCATCTTTCTTTAAAATAGGTGCAAATGAAGCCCTCCACCCATTATTTGACCAAGTAACTGATTTCCAAACTGCTTATATACAAATGAGTGCTTCTAGTGTTGCATCAATCTGTAGAAACATCTCAATTGATAGTCCATCAATCCAAAAGCCTTGTTTTTACTCATGCTTTCACTCCAACATGGACTGCTTCCTTCAATTCACCAGTTCTTAATTATATACTCCCTTCTGGAAAGTTCTACCCTATTCTATAGAGTCACAAAGAGTCACTCCACACATTAGACCCTATTCTATAGAGTCTATTCCATAGACCCTATTCTATAGAGCCACTACAGACATTGGCAGTGAGTTTGGGTTTTGTGTTCTGAAATGGTTGAACATTGGCCAATTATTTTTGTATGACTCTGTGTATTCCTTCCATCTTCTTCTGAATGCTTTGCATCACTCAGTATTAAGAACTTTTATCACATCTGGTGGAAAGAAGCTGCCTGCCTCAAAGAATGATCACTGTTTTGCGTTGGGGTGTGGTAGAATAACAAGGTTTTAATATATGCCAGAATAAAGGAGACTAGTGTGGTGGAGAGGGCAAAACTGAGTAACCTCTAAAACTTGCCTCCCTAAAGGGGAAAGGGAAAGGTATTTTTCATGGAATCTTGTACAAGGGGTAGGGACTCAGGGAATTTCAGGAATTTCTTTAATGGTCCTGCTTATCTCTGGTTGTGCTGACTGCCTCAGACAGAGTGTCTCCACCACGCAGACACTGTTTTCTGCTTTCCTGCCAGTTAGTGCACCCTTAAAGAAAATTTACTGGCTCCTTTACCACAGAGGTGCTACAAGAGACACATTTTCTTCTTCATTACAGTACCAGTCCTTGAGGATGGGGGCTAGTTGCTAATGGATCTAGAGGACAGAGTGGTTGGGGATCAACACTTACAAAATGGAGTCAGCTCAGCCTGGAGCCACCTTCAGTTCCTACTTCATAATAATTTATTAAGTCCTAATAGTTTATTAAGTTACACTATTTGTTAAATATTGTGGCTTTCACTATCGCTAATTTGTGCCTCCTCACTTGGAAAATGATATTTACACATTACACTGCCATAATAGATTAATACACCTGCACACATTATAAGACCTTTAAATATAGATGCATTCTTATTTAATTTGATCTTTACCACATAGCCTATTATTAAGTGCAAAGAGTTTGCTGAGTAAAAACACTATGAAGAAATGAATACAATAAACATATTCTATAAGTATAGATTAGTACCATAGTTGTTAACCTTTGGACAGTGGTCCTTTTGAAAAGCTGGTCCTTTGTGAAACCAACTCCTCAAAGAACAGTCAAAATTAAAAAGTCTTAATATAACACCACGTGTCACAAATCAAATTCTGCATCAGGCTGACAGAACGAGGCATCAGAGGGCCTGATAAGCTAACAGACCTTTTAAAAGAGGAATACCAGCAGAAAAGTCCACTTCATAAATCGTTAAGGCAATTAGCTGGGTACCTTTTATGGAACATCAAGAATGATTATCCCTGAGACATTCTTGAATTTTTAAAGTGGAACTCAATGAAATATTATACTATTATCATTAGTAAGACTTTATTGGATTGTGAATGAATCTTTCATTATCTTAAAATACACTGCAATTTGATTATAACTGCAATTCCTTAATTTTCTTTGGTTATTAAGTATTGCTTTCTATTTAAAAATTTAACAGCATTGCTGTTTTAAAATCAAGGTATAATTTTTCTCCATATTTTCCAGGTGTAAGTAAACATCAAAAACGTAAACTACGATTTGACTTTATTCCAACACGTATTCAGTTATCCCACTTTGTTTAATATAGAAGGACAAGCAAGAGTTATTAAAAATTTCTTGGTTATACACCAATTTTACAATTATTCTGCCAGTAGATATGAATGCATTCAGTAGTATGTATTTATAACAAATATTCCTACAATCAGATTTGTCAATTTTATACATATGAAGCATTAGTAACAAATGATGAATATTATGTTTGAGGGTAATATGGTAAATATCTATAATATTAAAATACATATAGTAAAACATTTGTATAGCTGTAAATATAAATTCCAGTAAGATATATAAGTGAAGAAAAAATGTTTGTCTTAAAAGGTCATAGGATTTCCTATAGTCAAACCTTCAATTATTGATCAGAAGGATGTGAAGACTAAGAATATATGAGAGAAAATTTTATAGAACATTATTTATTGATTATAAAAGGTCAAAAAAGTCTACCTGATTTAAAAAACAGAATAACATTGGGAAACAGAAAAATCAAAATGAAAAGAAATTGATCACAGAAAAGAGAATGAGTTTAAGTTAAAAGTTATTGAGTTGGATGTTACCACAGGATATTCAAATACCAATACTCTAAGGGGCAAAAGATCCCAAGTTTAAATACATGTTATGTTGTTATTAGGTAGAGTTGAAGCAGTTCATAGCAACCCTGTGTAGACTTGACCAAAACACCACTCAGTCCTGCGCCATCCTCACAATTATTCTTAGATATGCACCCATTGCTTCAGCCATTGGGTCATACTATCTTGTTTAGGGTCTTCCTCTTTTTCATAGCCCCTCTACTTTAGCAATCATGGAATCTTTTTAAAGTGACTAGTCTCTCCTGATAACATTTCCAAGGGATGAAGTCTCACCACTCATCTAAGGAGCATTCTGCCTGTGCTTCCAAGACAGATACATTCCTTCTTCTGTTAGGCCACGGTACTTTCAATATTCTTTGCCACCACCATAATTCAAATACATCCATTCTTCCTTAGTCTTACTTATTCAATATCCAATTTTCCCATGCACATGAAGAGATTGAAAATGCTATGGGTTGGGTCAGGCACACCTTAATACTGAAAGTAACAACTTTGCTTTTCAAATATTAAAAAGGCCGGGAGGTGAGGCACAATGGTGACCACGTAGGCAGCTCACGCTGGGAGCTCCATGGAGATCAGTGAGTGGGGAGATCTAGGGGCTGATTAGTGGTTCCAAGGCTGTTGGTTAATTCCTGTGGTAGTCATTTAACTCTCCTGCACCTGCAGCAACTGATTCAGCACCAGCTGCTGTGTGGCTGTGGACTGCCATGTCTCGGCTAGCTGCAGCAGGCTGAGCACCAGCCACCCAGCAGAGGCTTGTAAAGCCCTAGTATGATACCCAAAATAGCATGGGGCACTCCTGCTGCCAATTAGTAGAACCCTCCTCCAAGACCAGCACTTTCTTTACTAACTTTTCCCTGCCCTGCCCCCCTCTAACAGACTCAGCTGCCTTTAAATGGGAGCAACGAATCCCACCCCCGCCCCATACCAACTCCCTGAGCTATGTGCTCACATGCCCGAACCACCACTTTCCTTCAGACTGCACATGCACTGCTGCAAACAGCCCCTACAGAAGCCTGAGGGTTGCTGGAGTATGATGCAGGCTGACCTCAGAGCCTGACTACTGAGAGGGCAACCCAACCGGTCCTACAAACAACAGACTTCCAATAGGCTAGGGTGAGAGGGAAACCCCAGTGGAACATAGGTGAAATGTGACCTCTCAGGGCAATTGGATATAGGCAGCCTGCTGAAGCATCATTACCAACCTCTCAAAGAGAGGGCCCAGGGCTCTTTGACTCCAAGGGCAATGGCACCTAGTTCCAATAAATTGACACAGAAGCAGCAAACTGCCTCAACAACCTCAGCAAGAAAACAAGCGAAACAAAATCCAATGTCAGAGAATAACCTAGACCCAAGGCCAGTCATAGAAGAGGTATGCATTGACCTCCCACAGAAAGAAATCTTCAGAATGCTACTTAGAGTCATACAGGATATGAGGGAAGCAATAAGGAAAAAGGATGAAATAATAAAAGAGATAAAAGTCATGCACCAAAGGGAAATATGAGAGCTAAGGGATGAGATAATAAAAACCAGTAGCAAATTCACAAATGTCGCCAACTGACTGAAGGAGGAAGAAAATCACTCCAGTGACCTAGAGGACAACCAGCCAGACTTCAACAAATGGGGAAAATGTCAAATAAGATAATCAGAGAAGCTGAAGAAAACCTGAGAGCCATGTCTGATGTTATGAATAGGAACAATATCAGAATTATTGGATTATTGGAAGAAGACACAAAGAAGATGTCAACGGCAAAAATAGCGAGGGAAATTTAGAAGGAAAACTTCCCCAGATTAATGAATGAAAACTAGGCAACCATTCAGGAAGCTAAAAAAACACCAGCTAGACTTAATCCCACGAAGAAGTATCCAAGGCATATAGTAGTTAAACTATGCAACTTAGAGGAAAAGGAGAACATCATAAGAGCATCTAAGGGGAAACGTAGTCACCTATAAAGGCAATCAAATAAGATTATGCTCAGATCTATCAGCATGTGCTATGAAGTAGTGGAGTAACATATTCCAAAAATTGAAGGAAAATTACACAAACCCAAGAATACTCTATGCAGCCAAATTATCTATCAAGATTGATGGAGAAGTAAGAGTCTTCCTGAACAAGGAAAACTCAAAGAATACATTAAAAGAAACCCAGCCCTATAAAAGATCCTTGGCGACCCAGTATAGGCAGAAGAAAAATACTCACCAAGCACAAATAAGAGACCGCCACACAGAACAACTCCACCCAGAGGTCACCAAAGAGAAAAAAGCCAAGATACCATTGGCTGAACAGTAGAAAGAAGGTAAGAATGAAACACACACACACACACACACATGCGTGCGCGCGTGCGCGCGCATAACCCACGGATAAGAAATGGAGGTAGGAAAACACCCAATATAAAAGGTATAAAATGACATCACAAAATCCACAGATGGATGTAATAACCCTGAAAATCAATGGACTGAACTCAGGCATTAAAAGGCACAAGATTAGAACTCAGACATTAAAAGGCAGACTGACTTAGAAAACACAACCCATACGATTTGCTGCCTAGAGGAGACTATTCTCAAGAAAACAGACGAAAATAGGCTGAGAATCAAAGGCTGGAGGAAAACATACCCCAAAATAGCAATTCAGAAAAACCAGCTAGACCAGAGCATGTACAGTGGTACAGATAAGAGCTCAAAACACAGGAAACCCAGGACAGACAAACCTCTCAGGACCAATAAGCAGAGTAGTGATACCAGGAGGGTAAGGGAAGGTGGGGGTAGTAAGGGGGAATTGATCACAATGATTGATATATAACCCCTTCCCAGGGGGACAGACAACAGAAAAGTGGGTGAAGGGAGACAGTGGTCAGTGTGAGACATGAAAAAAAGAATAAAGTATAAATTGTCAAGGGTTCAGGAAGGAGGGAGGAAAAAATTGGGGAGCTGATACCAAGGGCTCAAGTAGAAAAAAATGATGATGGCAACATATGTACAAATGTGCTTGACATAATGGATGTGTGTATGGATTGTGATATGAGCTGTATGAGACCCAATATAATGATAAAACATTTTTTTAAAGAAGCTTTGTGTAGCACATTCATTAGTGCAATGAATTGTTTGATTTCTTGACTGCTGCTTCTATAAGCATACAATGTGGATCCAGCAAGATTAAATCCTTGACAACTTAAAATTTTTCTTCATTTATCATGATGTCACCTATTGACTCAGCTGTAAGGATTCGGGTTTTCTGTAGACTGAGTTGTAATTCATACTGAAGGCTATAATCCTTGATCTTCATCAGCAAGTGCTTCAAGTCCTCCTCATTTTCAGCACGCAAGGTTGTGTCATTTGCATATCGCAGATTGTTAGTCATACTTCTTCCAATCCTGATGCCACATTCTTCTTCATATAATCTAGCTTGTCTGGTTATTTGTTCTGTGTGCAGATTGTATGATGAAAGGATTGAACCCTAATATACACCTTTTCTGATTTTAAATCATGCATTATCCTCTATGTTCTGTTCCAACTGCCTCTTGATCCACGTCCATAAGTACAATTAAATGTTCTGTAATTCCTATTCTTAAAGGGTATTCATAGTTTGTTATGACCCAAACAGTCAAATTCCTTTATATAATCAGCAATAATATCCCTAGTTCCATGTCCTGTTCTAAATCTTGCAGCTGTCAATGTACTGTCAATGTACAACCAACCTTGTTGGTTGATAGCAGTGAAATTATCCACCCAGGTGATATCAATGATTAAAAAGAAAACGCACCGCCATCAAATTGATGCCAACTCATAGCGACTCTGTGAGGCAGGATAGAACCACCTGTGTGAGTTCTGAGACTATAACTCCTTATGGGAGTAGGAAGCCCTCCTTGCTACCATGGAACAAATGGTGGCTCCAAACTGCTGACCTTTCAGATCTCCGCCAAAGGTGTAACCACGACACCCCCGGAACTGCTGGGTACCAATGATACTGTTCTCTAAGCTGAGCATTCACTGGGGTCACCTTTCTTTGGAATGTACATAAATATGGATCTTTTCTAGTCAGTTGCCCAAGTAACTGTCTTCCAAATTTCTTAATATAGACAATGAGTGTTTCCAAAGCTTCAATGCCTGGTTAAACATTTTGATGAATAGTTCACCATTTCCTGGAACGTTGGATTTTTATTGAAGCTTGGACTCCTTCCTTAAGTACCATTGATTCCTAATCTTATGTTACCTTTTTAAATAGCTGAATGTTGACTAAGTTTTTTGGTACAGTTACTCTTTATTTTACAACTACCATCAATTGATGCTAATGCATGACAACCTTACAGGACATGGTAGAACTCTCCCTACCAGTTTCCAACATTGTAACTTTTTACAGAAGTAGAAAGCTCCATCTTCTCCCAGCAAATGGCTGGTGGTTTCAAACTGCTGGCCTAGTTGCTCACAGTCCAATGCATAATCACTACGCCACCAAAGCTCCTCTCTGTATTGTAAGAGACTCCTTTATTAAATCATGACCAAGACAAAGACAAGATACAGACAAACACAAATGATCTGAGTGAAGGAGGCCATAAGCCTAAAACCATAATGATGTTGAAATGATTCACAGCCACAGAGAAGGCATGGAAATACATCACAGAATCATGATTGGCAGCAAATCAGTTCTTTACAGACAGGACTATGGGAGCAGCAGGAAACGGACCATGACTGCAATATGCACACTATTGTAGAGTAGGAATTTTACAGGATTCTAGGTAACTTCCATCTACTTTGTTGGATTATGACTCATAAACATGCATCCCAGATATCCTCATTTCTATTTATGGCATGTGTAGGCAAGTTTCTGAAGACAAAACTGCCCCCCTAGACTGGCTAGAGGAATCTGGGTAATACCTTTCAAACACACTCTTCCTGAGCACAAAGTTTTCTACTTGTCAATTAATGCTCAGAAGGATCTCGGTGAAGGCTGAACCCACGTGGAGATTTACAGAGAATTCAGGGCTTCCGCTGTAAACTGTAGCCTTCCACCTCAGTTCAACTCAACCCACTTCCATTGTTTTATTGGTGGGTTTCCAAGACTGCAAATGTTTACAGGAGCAGAAAATCTCATCTTTCTATCACAAAAGGGTTGGTGGTTTCAAACTATTGACCTTGTGGTTAGCAGCCCAATGTATAACCAACTGTGTCACTGCTCCACACATCTAGTGCTTAAAATTTAAACTCTAAGATTCAAGGAAATTTTGACTAAATGAAAAGCATTTATGAGAGTTTCACATAGAGTAAGCAAATTGTTAGGGGCTAAAAGAGTAGAGATTTAGAACAAGATAAAAGAAGATGTAAATGGGGCATGTAAAGAAAAGCAATCAGATACTGTGAAAAAATGTGACTGAAACAGCACTGGGGCTCTCCTACTGTGTAAAGTTCACTCAGCTGGATACATATTCAGCAGCCATTGAACATTTAGAAAATACTAGAAGTTTTTATCTCAATAGAGACATTGTTTTGTTTGTTTTTTTGCAGAACACACTAGTTTCTCCCATGGAGTCAATAATCGCAAGTCTTTTATTTGAAAGTTAGGGCATTCAGTGGGACAAAGTGGGACCTTGAAAATTATAATGCTGATATATAGTCAGACTTCAATGAAGTAAATGACCCTGACTCCCTAATTTATGTCAAGATTTCTCTGGCAGTCAAATCAACTCTTCCTCCCTGTGAAAGTGGATTAATCTCCCTTATTTAAAAAGCTAGCCAGTTACATTACAGATATCTAACCCCTTGTATTTCATTGACAAGTCACAGACATTCAATTGAGTAGACCATAATAGACTGTGGATAACCTGAGATGAATGGGAATTCCAAAACACTTCATTGCGCTCATAAGGAACTTGTACACAGATGAAGAGGCAGTTGTATGAATGGAACAAGGATATACTGCATGGTTTAAAATCAGGAAAGGTGTGTTTCAGAGTTATACCCTCTCACCAGACTTGTTTAATCTGTATGATGAGCAAATCATCAGAGAAGCTGAATTATCTGAAGAAAAATATGGCATCAGGACCAGAGGAAGTCTTACTGCAACCTACGATATACATTTGACACAACTTTGTTCACTGAAAGTAAGGAGGACTTGAAACACTTGCTAGTGAAGATTGAGGATTGTAGTAGCCTTGAATATGGATTACAACTCAATACAAAGAAAAGCAAAATCCTCATAACTGGACCAACAGCTAACATCATGATAAATGGGGAAAAGATGGACGTTGTCAAGGATTTTGTCTTGCTTAGACCAACAATCATTGCTCATGAAAGCAGTCATCAAGAGATGTACAAGGAGGTACCCAACAACAACAACAAAAAAAAAACAGAATTCTTTTCCCCAAAGTTATGTATTTAAATTTTTTTATAAAAGAACCTTATTGCCTTAAAAGTACCCTCTATTACACTTAATACATTTGTCAAATCTGCAATTACATTCTTGGAAACATTTTTCAAATTCATCTATTTGGATGTCTGACTCAGTTTTTTCTTAACCTCTTCTAGTTCATCAAATCAGTGTCCTTTCATGTCCCTCTCTATTCATAGAAACAAAAACTAAGTCAGATAGATGAGGTGCCTGGGGCAAGAGAGACATGCAGTCTTTTGCTAAAAACTGACACACTGAGATAGCTGCATGAGCAGGTGCATTGTTGTGGTGGCAAAACTCATGCGCCATCTGCCACAAATCATCCTTTTTTGTTGCACATTGTTATGCAATCTTTTCAGAATCTTTAAATAGAAAGCTTGGTTAACAGTCTGACCTGGTGGAATGAACTTCAAATGCACTAGGAGTTGATATTTTCATCCATTGAGGAAGTTGTCAGATGTCCAGAATGAGGTTTGTCATCAATCAACATTTCACCATTTTAAAAAAAATTTAAATCATTTTATTTGGGGCTCATACAATTCTTATCACAATCCATACATCCATCCATTGTGTCAGGCACATTTATACATTTGTTGCCATTCTCAAAACATGTGCTTTCTACTTGAGCCCTTAATATCAGCGCTTCACTTTCCCCCTCCCTGTCTGCTCCCCCTCCCTCATGAGCCCTTCATAATTCATAAATTATTATTATTTTGTCATGTTACACTGTCCGATGTCTCCCTTCACCCACTTTTCCGTTGTCCATCCCACAGGGAGGAGGTTATATGCAGATCCTTGTAATCGGTTCCCCCTTTCTACCCCACCCTCCCTCCACCCTTCAGGTAGCGCCACTCTCACCTCTGGTCCTTTTTTGAAAGGAGAAAACCACTTACACATTTGAGTTTTTCCCGTAGCACTCCCCTTGTAAGCTATGTTCAACATCATAACAGTTACTGCTGCATTTTTCCTGAGCAGGAAACAAAATTTCACAGCCACACACTGTTCTCTTAAATTGGCCGTCACAAAAAACGAGGTTCAAGTAAAACTGCTTTTATGAAAAAAATTCACTGTGACTGGAGAGAACCTTCCCGGGAAATGCCAGTGGGTACACTAACAAGGTGCCCGATGCTCCCCTATTGGGAAAAATGTGCACTAAGAAAATTCCACTCCACCCAGCACAACTCTGGGTTCTTTGGGGGTACCCCCTCATATTGCATGAGGTAAATCTTATGCACAAGACCTCTCTGGAGTATTGAAGAGCAAGTATGTTACTTTGAGGACGAAGTGGGTCTGACCCAAGCCTAAGTACTCTGCATTTTCTCATATGCATGTGAAAGTTTGGCATTGGATAAAGAAGACTGTAAAAGAATTGATGCATTTGAATTGTGGTGCTAGAGAAGAATATTGAAAGTACCATATACTGCTAAAGGTAGAAAGCTGATGGTGCCCAGCTATCAAAAGCTATAGCATCTGGAGTCTTAAAGGCTTGAAGGTAAACAAGCGGCCATCTAGCTCAGAAGCAACAAAGCCCACATGGGAGAAGCACACCAGCCTGTGCGATCACAAGGTGTCAAACGGATCAGGTATCAGACATCATCAGAGGCAAAAATATTATCATAGTGAATGAGGTGGGGAGTGCGGAGTGGAGACCTAAAGCCCATTTGTAGGCCACTGGACATCCTCTTACAGAAGGGTATCGGGAGGAGACAAGGCAGTCAGGGTGGAATGTAGCAATGATGAAAAATACAACTTTCCTCTAGTTCCTAAATGCTTCCTCCTCCCTGCCATTATCATGATCCCAATTCTACCTTGCAAGTCTGGCTAGACCAGAGGATGTACACTGGTATAGCTAGGAACCAGAAACACAGGGAATCCAGGGCAGATGATCCCTTCAGGACCAGTGGTGTGTCAGTGATGATATTGGGAGAGGAGAGGGAGGGTGAGTTGGAAAGGGGGAACAGATTACAAGCATCTACATGTGACTCTTCCCTGGGGGACGGACAACAGAAAAGCAGGTGAAGGGAGACGTTGGACAGGGCAAGATATGACAAAATAATAATTTATAAATTATCAAGGGTTCATGAGGGAGAGGGGAACAGAGAGGGAGGGAAAAAAATGAGGAGCTGATGCCAGGGGCTTAAATGGAGGGCAAATGTTGTGAGAATGATTAGGGCAATGAATGTACAAATGTGCTTTACACAATTGATGTATGTATGGATTGTGATAAGAGTTGTATGAGCCCCTAATAAAACTATTAAAAAAAAAGTACAAGTGGATTTTTGTTGGAAGAGGTTAAGGCCAGGCTCCTTGGAGGCAAGGATGACAACACTTTGCCTTATATTTTTTGGACATACTGTCAGAAAAGACCAGTCCCTAGAGAAGGGCAACCTGATTGGTAAAGTGGAAGGGCGGTGAAAAAAGAAGATCCTCAACTAAAAGGACTGCCACAGTGGCCACATCAATGGGCTTCGATATAGGAACAACTGTGAGGATGGCACAGGCACTGCATGCAGTGTTTCATTCTGTTGTGCGTCCAGTAGCTACGGGTCTGAGCCAACTCAATAGTATGTAACAACGACCCCTCGAGATTGGCTGCCACCAGGTTTCTTTGATTCTAGATCTACAGCCAGGCTTACATCCTGGAAAGCCTCCGGAGATCAGATTCAAAAGACGTAGCATGCACCCCAAATAGTTGCAAGATTTTTGTTGTTGTTTTTTTCCAATGGAAATCTGAGTAAATATGTATGCCAATGAATTATAAAGATGTTGACTTATGGTAGTAGTAATAATGCATTTTGATTAAGCTGATTTTATTGATATGTCAAGAATGATTTAGCACTCTTAACTTCAAAAGGCAAGGCTATTGTAATGAAAAGTAGAGCAAACAATGTCATTAGAATAATTTGACCAACAGAAATTCTTGACACTTGACAACTTATTGTGGTGTACCTATAAAAGAAATAAGCAGATATATAATAGAAAACTGGAATCAAGAGTATAATGGAGGAAAAACACACTGCTATCATGTTGACTCTGACTCATGGTGATAATATAGGATAGTCCACTTGATACACAGAATTTCCAAGACCGTAGATCTTTACAGAAACAATCTCATCTGTCTCCCATGGATTGTCTGCTGTATTTTAACCAATGACCTTATAGTTTACAGCCTAATTATTAACCCAATGGGTTGCCAGAACTCTTTATAAGGAGAGAATGTACTCTTAAACATAAGAGACTACACTTTGACAATGGAGAGACTGCTGAGAGCAGAAACAGAGATGACAAAAGTATTGATATGGAAAACAGTACAATATCAGTCTCTTTCCTTTTCTTCTTCTCCCTACTTTTTCTTCCCTCCCCTTTCTACCACTTTTATTTTTCTAACACACATCAAGCTCAGTTTTTTTTAATAGTAATGACTAGTAAAGTATTAATACAAAAACATATTTTTCCAAAGGAATATTTCTTACTTTTATAATTATGTGTCCTAGATTCACTTGAGTTTAGGAGTGTGAGGCCAGCAAAGATACACCCCACCAACTCACTGACCTATACAACACTTTCTGACCCATACACACATACACAGAGAAAGAGAGAAGAGAGAAACTCTGTATGCCAGTAATTTGCATGGAACAGAAAGTGGCCAGTATTAAGGAATTTAAGGACTGATGGGAAAAGTATAAATAGCAAATTATCTCAATATATTTTATGGAAAATTATCATCTAAACTTATTAATAATTTAATTTAATTACAACTATAACAGTGATTTCAAAAACAAGGGTAAGAAGGGTGAGATAGTTAAAATTTATTGTGCCAACCTGGCCAATAAACACCTGTGGGGTTAATTGAAGGGCGGAGAGATAAATGGCTCGGTGAGCCTTGCCTTTTGAGTTTTCTGATCTCTTGCTTTGTGATGGTCGGACCAGGGTGCAGCTGCCTTAGCCAGTTCCCTGCTTCAGCTGGAAAGGCTCAGTTCCTGCAAGACATCCCTGAGGAGAAGCCAATAGACCTACCCCGATGCAGCCCTGGGTGTTGGAGCAGGCGTGTGGAGACCCCTGCCAGCACTGAGATGCTTTACACATTCACTGATTTGACTTTCTTCCTGCAGTCGACATCAGTGTGTGTGTTTTGTGAGATGCAGGAGAATTTTGTGGATTGATGTCGGATATATGGGCTAATGTTGGACATGTGGGCTTGGGCAGCACTGGGTTGGTATGTTTTCTTAGTGTGCACTTATCCTTTATATAAAATTCTCTCTTATATGTGAGTTTCTGTGGATTTGTTTCTCTAAAGTACCCAGACTAACACAAAGGGTAATTAAGAAAAATATTAAATGTAATGTAATCTTTAGTGGTCACTCTGGAAAATCATAGCTACTGGCATTCTTCCAAAAAAGATGGTGAAAGTTGCTGATTTCCTGGCATTGTAAATACCAAAAAATAAAGCAATTATTGAGAGAAATAGGATGCAATACCATGCCTTCATATGCTTTGTTCCTTAACCCTCATCTAAGGACAATCACACTATTACATGATTCCTTAAGCTGATAATATGAGAGTTAGCATTACTAAGAATTTGCTTTGTGTTAGACACTTTGATAAATGCTTTACTTATCATATTTAATTCTTATGTCCTTAGAAAGAAGCACTATTATTATCTCCATTTCACATAAAAGAAAATTGTAGTTGAAATACTGAGTGATCTCCCCAAGGTCATACAGTAAGACCAGTCAGTATCTAAGCCCACAGCTCTCTGACCCACAATTCCATGATCTTATTACCCACTATGTCTTGGAACTTCTGCACATTCATAGACTTTCAACTTTCATTACTGACCATTTAAATATAGTTCCCATAAATGCATATTTATTATTTTACTTGTTTATGAATATAAACATTTTATAAATCATGACATTAAAAAAAGATCATTTACTGTATTCTCTTTCAATAATACAATCTCCAAGAGGTCTATGTTTAATTTAAATTCAACCAAAGTTGAAAAGTTTTGCCATTCCCCTGAGTGCTACTATTCTTAATGTGGAATTGCTGACCTATTTTTACATTAAGGGATAAATTCATATACCTAAATCTAGTCTTTAGGGAAAGAACTGGATTATTATTCATATCCCATTTCTGTAGAATACTGACCTTTTGAAACAATCTATTTCTTAATATACATGCTTAACAAATAAAAATATTGGGATTCAGGTTAAGTGCTTTGGCAATTATCCATGCCACTATGCAAATATATTTATATATGAGGATGGGGAAATAGATCTATGTGCCTATATTTATAGGTTTAGTATTAAGCTAGCAGAAGGACATTGGGCCTCCACTAAAGTACTCCCTCAATGCAAGAATACTTTGTTCTATTAAATTAGCATTCTATGATGCTCACCTTCCCTGTACAACCGCTGAAGACAAAGCAGGTGAATAAGCAAAAGTGGTGAAGAAACCTGATGGTGCCTGGCTATCAAAGTATATAGCATCTGGGGTCTTAAAAACTTGAAGGTAAACAAGTGGCCATCTAGCTCAGAAGCAACAAAGCCCACATGGAAGAACACATCAGCCTGTGTGATCATGAGGTGCCGAAGACTTCAGTTATCTGGCGTCAAAGAACAAAACATCGTATGGTTGTGTGCTCACCTCCATGATACGATTGCTGAAGACAAAGCGGGTGAATAAGCAAAAGTGGTGAAGATAGCTGATGGTGCCCAGCTATCAAAAGGTATAGCGCCTGGGGTCTTAAACGCTTGAAGGTAAACAAGAGGCCATCTAGCTAAAAATCAACAAAGCCCACATGGAAGAAGCACACCAGCCTGTGCGATCACGAGGTGTCAAAGGGATCAGGTATAAGGCATCATCAGAACAAAAAATCTTACCATAGTGAATGATGGGGGGAGTGTGGAGTGGAGACCCAAAGCCCATTTGTAGGCCA
>NW_022103899.1:6149386-6173647 GCF_000313985.2 Echinops telfairi | reverse complement strand
CCAAGGGCTCAAGTAGAAAGAAAATGTTTTGGAAATGATGATGGCAACATATGTACAAATGTGCTTGATACAATTGATGTATGGATTGTTATAAGGGCTGTAAGAGCCCCTAATAAAATGATTTATTAAAATTAAAAATATATATAACCTGTGATATTGAAAAGCTTCAGAATCATGAAATGCCAACAAACATTATTATTATATAGTATTTATAAGGAAAATAATTTAAAAGAAGATTATAGCGTTTAGAAATTGTAGAAATTGACACAAGATATTTTGTAAAACTGCAGAGTAGAAATACTCTGGTAAGGAAAACCAACATAGGTTGGAATTATAATCATCTTAATTTTGTAGCAATTAATTTAAAATAACAGGGCTCGATGTGTTAAAGAAATACAAACATCAAAGAAAATATTTGAGGAAGAATATTTTTTAAAACCTGTTTTAGTGAGGCTATATTTGATGGCAAGGTATAGACCTATAAATCTAGCTTAATGGAAAAAAAGCTTAATATAAAAGTGGACATGCAAATTCATGGGTAATTCAAAAATAGGAAATGAAAAGTACAGTTACGCCACAAGGATATCAGAAATGGAATCTCTCGCTCTGTTTCTCACGGATCATGCATGTCTTTATTCCCCTTCTCACCAGTTTCTTAGGCTTGTGTATTTCCCCGACTCTCACATCGCTGTTACTTTTAGCACCCGCCATGCTGATCAGCTGCGGCAGGGGCTCCAATGACAAAGGAGAAGGAAACTAAAAATGTTGATAGAAAAATTACCACCAAAGTGTGTACCTACCTCCACTTACAAAATGATGGGAGAAAAGTAAAATCAAATTCCTACAAGAGGAATTTTGAATATTGAAGGGCCAATGCGATCAATAGAACATCTTTATGTTGGCAGATGGTGCCAATTCAAATACAGAAAAAAACTCAAAACAGTGAGAGGGATTAACTTGGTCACAATTTCTTCCACGTTTTACATGTGGGAGAAATACAGTTAAGTTGGAAAAAATGTTTAACAATGCTTTTAATTTTGGATTTTAGACCCATTAGAAGCTATTTGAATAACATAAACTTAACAACTTCAATATGCAAATTTTAAAGTGAGTTAAGTCTCTAACATGTAGAAATAATAAACACAATTTAGACTACTATTTATAAAACTTCTTGAATACTATCCTGATGGTAGGGTTTTGAAATGAGTTTAAAGAAAAAAAGACGCTTAATGTTTCATAAAATTTACCTTAAATTTTGTGACATATAAAATAAATTAATAATAAACACCCTTTTTCTAATATCATATAAGTAAGTATGTGTAATGAAATGAGATTACTTAATATGTCTCTCTGTCCATGTCATTGTAACTCCCACCAAATAAATGGGCAAGACCATGCAAATAGGATGTGTGAAACACTAATAGAGGAGATTGTTGGTTGTGTCATTCCATTGACTACATAAGTGAAACATCTCAAAAGCAGAGAGAGAGACTCCCATAACCCTCAAGTAGGAAGAGCTACCAGCAGAGCTCATGCACGATCCATCACAGGGCAGAGGAGTCTCAGTCAGACAGAGACAGAGCAGAGGAACTGGCCTGAGACCATGAGACAGGGCAGTGGAGCAGCACCACGCTGTCACAGCCATGGAACAAAGCCAAAGCCAAGGGATGAGGTGACTGGGAGGCCAAGAACCCAAGAGAGACATCTACCAGCTTGGTTGAAAAGGGATATTTCAGACAAAAGAACTGTATCCTCATGATATTTTTTCCAACAGTTTTAATATTTCAAGCATTCAATCATATTAAGAAGAATTGTACTATCATTACCACACCAATTTTAGAATGTCCCTCACCCCATGGTTAAATCGCCTTTAAAAGGAATTGTGCAATCACAATCAGGTTTAGCTTTCCCCCTCCTGTCCCCACTCTTGCCTTCATTGTTACTCCCTAAATCCCCCTTCCCCTCCTATCATCCACCCCCGCCCCTACATCCCCTATCAACCCTTGTATCAGTTACTATCACTATGCATCCACTGCTCCTCTGCTTCACAAACTAGGAAACCCAACGGAAATCATAAAAAACAAAATCAAAATAAGGATAAAATACTAATAATATAAAGACCAAAACACAAATAATGCATATGATGGAAAAGACCCCCATAAATATTCAAAAAGCCAAGGAAGAAATTTCTGTCATGGAACAAGAAAGAGTTACTTGCATCCAGAACCAATTCATGTCGGGTCTATAGAGAGACCAAGTGGCCAAGTATGGAGTTCAATTGAGCATAATCAAAATTACAAACTGTCTGCCTGATATGAAGCTGTTGGAAACTCTTACCTGTGGCTAGAGAGGATCTGCCAGTGACTCAGTCTGACTAGACTGATGGGTTTGGGGCTCCCAGGGTCCGTCTACATTTGGGTGTTCATAATTTTAGCTCGGATACTTTTCCCTTCTCCGTATTCAAAAATTTTAATTGACATTTTGGGATCACATAAGCTGGTGTGCTTTTTCCGTGCAGACTTTGTTGACTCTGCTTAGATTGGCTGCTTGTTTGAATGCAAGCCTTTAAGTCCCCAGACACTATTCTGATTGTTAGGCGGGCATCATCTACTTTTTTCACCACACTTTTCTGTAGCACCCTTATCTTCAGTGATCATTCATGAAGGTGAGTATCAAGCATGGCTATTTTATCAGAACTAACTGTTTTGAAGTGGAGCTAGAGTAACATAGGACCCCAGGCTCCATCTCCTTGTCCACAGTTTGCATGTCTCAGGTTTACTTGGCCAGTTTTAATAGGACAAATCACAACTCTATAAAGCCGGCCGCATCAATAGCAGCCATAAACCAGCCAGCAACCAAGCAAAGAGAACACATACACCCAAAAGGAAAGAAAGAAAAAAGCAAGCACCAGCAGGAAAGCAAACACTCATCTACGCAAAGAAGTAAAGCATTGTCAATCACCGCCCCTACCCCCTTGGGTTTAAGTCAATTTCACGATTATCACCATCAATGTTTCCAATGACCCAGAACTCCAGACACTATCGGTGTGAGGAGTCTATGCCAGTACAGTTCCACCTTGAGCCGCAACCCACGGGTATTTGCCCTACACAGTTCCATTTCCCATTAGATTGGGCTCTGTTGACCCTATGTCTGGGGATTGATGCCAGAGGGGACCTTCCTAGATCAATTCTTCCAAGTGCAGATCCCTGCTTAATGGATCAGAACCTGCCATGCCACTGCAGGGTGGGCATCAAGGTACTATATGTATGGTGATCCTGGGTCCCTTTCCATTGGACACCACTGAGCCAGGGGTTTCCCCCCAAAGTCCAATTACTACCACATCCACAGTGCTGGGGTGACCATACTCTGATTCCTCTCCTGTCCAAGTACCTCAGTCCTAAGTCCAAGGGTGCAGGCAGCTTCCAGGCAGATTTAGTTCATTCAGCAAGGCCTCTAGGTTAAGTCCTTCTGGTGTAGCCCCTGTATTATGCCATGCTGCCTGCCAAGGTCAACTTCCATGATTATCATGGTATTTAGTCCATATCATGGTTCGTGGAAGGTTGGGTAGAAATATATTGGTAATAGCTACACAGAAACATAAAATCTAGCCCATTGTACCCCTGTGTTCCCTACACTCATTGTTTAGCATCCCTCCCACTGTGAGGCTAGTTTCCTTACCATTTTTTAACCTGTTAGATTCCCTAATAAAAGCCCACAAGCATGAATACTGTCTGTGAATTCTGTGTGGCCATTACAATGAATTATCAAACCCAGCAGGGAAGTATAGTACCAGGAGAAAAGGTTGCTGTCAGAAGAGGGTAAAGAGGGATGGAGAGTCAAGGTCTGTCTGACCTCTGCCCTGTGACAATTAGCCTTGGACTGGAATGGAGTTGGATTCTTCTCCTTTCCATAGCCAGAGATCAGACATGGCCCCATGCCTTTTCACGATGTGATTTCAACGTGTTCTCTAATATTCAACTATCTAACAATGTTTGTAAACTATTGTACATACTACCTCACTGAGCTATATGACAATATCACAGGTACAAATGCTTTCAATGTATTATCAAAATACCTTTTCTCCACTGACTTCACCTCTCACTTAAAAATCTATCATGTTCTATGCTAGAGCATTCTTACCACTAAGCTTCCTCTAAAGGAGAAAATTTTAATTTACTGGCTGATTTTAATTTTTGGTAGTTTATCTTCCCTTTATCTATAATTCCATAAGTTTATTGAGTGCCCACTTTGTAGGAAGCACCATACACTCCACAAATTGCATTACTGATGCAATTAGGGTTTAGACTGGCTTTAATCAGTGATTAAATTTCCGTTTTACTCTCTTTTCTATAATTCCCTAGCAGATGAAGAAATACATTTACAAACTAGCAAGTCTGCAGATCATTGGGGATTGATTGCGTTTCCTAATAATTTATCTACTTTAATTGGTTCGCCGTTTCTTCTATATTCAGTTTATTGCAGAATTCCTCCCTCAGCAATCTTTCTCTGGATCTTCAATTGACAAACAAATCAATAGCATGGAAAAAACCTAACATGTTTGTAAATAATTAAATCAGTAACTACAGTCATCTTGAGTCCATCTTCTTTTACCAATTGAATTAATTGTAGAATTGTTTTGTCTTTTTAAAGTTGAATTTATTGCTCTTATTTAAGAAGTATTCTGTGGATGGAAACAATATCAACTTAATTAGTTACTATTATTGAGATCCTTGGTAGTCCGTAAATTGTGTGAAGCTTTGCTCTCTACTGTAATGAAAAGCTTGGCAAATATTATTTGCATAGAATTTAGATCCTACATTTCTTCTAAGCCATTATTAGCTCTCATTTGCTATTGCAAGTCTATTAAAAATATTGTTTATTTAGTATTACAACCACACTTTGAAAAAATCCCAATAATAAATCAAGAAATAAAACACTGTTGTTCTTGTTGGGTATTGTCTAGTCCATTCTGATTGATGGTGGCCCTATGCGCAGAATGAACCTGTCCGAGCCTGCACCGTCCTAATAATCACTGCTAGGGTTGAGTTCACTGTTGCAGACCGTGTGTCAGTCCATCTTGTTGAGGTTCTTCCTCTTTTCGGATGATCCGCTGCCAACCGCGAGGTTCTGCTCCAAGGACTGATCCCTCCTGATAACATGTGTAAAGTACATGAGGCAGTCTTGCCATTTGTATTTCTAAGGAACATGCGGTTGCACTTTTTACAAAGCAGAATATTTTATTCTTCTGCTAGTCCATGGCATATTAATATTCCTCACCAGCATTGTAATCCAAAGGCATTAAATCGTTCTGGTCTTTCTTATTTATCATACAGATTCTGATATGACTGAATATACCACACCTGGGTTCAAACCTCAAAGCCACATGTTTGCTTTTCAATGCTCTTCTTTTTGCAGCAGATTTGCCCAATATTATGCTTCATTTGATTTCCTGGCTGCTGCTGCTGCCATGGGTGTTGATTGTGGGGCTAAGAAATTGATAATTTCAAGATTTTCTTTGTTTATCATGCTGGTGGTTATTGTTTCTTAGCGTTGTTGTTATTAGATGTTGTTGTTATTGATCATGTTAAGGTGCGATCTATATTAAAGGTGGTAGTCTTTGGTCTTCATCAGTAAGTGTTTCAAATTCTCTTCACTTTCAGCAAGCAAAGTTGTGTCATCTGCATATCACAAGTTGTGACTTGATTCTATATTCTTCTTGGTACAGCTTATTTTGTTGGATTATTTGCTCAGAATACAGATTAGATAAGTATCATTAAAGGACACAACTCTGACATAGAGGCAATAATGAGCAATGGGACAATGAACAACTAGGTAGGATATCGGCCGTTTACAGATGATGTTTGTCTTGTGAGAATATTGACCTGAAGCTAGAATTCCAATGTTTCAAGAGAACCTGGATATCTGGCTTTTTACGTAAAATTTCCCCACAAATAAAATGCTTTACAATGAATTTAACACAGTCAAATACTATGAGGTCTAAAACTGTGTCATACAAATAAAGTTTGTGTGGAACTTACCCTATTATTTTAATTTTAGATCTGAAAAATGAGTCAAAATTGTCTCTATCATTTAATCTTGAATTATCAATTTCTCAAAATCTCCTACTTTGATATCATGTCAGAAATGGCTATTTCCCTGAAACCATCTTAAAAGCTTCATTAGCAGTGACTGGTATTTGATATAAAGTAGCAATCAGAGAAATGTCTTCCTGCTAAGCCCTAGATATGATGAGTTATTTTTTTAAATGGGTCATTTATGAAAGTTCCAAGTTTCTTGTAGAGTATATCATTTACTAAATAGGCATATGGAATGATATTTTATATTTCATTGTTCAAATCTACTTCATATTGATATGTCTTTTCACCTGGCAGAATTGGAACTTTCCTGAGAGAAAGGATCAGGACTATATTTTGTGGCTCTGTCTTCAATCTTATTTATAATAATTTGAATCATGTAATGTGTTCAAAATGGAGAGATTACAAAAATTATTTAGCATTTTGACCTGTGCTAGAACCTTGTGGCACAATGATTAAACACACTGCTGCTAACAACAGGTTGCCAGTTTGAACCTACCCAGTGTCTCAGTGGGAAATTTGTCTGGAGGTCTGCTTCTGTAAAGAAAACGACGGGCTAGTTCTACTCTGCCGCATGGAATCACTGTGAGTTGTAAGCAACTCAACAGCACCTAACATAGCAGGCCCTCTGCCAAATAATATTAACTGAAGACCTCACATAGTCAAAACAGAAAACAGTTGGGATCATGTGTGCTGCAAGATAAATCCTTTATATAACCATACCATCATTCCTATCTCAACCCCCAGTCCCTCAGAAAGCTCTTTTTCTTGAATTTTCAGCAATATTAGTGGCTGACTCAAGAGTCCAAGTCTTCAAGAGCTCTCAAATAGACGGTGGTAAAGAATATCCTTTCCTGGTACCAAGGGCTCAAGTAGAAAGCAGGTGTTTTGAGAATGATGAGGACAACATATGTACAAATGTGCTTGACGCAGCTGATGTATGTATAGATTACGATGAGTTGTATGAGCCCCTATTTAAAAAAAAAGAAGAACTAGAAAAGAAAAAAAAAAAGGTGCTCCCTTGATTGAATCTCAGTGAAACAACGAGGGAGATGGAAAAGCAGTCTGTTCCAAGATGACTCTTTTTTCCTGGAAAACTATTATGCTCTAATAAACACCCCCTTTCTCTACAGTGTCCAAATCAGAGCAGCCTAGGAATTAAAAAGGGCTGATATAAACATATATAAAGTCAGCATCTTATTATAATCTCAATAAATGGCATTTCACAGTTAAAAAAATATCTTTTCACTGATTTGAATTTTAAAAATTAAGAAAGAGAGCAATCAAGATATTCTATGTCCCAGGCACTTTATGTAACTATAGCCTTGGGAGGAATGTGCATTGTAGGGTAGCTTGGATGGGATTTATGAAACAACAAAGGAGAGAAAAGATTCATTTCTTAACCTGAGTTCTCTGAAGAACCCAAACCAGAAAAGTCCAAATATATGAGAGTGAACCAAACTTATGTAGAATAAGTGACTCAGGGAGGTGGGTATGGGGGGGGGCGGGGAACGATATCAAGGAGTCCATGTAGGAAAGAAATGTTTGGAAACTGATTGTGGGAGCACATGTACAACTCTGCTGGATATAGTTGAACTATGTAATTACATGATATATGCATTAATCCCCAATTAATAATAAGAAAAAGAAAAAGAAACTTAATTTTTTAAAAAAGGTATTGGTACTGGGGCTCCAGTTCCTACATGCACAGATATATTCGAAGCAAAATGTGTTTGAATGTGTCTGTACAGTCAGCAAATAACTAGAGACAATTTTCTCCATAACTCACTTATCTTTGGGGTGCCTTCAAAAAAGAGCCAATCAAAATAGAGGCTTCCTAGGGGATCTGCTGGGCTGGTTCAAGGCAAAGAATGTAATGGAAACTGGGGGGGATTCTAAAGAGGTACCTTTTGTGACGGAAACAGGATGATCACAGGGGCTTACCAGGAAGAACTTTTAAGAAAATTGAAAACAGCATTTATGAAAAAAAAGTCCAGGGAAGTTTCTTCCTCAGAAATATCATCAGACTCTGTATTTGGGTCGTTTGTTTAAATCATTCTGCCTTGTTTCTTTTTGTGAACTGAAATTGTCTGTTGTTGCAAAGTATTGTGGAGGCATTGTATTTTTATTTAATTGATGCTTGTATGTTGGTGTGTTCTTTGGAAACCATTCACACTTTTCTCCTGGTGAGTGTGACAGAGAATATGAATGCGTTCACAGTTCGGTGTTTGCTGTATTGTCGCACAGTTCGGGAGGGTTGGCTGATGTTGGCCATCGTCCTTCACTAATCAGGTGATAGAGGAATGAGTGGTGGACCTGGTCAATAGGTGGAGCTTCAGGACTTAAGAATGGGACTGAGCTGTATGGGCCCAGGGGTTGTCTCCGATGAGGTGAGACAAGAAAAGCAGAACAAATTTTTAAAAGAAACCAAGCCAAATAACATCAAAGAAGAAACGACAAAGCAAAAGTTTAAAAAAATAAAAACAAGAAAGGGAAAGCAGGCAACAACATCAAGAAAAAATAATTTAGTAACTAAAAAGAAATAAAAGTTAGAACAAAGGAAGAGGAAAATGAAGAAAGAAAATAATATTCTAAGAGAGACTAATATGATTGTTAGGTGCTGTTGCGTTGGTTCCAAGCCAGAGACCCTATGTACAAGAGGGAAAAACAACGCCCGGTTCTGTGCCATCCTCACATTATCGTCATGCTCGAGCTCATTGTTGCAGTCACTTGCCAATCCATCTCATCAAGGGTCTGCCTCTTCTCTGCCCTTCTACTTACCAAGCACAGGTCACTGGTATTTCACACACCAGCAGGACCCCACTCAAGGTGAAAGGGTTTCAGCAGAGCTTCCAGACTAAGAGCAGACTAGGAAGAAGGAAGAGGCTCTCTACTTCTGAGGAATTACTGCTGAAAACCTTACCTAAGAAATGATGTTGCACCCATCTACAATTTTGCCTCTACAATTGTGTAAGTCATTCCTTTAAGGTAAAATTCTCTCTCTCCTTTCCTCCCTCCCTCCCTCCCCCTCTATATGTATGTGTACACACATATGTACATGAAAGTAAGTAAAAAATACTGCTACAATATCACAGAAATTTTACTTAATAAAAATATCAAAATGTGAAGCTATTATTTCTCCCAACATTTGCTCCCTCTATGTCTATACATTTTAAGGGCAGTGTTTCCATCTCTCTAATCCCGTCCTGAAGAACGTTGTGCCTTTAGATATACACCACATTAAAAGAGCAGTGTTGGCCTTCATAAGGGACTCAAGTCTTGTTCCTTTGTGCTGTTTCAGTTCTGGAGCAAAGAGAAAGCTGAAAGTGCAAGATCAAGGCTGTAGGTTATGGAGCTTTTCCTATGGCATTCTGATAGGACAGCTCTTGGTACCCTCAAAGAATGAGCCAGTATATTGTTGTGATGGCAAATGTTTTCAGAGGGAAACTTCCAATAATATGGAAAACTAGATAGGTATGCTATACACTCTCACCAACAAAGACATGAAAGACCAAATGAAACAGCTATGCATGATAATTCTGGAACTCTGAGCTTGAAGAGAAAGGATAGAGAAACAGACTTAATATTGACTAGAATTTGAACAAAAGCAACAAGAGGAGACAAACAGCTAAATTGCCAGCTAGTCTGATGTGGACCAGAGATGGGTGGTGGGTTTGAACTTCTGACTTTATGGTTGGTTAGCAGCCTAATGTGTATCCCACAATATCATGAGGGCTCTTAAGTCAAGTTGACATAGAACCTACATCATCTTAGCTCACATTCATTGCTCATCTTTCACCTCTTTCTTTTCCTCCTTCCCTCTTTCCTTCTCTTCCTTCATCTTTCCCTTTACTTAAAAGTTCAAGTAACTGTCATGTATTAGTGAGTGTCTACAATGTTTATGGAAGTTTTAGGGTCCTGTGGTGAAGGTGGGGTTTCTAGAAATCAAAAGAAGTTACTGGAAATATGGCTGGTGGCATCTGACAGCAGAAAGAAACAGCATTAGTTCCGCAAGCTTACAGTGTCCTAAACTCTCTATTATCCTACCAGACACAGATTTTGAATTGATAAATCATTTGGGTTCTAAAAATCAGAAAGTAACTTTATGGTAAGGAGAAAAAGCATATAGTTAATTCGATTTTGTTTTAATTAAGGCGCCAACCATGTGTCTCTTGACAATCAAAATGAAGTACTTTTTTATTTGAGTACAAAAGTAAAGTTTAACACAATTGGTATCTAAAGTCATTACATCAAGATCCATTTTCAAGAAATTTTAGTTCAACAATAAGAAAAAGACTGAGAATCAAAACTTAGTTCCCAAAATGTCCAAATACCAAAAGTGAAAAACTCTGTAGGTGCTTGGACTGGGCAGAGCTCCCTGGCTTCTTAACAGCATGGTGTTATTTTATGGATTTCCTAAGCTGGTTGAGTCCTCTGCCTTCCTCCCAGGAAGTTTTATATCCTTTAATATAGCTTTGCCTCCTTCAAGCTTCTCCACCCAACCGCTGCTCCAAATATGGTGCATCTTTTTTCTTTTTTCCTTCACTAATGTGGGTCCTCTTAAATGTGTTCTTTTATAGAAAGAAAGAAAACTCTATAAAAGGTTAGTACCCCACTGGGTATTTCAACTTCAAAGGCATTTCTGAGAATACAAGCTGCATCTGGCTTGGCTGGCCAGAATTCCAGGTGAGACTGTATGCCTACCTCCAAAGGAGAACACACTTCTCAGATCCTGAAATGTCACAGAGCAGCGCCAAGAAGAGAGACACGCTTTCTGCTACTGCAATTCACCGTGTAGTCCTGAAAAACAAAGGTTACAAACAACAATGTCTCTCTAAGGGCAGGTCCTTTGCAGGCTTTCAGTGTTAGATTGAAGTCCAGAAGGACAGTAGCAAAAATGTTCCTTCTGCTTTTTGTATTTTCTTTACTTTTAAAAAAAATCTACTGTAAAAAGAAATCCATTTTCTTGTTTACCTAGATCCCTACACCAGACTCAAATGATGATTAACATCTGTCGATTCCTCTTTTATGTCCTCTCATTAATTCTCCAAGAGCAGCCAGAGTGAGCCTTTTTTAAAGGGATAATTTTTTGAACTTCCCCCAGTCAAAAGCCAAGTTTTAAACTATATCTTCATTCCCTTCCCTACTCTTCCCACCAAAACCATTACCACACTGTCCTCCTCTACTTCCACTAACCTACTCTACTACACACACACACCAGGCTCTTTACTATTCCTTAAATATACCAGATAGGATCTTGCCTTATAGCATCGGCACTGCCATCTTTCTGCCTGGATAACTTTCTCATAGACATCCTTTGCTGTAAGATTTTGTTCAATTATCAGTGTCTCAAAGAGAGTCAGTAACCACCATATACTTCAAGTTTCTTTTGTCTTCTTTAACCCTAAAAATAAAATTCCTTTGTTCCTAGTCATCAGTTTTCCTAATTAATAATTGTGTATTATGTTTAGTATCTGTTTACAATGAAGGTCCATAAAGACATGGATCTTATTTTTTTATTCCCTCATATGATCCAACCTCCTAGGATCAGTGCTCAGCACATGCACAGATAGAACTCAATTATATTTATTACATGCATGAACGAATAGTGAATTGTTTTGCATACAATTTTTATTTGAAGGGATAAATGAATTATCCTAGAAAAAAATGAAACAAAAATCAACAAAGTAATTACTTCTCATAGTAACTAAATAATCACTACTGAAGAGCTTCTGAGTTCAAATTTATGGATTTTCACAAAATTTCATAGAAGACTCTCCATTTCCAGACATAAAGGTAACCCTAAATTTCCAAGCAAATGTAAAAGTTTAAGTGAATTGAAAATTTGGCCACCATTTCTTGATGATCAACATTTAGAAAATCCAGCCCACACCCACATTCCCTCTATCAGTTTCTCACTCTCAGGTGAAAATATATAGAAACTAAACCACTAACTCTGTGTTGAACTCGGCTCCCGAAGCTTGGTCCTAGTCAGTGACTTAGGCTCTGCCTGAATCTGGGGCTTGTCGTGACAAGATGCCCTGGTCCGGCCCCTCGGCCTATGATTCTGACACATTCTCTGGCTTCCCCTAGTGATGGGTTTTGACCCTTGTTGGCTAGTCTCCTTGCTCTCTTAGGCGATTCCCATCCCCACTCTCATCACTGATCCGACTCTTGCCTCCAAGTTATTCCTTGAGCCTTGACAGATAGAGAGATTCCTCACCCAGATTCCCATTTTGGAAAGACTTGCTGATCAACCGTAGAAAGTTCTATAGTCAGCTTCGAACTGTTAGTCCTATTTGCATCCGCCTCAGCATCTGTGTGGAATTCACTTTTAACTCTCAATTTTTTCAATTGGGGCACATTTTGGGGATAAAGTAGGTGCTCTGTTTTTCCTGGGGTTCAGTGAATGTTAATAATATTTTTAAATCCTTTTGCTAGTTGATACTACTCTTTTTGGCTGAAATCATTCACCCCTTATCTTATTTTGGGGTTTCCATATACTATTCAAAGTAAAACTGTCTTTGATCCAGTATACCTCGTATCCAAGAAAGACTTTAACTAGACCCAAAACCATGCCTCCGAACCAACCTCCTTTTACCTGACGGTGGATAGCGTTACATTTTCCCAAACCTCCTCAAGTTATCACGTGGTATCTCTGAGCAACTGACTTCTGTGTCAAACACCTTGGCTTGGCACCTAATGAGCAGCTCTGAATTCCAAGGTTGCTTGTTGGGAAATTCATGGTTTCTCAATGATGCAGTTCCTTTTTTTGGCTGCCCTACTGTTCCGTTAGTACAGAAAACAAGCTGCTAAAACATGGATTTTTTTTTTCCTTTTAGCTGCCAAAGCCTACAAGGGAGTTGATATTTTACTGCTATTATGGAATTTTCAGAAGTTTGGAAAACAGAGGATTTTATTTTTTGTTTTGTTTTGATGTAGGACATTTTTGACAATGGCTTTGGCTGTGATACAAAATCTCCACGCTTGTAAGCCAGAATAACATTTACAACCATCTGGCTTCCATGTAGCACCCTCTGAGTGAAATAGATATAAAAACAGCAATTAAGAGGTTTAAAATGACTCTTTCCATTAGCTTCTGAACAAAAGGATCCCATGATAAAGATCTAATAAGTATTGAGGAGATTGCTGATAGTGAATGCACTTTCATGTTGATAAAAAAGAAAAAATATTAATATGTCATTCCGTATCTTAACTCCTCAAATGCTTTCCACTCTCAATATTACCATTCACCCAGATTTCTTGGCTGAAATTATATTTTTCCTAAATAGAATACACCCATTTGTGACTAATTGAAAACTTGATCAAAGATTCATTCTATACCCATTTAGCTTAATTATTCTCCTTTTTGAATACTGCTGTTATGGATGGATCTGTGACTTTCAAAATAAGATGTTCAATTTGTAACCTGAGTACCTGCGTTAGTTGGGGTAGACTAGAGAAACAAATTCATAAGCATGCATATGTGTACAGAAACTATTGTTTATATGCAGGAGCAATTGAATATTGAGAAAACATCCCAGCCCGGATCAGAACAAGCCCATAAGTCCGATATTAGGCCATATGTCCAATACCAACCTTTAAATTCCTCTTAAGACTCATGAAACACATGCAATGATGCTGAATGCAGACAGATTACAGGCCAGCGGATGGAATGTCTTGTGGATCCAGTGGCAGTAGAAGTATCTCAGCACTGGCCGGGGTCTCCACGTGGCTCCCTCAGCTCCAAGGCTCTGGTGTAACTCCATACCTCACAGGGAATGTGCATGTGTCCCAACTCCAAAGAGCTATTTATCTCCTTAGTGCTTCCAAATAAGGTCATCAAGCTGCGACCTGATTGACATGCTTGACTCCACCCCCTCCACTCTTAAGTCTCAAACTGACAATAGCCTATGCAACTACCACAGTACCTGCAGTGTCTCTAGATGTAATTAGTTCAATCGCAGTAGGTCATGTTGGAGTAGGGTGACCTCTAATTCAACGAGTGTACTTACAAAATAAGACACATAACAAAAATTCCACATAAAGATAGTGACAGAGGTTGAAGTGACACTGCCACAACTCAAGAATTGCCTGGGACAAGCAGAAGCTAGAAGAGATAAGGAAGGATGCCTCCCTTCCATATACTTTCCGAGGCCAAGGGACCTGCAGCACTGGCTTTGCAAACTTCTCCAAATCACCAAACCAAATCCGCGGCCCTTTTTGCCATGCTGACTCATAGCCCCCTAGGTGGGTTTCCAAGACTGCAGCTGTCCGTGGGAGTAGAAAGCCAATTCTCTGTCCCACCATGGACTTGTAGCCTCCACAGAACGAGGGAAAATGTCTTTCTGGTTTTCAGTCATGCAGTTTGTGGCACTTTGTTATAGCAAACCTAGGAAATTCTCCACCCCAGATGAATAGATGGAGAGAAAAACAGGTAAGATGGTACAATATACATTATTTTTCTTTAAAATGTCACCGCTTATGCTTTATATCATTAACACTTGATATTCTATTGGAATAATGTTTTCAAAAACAGAATGCCTAAGAAAGTTTGGATTCTCACATCTGAATAGACAGTTCCTCTCGATCAGGAAAGAAGCGCGTGCCAAGAGAGGGTGACACATGGAGGTCGGCAGACCGTACCGTCAGTCTCTCTGCAGGAGAAAGGCTGACTGTCCCTGCAGAGAGTTGTCGCCTCAGAAACCCCGAGGGGCACTCCTGCTGTCTTCAGCGTCGCCATAAGTTGGAAATGACTCGATGTCAGTGAGCAGACGAGGTCAGAAATGATGCCTTTGGTTCCTTTGAAATGTTTCAAAGGCATTTATTATAATGATCTGTACATGTGAAGATATATAAATAGCACTGCCAACTTGGATCCTTTTCAATTTCCATGTAATAAATAGAAGATCAACGTCACCCCCATGCTCTAAAACCAAATGCTGAGATGTCATGCTGAGATAAAACAACAAAGTGAGGTCAAGTGTGGGAAAGGTTCCCATTTTGCCCCATCCAGCTTGCGTCTCTATTCAGAAAACTTGATCTTAGTTAATGATAGAAAAGGCTTCATATGCTGCCTCTGCTTTTCACTTTTTATAGAGTAACATATTTCTACCCAAGGCTTTTAGAGCTTTCTCACTTAGCTGTCAAGTTCAGAAAACCCATGGCTGAAAGAGCCCGGAAAGGAACATTCCCAAACAAATTAGCATGTTGAAGGAGGAGGATGTAAAGAGGCAGTGTGATGCCCCCCCCAGGCCTGAGCACACTTTGCAGCACGCCAAGACATTAACAAGGATGGTTTCATGCACTTGGGCCAGTGATTTACGAAGTTGCTTCCTGATTTAATAATGTGCTAGAAAGGATTGTTGTTATACCAACTAAAAGAATCATAAAATGGTAATGAATGTTATGAAACTTCATGAATATTTCATAGAATATTGGCTGTCAGATTTATCTTAAGGTTAAAGAGCACATAGGTCATAAATCAGGCCCAACTTAGAATTGCTTGAAGTTCGTAGATGGTCAGAACTGTTTACATGTTAAGCAAGGCTATGATTGTGTACTGCTTTAATCATATATTAGAACTCAATCAGCCTAGGACTTTAAAAAAAATCAATATTAAAATAGATCACTTTCAAAAAGAATCAGGAAAAATTTCTAAGATGTATTAGAGATATTTTATAACATAAAATTTACTTTATTAAAATTTTCTCATTGAAATTATTAAGCATTCAAATTTATTATTATAATTCAGTAAAAGACATCAGAAGGCTATTGAATTAGTGCAATAAAATCACCTAATGAACATGATCTTATTCTTTAGCTATGAGTCACACACATAACAATTATTTATAGTAAGCTTTAATATATCACTAGGTTCAAGGTAATGGTTCATTTGAAATATTTATAATTTGATTAAAATTTTCTATTTTTGAGATAGATATATTTTATGTTCCTCATTAATTGCACAAGAAAGTATGTTTCCTCACTCTACTTTGAGACATAAATGAAATTTAATTCTGTGATTATTAGATTTATCCCTTGTTTTGCAGCTAATTGAGAACAACCCTCTTAAATCTGATTGGTTAACTTCTCCCTTTTTAAGTCTGTCAAACTGTAAGAAATATTATTTAAATACAGGGGTAACCTTTCTGAAAGTTTGTTTTCTTGGCAGTCTAAGTAGAAATCACAGTGTTAGTTATTCATTCAGTTGATCAATCACTCAGCCGCATCTTAAGTGCTTCTTATGTGTTGTCTATCAGTCTAGGTGATAAAGCAGAGAGGTAAAAATACGCTGTCTCTATTCTGTGGCAATGACATGAATTCACCTGGTATGGTCTCGTTCATAGACTTTGTAATTCCTACCAGGGACTATGGGAGAAGACACAAGTCAAGTCAATGGGCTCCGAATTAGGGATCGCTCAGTTTGTCATTCCGCTGAAAATAAAAGTGAGAAACCTTAAAAACAGGACTAAAGGAAATCCCAAGACCAGCAGAGTTCATGTGTGATCCATCCCAGCAGACCATGCGGTGGAACAGAGGAGACCATTAGACTTTGCAGAGGAGCAGCAACAGGGCCTTGACAGAGAGAATCCACCAGTCATAAAATGTGGCTGCCAGGCCGAGAGCCAGAGAGGGACATGCTTGACAGCATGGCTGTGAAGAGGAGCTTCACACAAAAGAATTGTATCCTTCACATTTTGTAACCTATACACCGCCCTAATAAGCCCTATCATTGTGAGTGTTTTCTGAGTTCTGTGTGGCGACTGCAAAGAATTATGGAATCCAGCAGAGAACTTGAGTGCTGTGAGCAGGATGGGTGTTGTCAGAACAGGGTAAAGAAGGATGGAGGGAGGCAGTCTGGCCTCTGTTTGTGCCAATCAGCCATGGGCTGGGATGGCGTTGGGTTCTCTTTGTCTTTGTGAACAATGACATAAAGTGTGGTGGCTGTCATAATAAGATCTCCTAGATCTTAAGGGAGCACATGGGGGACATGTATGTCTAGAACTGAGGCACCATGGATGGCATCTTGGAGAAAACCATGTTCAGTGTTAGAACTACATAAAGTATCATTGAAGTCATGGGTGTCATAAGACGTAGACCTACACTAAAGAATATAATGTATCAGAGGAACTGATAAAACCTAGTAATTATTGAAATGTATTGAGTATGTGTGTGTGTGTGTGTGTGTGTGTGTGTATGTGTGTGTGTTGGGGGTCAGGGAGAGGGGGCTGTCTCATAAAGACAGAGAGAGAGGGTACGTAGGACATACACCATACCTATACAACCTGCAAGGATTTTAAACTCTACTTCAGGATACTGAATTCCCTTGAAGATGTTCCAGCATTATAGTAATGTACTTAGATTCGCCCTTTCCCCACCCCCCTTGTTTTCTTTCTTTCTTTTTAAATCATTTTATTGAGGGGCTCTTACAGCTCTTATAACATTCCATATATCAACTGTATCAAGTATATTTGTACATATGTTGCCATAATAATTTTCTAAACATTTACTTTCTATTTGAGCCCTTGGTATCAGCACTTTTTCCACCCTCATGACTTCTTGATAAATTATAAATAATTGTAGTTTTCATATCTTACACCAACTGCTGTCTCTCTTCTCCCACATTTCTGTTGTTCAGCCCCCTGATGTGGGGGTGGGGATTATGCATTGATTATTGCAATTGGTTCCCCCTTCCTCCTCTCCTGCCCTCACCTTCCCTCTATCCTCCTGGTATCACTACTCCCATTTCTGTTCCTAGGGGGGTTATCTGACCTGGATTCCATGTGTCATGAACTCTTATCTGTACCAGTGTACTCTCAAGAACTGAAAGGCAGATAGGACTGGAGTCATGATAATGGGGGTGAGCAAGCCTCAAGGAACCAGAGGGATGTTGTGTGTTTCATCTGTACTTTACTGCACCCTGGTTGACTCATCCCTTCCTTTTGACTCTTCTGTGAGGGGATGTCCCATTGTCTACAGATGGGTTTTGGATCTCTGCTCTGACCCAACTTGTTCTCAACAATATGGTTTTTTTTGTTTGTTTTGGGTCTTCTGATTCCTGTTACCCAATCCCATCAACACCTCATGATCGCACAGGCTGGTGTGCTTCTCCCATGTGGGCTTGTTGCTTCTCTGCTAGATGGTCACTTGTTTAACTTCAAACTTTTAAGACCCCATACACTATATCTTTTGATAGCTGGGCACCATCTGCTTTCTCCACCATATTTGCTTATGCACCCATTTTGTCTTCAGCGATCATATTGGGAGGGTGAGCATCACAGAAAGCCAGGTTGTTCAAGTGTTCTTGCATTGAGGGAGGGCATGAGCAGAGGCCCAAATCCATCCACTTCCTTAATGTATTGTCATATAAATATATGTATATATGCCAATACCTCTAGTTGTATGAATTAATATGTTTACATAAGTGCACACCTATGTTTATACCTCTGTCCATAGCTTTGCTTCCTGGACCTTTCTTCTGTTTCCTTTTACCTTCCTCCTGCCCCACCATCATGCTCGCCCTTCTTCTGCCTCTTAGTACTTCCTCTCAGCTAGATTGCTGTTGCTCCAACTCCCCTGAAAGCTCTACATCCTCCTCATGGTTACTTGAATTCACTAGTTGTTTCCCTGGTATAGCATTGTTTGCTCACCGCTCCTTTCCCTCGCATCCTCCCCCTACAAGTCCTCCTTGAACCGTCGGTCCGTTGCTTCCTCCTGGGGCTTGCTTCCCGTGCCTATCTTATATTGGTAGGCAAAACAACAATAACAGAGACTAAACAAAAGATTAAACAAAGAGAAAAAAAATTAAAAACTAGCTAGAACCCCAAACAAAATGTAAAAGCATACATAATTCCAGGTCTGTCCTCGTATCTTTGTGACTATCTTTCCAGCGGGCCTGTGGGTTCTAGGAACTGTGCTCCTCGCCTGAAGTCTATTTTGGGGGCTCCTCATGGGTTTTGTGGCTTGGCTTTGCTCCGGTTTGTAAAGATCTGCTATGTTTGCTAAGAAAAGGAAAGACTCAGTTTACCTAGAAAGTGCTGAGTGGCACCTTGATTCTTGCATGCCATAAAAGTGGGTGATTATGGAGGCAGAGTTGTTTGATTGTGAGGGCAAAACTGCTTGATCGTGTGGGCTAAGTTGTTTGCTGCTTAGGAAAATGGGACAGGACCACCACGTGCCACAGTGCAGGCAAGGCTCGTGGGGAAATGCTGATGATGCACCGGCTCTTCTGACTCTAGCCTGGGGTTAGGTGGACCCTTTTCCTCCTGTTCCCTAGCAAATTTGCTGAAACACAGCAGTCCACAAAATATCAGTTACTCCCTGTTCCCGACTTTGCCCTCCCCTCCGCTGTGAAGTGTGGCTAAAGTATGACTGTTTCTCTGTATGTCTTCAGATAATTGTCAGCTCTCCCTTTGTGTGGAAACTTGTCATGAGATGCCGGCTATGTGACAAGGAGTGGATATAAACTTTCCTTGAATAAGTTCTGGACCCTGGAGTGTATGTTGATTCAGGAGTCCCCCACACCCCAACTGTGTCTTAGCTTTTCCTTATCTATAAGTTTTCTCATTGCAGATCATGTCCCTCTTGAACCTGTTCGATTTGTAACAGGGCTGTACTTGTTAATCATACAGGTGATCAAACAGAGAAGCCTCTCTCAGAGTCCAATTGAAGACTTTCCTGAGAATAATGGAATGGCTTCAAGATCTGTTTATGAAGTTTTAAATATAAAGCAGTCAGAGTATAGTACTGCACCAATGAAGCACACAACCTTCCTCTAGTTCTTTAATGCTTTCTCACCCCTCACCCCACCCACTGTCATGATCCCAATTCTATCTTACAAATCTGGCTAGACCAGAACATGTAAACTGGTACAGATAAGAACTCACAACACAGGGAATCCAGAACAGATAAGCCCCTCTGGACCAATAAGGGGAGCAGTGATACTAGGAGGGTAAGGGAAGGTGGGGCAGGGGAGTAAGAGGAACCGATCACAATAATTGACACAGGGCCTCCTCCCAGAGGGACAGACAGCTGAAAAGTGTATGAAAGGAGACAGCAGTCGATATAAGATATGAAAAAAAAAGAATTTATAAATTATCACGGGGACATGGGGGAGGGAGGAGGAAGGGAGAGGGAAAAAAAGAGGAGCTGATATCAAGGGCTCAGTAGAAAAAATGTTTTGAAAAAGATGATGACAACATATGGACAGAGGTGTTTGACACAATGGATATATGGATTATGATAAGAGCTATAAGAGCCCCCAATTAAACAGAAAAAATATATAAATAATGGTACCTAACAATAATAACAACACACACACACATAAAGTATCCTTCTTTTTAAGGAAATGCTTAAATTGCTTAAATTCTAATGAGGGGAAGTGTTGGCCGCTGGACATCCCCTTACAGAAGGGTCGTGGGGAGGAGATAAGCCAGTCAGGGTGCAGGGTATCAATGATGAAACATACAACTTTCCTCTACTTCCTAAATGCTTCCTCCCCACCACACTACCATGATCCCAAATCTACCTTACAAATCCAGCTAGACCAGAGGACGTTCACTGGTACAGACAAGAACTGGAAACACAGGGAACCAAGTACAGATGATCCCTTCAGGACCAGTGCTGGGAGTAGCAATACCATGAAGGTAAGGGGAAGGTGGGGTAGAAAGGGGGAACCAATCACAATGATCTACATATAACCCCCTCCCTGGGGGACAGACAACAGAAAGGTGGGTGAAGGGAGGCATCGGAGAGTGTACGACATGGAAAAGTAATAATGATTTATAAATTATCAAGGGTTCGTGAGGGAGGAAGGATGGGGAGGGGGGGGAATGAGGAGCTGATACCAAGGGCTCAAGTAGAAAGCAAATGTTTTAAGAATGATGATGGCAACAAATGTACAAATGTGCTTGACACAATGGATGGATGGATGAACTATGATAAGAGTTGTATGAGCCCACAATAAGAAGGCTTTAAAAGAAAGAAAGCGTTCCCCTAAAGAAAAGTGCTTCTATGTTTCAGATTCTCACTCTGCTCACTACCTGGAAAATGATGCATTAAGATAACAGACATTGTTTATTAAGACTGTCTGATATACCTGCTCCTGACTGTGCGCTACACTTGCATGAGCTAAGTTAATCCTCATGTACAAGTCTATAGAGTGGTTCTAGGGAACTCTGCTGGTATAGTGGTTATGCATTGATCTGCGATCCACGGGTCAGCCTTTCAAAACCATCAGCCACTCCTTGGAAGAAAGACGAGGCTTTCTTCCTCCGTGAAATGTTACAGTCTCAGAAACTCACAGGGCTGGTTTGACCCAGCCTTGCAGGGTCTCTATGAGTAGGCAGCACCTTGATGGCAGCGAGTTGGAGTTTCTTGTGAGGAGGTTCCATAATCGTCTGTGTTCAAGGTGAGAACAATAGGTGGCCACAGTCAAGTAACTTGCGCAGGTCCTAGGACTCTGTGAGCCGCAGCGCTCACGGTGGTATCCCAGGCTCCTCGGTCACCACAGACCACTGAGTTACACAAATGCCACAGTCGACGTGGTAACACTCAGTATGACTACACATGAAAGTTGTCAACAAGAACACTTGTTCCCAGTTTCCCTTGAAAATTGTTTAGTGTCTGCTTATGAGGAAGTGGCCATATTTAGAGAAAGAAGAAAATTCCAGCTTGTTCTGTGAGGCAAACATATCCCCGGAGATTTGACACCCATAGCAATGTAGCTTGGCTCATTAATCATTGGTGAATGAACTTTCATTGTGCAGTGGACCCATGACATCACTTACAAGGGAATTAATCATTCTTACAAGTTTCCTTTACAGAAAATACATTGCACTGATCTGTCACTAACATTTCCCTAAACTGAGTTATAATGTTATTTCCTACTAAAACTCACATCCTTTATTCAAAATGGAAGGGATGTTTTTAATTTCCACAGAAAAGTCTCCTACATCAATTTACGTCAAGATCTGTGGCACATAGCTAAGTCTCCCTAGTGCAAGGAGTCATTTTCCACAGTCCTTTGACCAGTCACCGCTTCAAGAATAAGGAACACCTAGAGTGACAAAAGGTTTCCAGCAAAAACAGATTTATAGGCAGAATCAGTTTCCTATGTTTTCATTCATTTTGAATGAATACAAAGAATAATCTCACAGCTAATACAAATGGCGCAAGCTGAGCCATTAAATTGACAGTGTGATCTATCCCACTTCACACTGCTTTATAAGCAAAATGTATCATTCTTGGGAGATTTCTCTTAGTTAAATAACTGTAAGACCTATATCTCTTGCCGTTACTTTTGATAAAACACAGCATGTCATCTTAACTCATCCTTCCACTGCTTTATTCTATCATCTTCCACTGAGCGATTGGGATTCTGATCACCGTGCGTTCTGCTTGCAGATTGAAAGCCTCTCTCGACTCATCTGTTATTCTTCACGAAGCAGAGCTCCAATGTAACATCTGTGTTCTGACTGAGTCTTTACCAGGGACTGAGATTCCAGCAAGCAATAACCTTGGGGTTCCTTTGGAAACACTCCAGGGTCCCTGCGATGTCAAGGCTTGAAGGTACCTAACAGAATTAATGGGCTAAGTGCCATGCTTCTATTTTCATTTCTGAATTCGATTTGGGGTACATGAGCTTAGTGGAGTTATGATAATGTTTTACTGATCTGTGAAGCTAGTCATCACCGCCGAAAGCTTTAAAAGGCTGGGAGCTCTAGCTGCATATTTTAAACTTGATTCTTCTCCCTGTTCCTCAATCGATTGTCAGCTGAACTCTTATTTTACTCTCAGAGCACAGAGAGTATTTGTGTTCACTCACGGGACTGTTTTTAGGACATTTCCCACTTCTAATAATTTAATTGTAAACAGTGAGTTTCTGCCCTGAAATTGGCATCTGTTTGGATGTTTTGTTTGCATCTCTTGATGAGATGTGGCTGTTAATGTTAATCTATCCTTTTATTTCAAATTAGTGTGAAAAGCTTCTAAGTAAAATTAAATCAGAAGCTGATTTGGGCCCTAGCTCAAGTCAGAAGAAATACAGAGCCTGAAAAATTTATAGATATTGGGCTTTTTTTTATAAATAATTATACTTTATGTTACAAGCCAAGCTGAATACTTTAAACTGACATGTATGTGTAATCACACACACACTTATACACATATATACTTGTACACATGATTCCTATTTATGTACATCCCATTCACTGAATATTAAATTCAGTGTCGGAAGCAATAAGTCACCTACTATTTCATTATCCATTGATGCGAAGTGATCCACTCAAAACTTAGCGACATAAAACAACAGTGATTTAGTATTTTCTGCTGGTTAGTCAGTTGACAGGACCTAGCTGGGCAATTCTTCTGCTCCATGTGGCACTGACTGGGGTCACTCGCTCAGCTGCATCCAGTTGGCAGTTCAGTTTCACTGGCAAGTCATAGAAGGATCGACTCTGTCACGTTAGTGTTGCTCCACAGTTTCATGGTCTCAGGATAGTCAGACGGCTTTCATGGAAGGTGGCTTCAAGAGTAAGGAAGCAGAAAATGACAGTCCCTTAAGGGCTATGCCAAGAGTTTACACAGTATCACTGGTACTGCATTCTATTGTTCAAAGCAAGTCTGAAAACCAGCTCAAATTCAATAGGAGGGGGAAGTAAACTACCTTTTGATTGGTAGAGCAACATGCATGTAAAAGGAAGGTATTAGTGGTAATCTACGGAGAATATATACCACATCTACTACATTGAACTTTTGAATTTTGTGTTCACATTAGGACAGTGGTGCTCTCTAGCCTCTTCCTTGTACGGATGCACTCGTGGTTAATTATCATCAATTCCACTCTAGCTCCATGGACGACATAGAAGAGTTGTTCCCTAGTTCCATCCCTGGATGAAATCTTAATGGAAGCAGATTGCCACCCATCCTTTTACAGGGCTCCAGGGGACGGATTCAACCCACCAACTTTAGATCACTGCTTGAGCACAAATCATTTGGGTCAGCAGCCATCATTAACTGATTTTTTACATGCAACTGTGCATGCTTAAAAAATGCATAGGTAAGTTGGTGGGGAGGTGGGTGTGGGAGACCTGGTAGGACAGGATCAAGGGTAACGTAACAAAGAGGAAGTGCTGAAATCCTGGTGGGGACTGAGCATGATAGT
>NW_022103899.1:6139933-6148068 GCF_000313985.2 Echinops telfairi | reverse complement strand
AAAAAAAAAAAAGTTTAAGAAGAAAAAAAAAAATGCATAGGTTAATCTGTTTATGATGCTACCTTAACTGGTTACTCAAATTTCAGCTTTATTGTCTTTCCCTCACTGCGCTTCCAACTTTCTCTAACCCTTCCTTCATTAAATTGCAACTCCTCTGGGATTCCGTCTGAAAATAAGCAGAAAATGAAAACTGAAGGCAAATTTATAATGTGCTTACACATCTGACGCACTCAATCTACTCAAACCCGACCATCCATCCACAAGGGCAACAGGGACCGTGAAGCAGGGTGAGAAGTTGCCAAGCAGGGTTTTTCTCCATCCATCTCTGTCACCCTTAGTGGGACAAAGTATCTCTAGTTTCCAATTATCCGCATCAATGGTTTCTCCCATTGACAGCAATTGCTAAGAAATGACTTTACATTTAATAAGAGTTTAACAAATGTTAGTCACAAAATATTCTTTGCAAATATATCAAAGAGAGTCATTCTTATTCTTTGTTTGAAAACATCTGCCAAGGCCTTTGTTTGTACTCAAAAAACAAACAAACTCACTGCCACGCCAACTCACAGTGACCCTAGAGGACAGGTGGAACTGCCCCTATGGGTTTCCAATCTATAAATCTTTACTGGAGTAGAAAGCTTCATCTTTCTCCTACAGAGCAGCTGATGGTTTCAAACTTCTGTCCTTACGGATAGCATCCCAACATGTACCCACTACGCCAGCAGGGTTCCTTTGGTATATACTAGGCATTGGGAATATAAAGGTAAATTATCTCCTGTTCAAAATTTCAGAAATCTAAGAAGACAAAAAATGCTTCCTAAGACTTTTAGCTGTTTTAGTTCATAGCATAAAATAATGACTACAAAACAAAATGACTTCTCATCAAAATTTCCCTTCATAGTGACTTCAGGAATTTCAACTGAGATCAAATTAAATTAAGGTGCTGTATTGATGACAAAATAATTTTTTATAATAAAGGGTCTCTAAAACAATAACAGAGGAATTATTTTAGTGAGAGTATTTTCATATGCAAGTAGGGATTTGGGAAGCAAGGAACTTACACAGAAAAGAAAAAGTGTATAGGTTTTTACAGAGTGTGATAGTAAGCTACCACAAGACAGGATCGAGTTTATTAATTTATCCAGTAAATATTTATTGAGCACCTATTATGTGCCAGCTTGGGAAGGAAAAGAAAAAGAAAGAAGAAAGATAAAATTTTTGTTTCCACCAAACCTTGTTTCCTGACAAAAACACACAGGCAGCTACACTCTCCATAAGGCAACTAACAAAACGAATAAAGCAAAACAAACAAAACAAAAAAGCCATACAGCCAACTGTTCCCAAGGTTGTAATCTTGACAGAAGCCGATTGCCACATGGTCTTCCTTGAAGCAGCTGGTGGGTCCAAAACTACTCCGATGGTTCTCAACCTTCCCAATGCCGGGGCCCTTAAATACAGTTTCTTGTGTTGTGGTGACCCCTCACGCCCAACCATAAATTTATTTTCGTTGCTATGCCATAACTGTAATTTTACCACTGTTATGAATCAGGTGACCCCCGTGAAAGGGTCATTCGACCTCCAAAGGGGTCGCAACCCACAGGTTGAGAACTGCTGCTCTAGACATAGTGCTTTGTTGTTCTTGTTTTTTATTTGCTTTCTTTTGTTTTGTTTCTGTGAACAGACAGATGCTCAAACACTGCACTATCAGTTTTGTATATTTTAAGGGTAAGTAATATGAAATCTTGTGGAAGCACACAAAAGGGTTCCCCAACCCAGGGGCAATCTCAGTGTATAAAAATGAAACCACCAGGATTCCATGTGGAAACTCCATTAAGTAAACTGGGATTTACCTCAAACTCACCTGTAGCAGATTTAAAGAACTGGCATACTCCCTGGGGCTTAAGGCTAAACGTCCCTACTGTGAGAAGAAGCAGGTGACTGCTATCACAAGGTTATGGAACTGGTTGGTGTTGATTGGACTTTGGTTTCTTTCTCCTGCTTTGAGAGTGCCAAAGAATGGTAGCCCTGGGCTACCATATATTTACTATTCTAATGCCCTCCATGCTTTCTTATGACATGTAGTATTCTGTTAGGCATGATTCAGCCTCTGAGAATGAGTATTACTGAAAACTTTGCCCATCACCAACTCCAATTGTTCTTGTAAATAGTGTTCAGTCACTTAAGAGTTTATTCTGTATAAGTCCACAATTCATGTATTGGGATCTGAAGCCGGTCTATACTGATACAACTTATTTTTCTTAGCAGTGTTTTAAATGCTAAGCTATTAGCTAAATTAATGACACTATGAATAGAATTCTCTTGTGTCTCAATGGATGATTTATAATGTCCTCTATCATAAAATAACAATGGAATCTCTAAAATGAACAACCAGAGACATATATGAACTATAGATAAATGAATGGATTATTATGAATGGGCTCACACTTAATTCTAGGCCCAGTCTACGACCAAATAGTTCTTATGATATGGCCCCACTTGATACTCACCCCCACTTTCACTAAAGATATGGGTGCTTTAGCAAAGTGTGCTGAAGTAAGGAGACAGTGCCCAGCTATCAGAAATAATGGTGTCCGGAGTCTAAAGTGCTTGTCTTCAAAAAAGCAGCCATCTAAGTGAGGTATCAACTAAATCCACATGACAGAAACACATCAATCTGTGTGAGTCAAGAATTGTAAATAATAAAATCCAAATCTGAAGGAGAGAATGGTACCACAGCTAAAATTGTGATCATCCAGTTTGCAGAAGGATATATGGATGGCAGTGGAAGCCCAACATCCACTTTCAGGTCCACTCATGGAATAAGCCTCTGGTGAATCACCTCTGAACATAGTGCAGAGATGTGAACAGCCTGGCTATCAGACGGAGAATCCACACGTCGGTTATGGCAGATGTCATTAGTTTAAAATGTAAATTAATGTAATCATTTAATCACCCTTTTGACCCATTTTAACGTTGTTTCAATTTTTATTATTTCTGCTTTCTTATAGGATGAAATTTATGTTTTGTCTAGTCAATGTTGTTGGGGCTTTGTTGTTGTTATTGTCTGCTTCCTGTTTGTGTTTTGTATGATTGTCTGTGTATGAAATTCAGGATAGATTAATCTATAGCGATGGTAACTGGACTTATAAATACTTAGGGGCATAGAAGGGCAGCATAAGGCAAAATGCAGAACTAACAACAATGAGTATTCGAAGAAAATGTTCTGAAATTGTGGCGATGATTGCACAATGCTACTTAATGTGATTGAATGACTAAATTGTATGACATGTGAAGTATATACCAATAAAACATTTTTTAATCAACTAAATGAAAGACTAAGAATTTATAGAAGAAGCTTCCGTGCAGAGAGGGTAGAATCTGACAAGCTCAGAGTTAAGAACTGAATGGGAACTGAATAGCCTTTAGTCTGGGAACAGGGCCATTGTGGGAGGAATTGTGAAGAGGAATGTTACAAATCCTAGAGCAGGAAAAGAAGAAATTATTTATGTAAGCAATGAAGATCCCTATTCTAGAGCTCTGCAGGTATTAATGTTTTATACACACCTTTAGCTTTGAATAGAATGTGTGTGTTTTTTCAAAGCTACGTATTTAAATATTTTTTTACAAAACAACCTTAGCACCTCCAAAGTACTCTTCATTAGACTTAATGCATTTGTCAAATCTGTGATCCTATTCTTGAAAAGATTTTCCAAACATGTTTGAATAGCTGACAGCACCTCCCTCATTTATCTCTTCACCTCTTCTACACTGTCAAATAGCTATCCTTTCATGTCCCTCTTCATTCACAGAAACAAAAAGAAGTCGCATGAAGTGAGGTCAGGTGAGTAAGGTGCTTAGGGCAAAAGAGGCATGTTGCTTTTTGCCAAAAACTGGCACACTGAGATGGATGCATAAGCAGGTGCATCATCGTGGTGGCAAAACCAGACCACTGTATGCCATGAACCAGGCCTTTTTTGTCACACGCTGTATTACAATCTTTTCAGAACCGCTAAAGACATAGCTTGATTAACAGTCTGACCTGGTGGAACAAACTCCAAAAGCACTAGCGTCAACAATTTCATCTGCTCAGAAAGTTGAAGGACATCCAGAATGAGGTTTGTCATCACTCGACATTTCACCCTTTTTTGAAACAAGAAAACCACTCATACACTTGAGTTTTTCCCATAGCGCTGTCCTCATAAGTTGTGTTCAACATCACAACAGTTTCTGCAGCATTTTTCCCAAGCAGGAAACAAAATTTCACCGGTGCACACTGTTCTCTTAAATCTTAAACCATCACCCAAAAAAATGAGGTTCGAGCGAAACTGCTTTTATTTAAAAAAATCACTGTGACCAGAGAAAACTTTCTCAGTCGACCCCACAGGGTGCATTAACTCAGAGCAAGTTGATCAGTGCTAGCCTAGCAGGAAAAATGTGCACCCAGGGGAGCTTTTTTATGTTTGTTTTGGGGAGGTGGGGTGGGGGGTACCACCTTGTATATATGCTAACCAGACTGGGTGATAATATTACAGATTATATTTTCTAAATTTGCTCTTTGGTCTCTACCTATTTTATAAATTTCATACAATTATTGTATTTTAAAAAAAGGAAAAGAGCATAATTTAAATGGAACTTTAGAATAAAAACAGCTAATGAGCAGAAAATTGAGGAGTCTTTGTTAGAACCCAAAAAGAGAAAAATCCTCCATATTTCTCTTGTTCTACTTTCAAGATGCTTTGTATAAGTGATTAACTTCAGTAATATTCAGTACATTCATAGTATACTGTTCATTAATCACCTGACATCATAGTTTCCTAACCAGTTACTGGAAAACACTGCTTATTAAGCTCAAATCCACAAAGCTACCAATGGGTCAGAATTTAAACACAGAATAGACAGGAGCAAAACAAGCCAGTGTTTAGTCTCATAGTGTGGATGAGACCACAGACGATGCACACTGAATAGATGCTTCTATGACAAGTGCAATAAAGTTGGCAAGAAGGATGGCACTGCCTCAAAAAGCAATAAAAATAAAAGGTGCTTCTTCCTCCCACTTCCATTTCTCAGAGCTGGGTTTGTGCTATTTTCCATAATTCCAGGCATGATCGTCAACATGAAAAGTGAACGATCCAGTTCTTAGCTCCAGCGCAGACCTTCAGAGCCTCTGGCCTATTCCGAACATCAAAATGCATCACTTAATTTGTTTACTGCAAGGAAACTCTCCCTTGGTTATCAAATGTGAAGTGTCTTAGAGCTAAGATTAAAAAAAATAAAAACCTAACATGCCTGAATTATTAATTATCAGTTTACAGCTTAAGTCTTCGCTTGGCAAAATAATTCACTTTCCAAAGATTGTTTTAACAAGTCTTGGGCACAGCGAGAGCAAACATTTGTGTTTGTATTAAATCTGGCTATTTTCACATATGCTCACTGTGACTTTAGGAACAGAGCCACAGGGAGAATGTAAGGCCGGCAGTCATTCACCTTGTGCTGATAACAGCAGTTTAGGTGGGAAGCTAGCTGTGTCAAAAAGAAGACTCATCTTAATATTTATAACCTACCGTTCTCCTGCCTCAAATCTACTCAAGACATTGTCCTATTTTTCTTTAGGCTACTCTTTGAGGAACACAGGTACCAAATGAAAAGGAAAATTTAGGAAGTTTTCTTGTAATCCCAGCTTTTGGTGTACTCAAGTTTCCATCTAAAATATATATCTATATTATAAGTGCCCCAGACTGACATGCCCTAATTGAATAAGAAAGGCATTCTAATTATGGATGTTCTGTGTAGCTGTTCCATCAAATCAAACATGTAATTGAAAGGTCGAAGAGAGGAAGATTGATCAAAATCTAAAGGAAACTGATTAGATTTGCAACACTGCTTCACTGTCAAGTTCTCCGACAATAAGGACCGTCTTCTGGTCCTTGAAGATCCAGGGGAAGAAAACAGAGCCTTGATGCAAGGAACAGTGGGTACTTGGAATGGCTAAAGGAGCCCCTGGGAATTGTCAATGCTATTTAGCTCTCAGCTGTTAAACAAAATTTGGTAACTGAAACCCACCAGCTGCTCCATGGGAGAAAGATGTGGCACTACATTTGCATAAAGACAACCGCCTTATAAGCCCTATGGGGCAGCTCCACTCTGCCTTCTGGATTACTTAGGAATAGGAATTGACTTGCCAGCAATGGGGCAAGCCAACTGTCATCCAGACCACATTGGGAATCATATAAGCTATCAATAGTAGGGCATGTTTACTTTTAGTGATGGATTCTACTGTAGCCAACTCTTGCATTCAAGGACTCTATGTATTGTTTAAAGTTCCACATTATATTACATATATAGATATTTCTTTTTCTATGTCTTTCTTGGAATATAAATAACAAATCAAGCCTGTAAGGTTTCTTTTTCTTCCTTCCTAATTATCTGAGCTAATAATTCCAAATAATGCAACAGAACAAAAAGAAATTCCACATAAATTTTTCAAAGAAGAGTAGTGTAGTCCGGAATAGGGAAAGGCTTCTTGAGTGATAAAGATGTAAAAGAGACACTAAATGATAGATACAATTTCTATGGCCAGAAAATACAAAGACAAAACCGAACACACTGGCATCGAGTCACTGCCCACTCACAGAGGAGTCCAATACAAGGATAACTGGAGGACCAGATGAACCCTTTGAATAGACTGACTGGAACTTATAAATCTGACTTTTCAGCAAACAGTAGACAGATAGAATCTTCATGGATAAAGGCAAGCCTTAAAATCTAGATCAATTGCAGCAATTATAAATTGATTTCACATTAAACTGCAGATTTTACAGTTATTGCGAGCATTCTTTCCAATAACCCATAGCCATTTTCACACTTTCATTAATAATGTGTAAGCATACTCATACTCCACTGCTCTCAGAGGGATCACAGTAGAAGGTCCTCAATAGGATAGGTGATAAAGGCAAAACAACCCTAAAAACCATCAGAAAGACCAGGTATCCTGGTCAGAGACTGGAGAGATCTAGGACACTAAGGTCCTTAGTCACCTTGCAGATCTGGATACGAACTCACCCTCGTTGCTCATTTTTTAGCCAAGCATTAGAGAGGTCTGTGAAGTGAACAGCAACACAAGGAAGGTTCAATCTCCTTAGAATAACCAACCACTCATGAGCAAAAGGACAGCATTTGCCCAAGGACAAAGTTCAGAAGGCATGTAGGGTTAGAACATAAGGAGGAATGGAAACACAAGACAGAAGAGGGATTTGTGGTGTTACATTGTGGGGACTGAATATGCAACAACAGATTATGAATTGTTGAATGGAAACTGCCTTGTTCTGGAAAGTTGCATCCAAGTCACAATATAAAGTTAAAAAGAAAATATTCACTACATAAAACTCTCCCATTTACAATGGCTGTAGAATGGTAAATCAAAGAATATTGCTACAAAATCATAGAAACCCATATTCAACAAAAATATCAAACAATTGTTTGTTGACATAGCCTACATCTAGGTCTACACAATTCCGAAGGTAGTTTTTCCATCGCTATAGGCCTTTCCCCAAGAATGCTTATACTCTTCAAATTACACCACTTCAAGATGGTACTTTTAGCATCCTCAACCAATTTAAATCACACTCTTTTGGAATCCCCAAACACAGCCACCTCCACCTTGATCCCTCTGCCTTGAATTGGCCTGGTTGAGGAAACATCAACAGTCCTTTAGAAGCCACTGTTTTGATTAGAGCCTTTTAAAATGGAAGGCAATGATACGAATGCAAGTCAAGAGAACTTCTCTGCACACATCCATTAAACCATACACAGTGGCAGGCTTAAACATTTTATTTGGAAGAAAATCACATATGTATAAACTGGAGCCCTAGTAGTAATACTTTTTTACTTAAATGTTTAAGAGGAGTTCATATAATATAATTTAAATAAGAAACACAACATTTTAAAAAGTTTTTCACAAGTACAGTATGGCCCATACCTTGAGACGGATGAGGATCTGGATCTGTAGACACGGATGTGGGGAGGAGGGATGGAGAGAGAGCCATTGTGTGGAAGGGGAATCCCCTTCCATCAAATCAACTGGTAGATGCTTTCCAGCATCTTTCCTTCTTTGCCTTTTTTCACTAGGACCTGGCTGG
>NW_022103899.1:6117677-6139833 GCF_000313985.2 Echinops telfairi | reverse complement strand
AACTGTTTTCTAAAAGAGTTTACTAAATTATCATCACCAATATCGATAACAGGGTTAAGCAGCTCCTTATCTTGATGCTTCTTCATTAAAAACTCTTTTCTCTCAATGAAGCAGCATTTCTTTGATTTCTGAAGACGCGGACTCCCTCCTGATGTCCTCCCTGCAGATGGATGCTCAGCCACCTCGTGCAGCTCCTCCGGGACTTCATCCAGTGTGCGTGCGGGGCTGTGCTCTTCCTCCACGCCGGCGACACGAGGATGCCACTGCGTGTCCAAAGCCTGTACGTACACCAGCCCCACCAGCCAAACGCACGCTCGGGACACAACTCGATCCAGGTTGTCTCTCCTAAGATCAGCACGCAAGCTTCCAACCTCCAAAATACCAGCGATTGGGTTCTCATTTATCCAAACTAACAGAAAATTGTCTACTTCATCTAGTATAGGAGGCTTCTGCTTTGTCGTACTCATAACCCCCTGAGCAACACGAGCACGTTCTATTGCCTCTCTATTCTTTAAAAACGTCCTGACGGTGGATCTCTGCAAATTAAACCGGGACGCTAAATCAGTCACACCAATGCCTCTTTTTTCAGTTCAATTGTGGTTCTTGCCGTTTTCCTTTTCTGCAATCGCTTTCTTAGGACCCATTTTTTTAAATCTAAAAGCAGTACAAAATGCCGCAAAAACTAAGAAATTATAGCAATACGCTGGAACACAGCCGCAAAAGGTTTAAACAACGCGCACTAACAACGCCAACTAACACCGAGTGAGGAAACACGAACTGCTCTTGTTTACAACAATCACATGTGTTGGATCGGATTCCGATGTTTTGTTCAAGCACCTATGCTGAATTTTCTCGACATTTCGCGTTGAAATCCAATCATGTCGAGTACTGATGCGGCCTAGTATCGGGTTCCACTGAATTTTTCTTTTGACTCGTTAGTCCTTATCCTGCTAATTTGTAAGTGAACAGAAGGTCTTTTGCCTTGCAACTAGATCTCCCTAGTATACCAATTATCAATGGAGTTTGGTTATGATTTCTTCAGACATGGATGGCTTTTCAAATATTTTGAGTTTTATCTAGAGAAATAGTTCTATATTTTTTCTTATATGAAAGCTAAGTTTTCAGTCTTGGTTAAGAATGTCACTCTTCACTTGCCCAGCCCAGAGGAGGGTATTATTTATATCTCCACAGGGAAAGAGGAACCAGACTTCAACCGGGTGCTCCAAGATATGAATGCAACATACTGGAACGAAGCAGGGAGCCAGTACAGAAGTCTGAGGGCCTGGCCCTAATACCAACTACATGGACAGCTGTCCCTCCCCCCAGAAGAATTTACTTCAGAGGACAGCACCGAAGCTACAGCTCAGGGAGAGGGACATGTCTGATCAGAACTCACAGGAGCAAATGAAGGGGGAGGAGGAGAGAGTGGAACACGTCCTGGCCCACCAAGCCCTGAGGACCATATTCCTGCTGAGAGCAGTCAATGTCCAGAGAGGACCATATGGCTCGCCCCACTATAAGAAACGACATCCCTCACTGACCCATAGCCCTCCAGGGGACAACAATGGAGACACAGTGTGAGAATTGTGCCCAATCTGACCGCATCACACCGAGGCAAAACACCAAGGGCATACAACAGAACAGCAAGGGGAACAGGGCAACGAAGTCCCAGGGAATACCAAAAATAGACTTTGGGGCCAGGGCTTGGCACCCCATCAGATTCAAATGGAAAACACTACTACAGGCCAAAGAACAGTCCTTGAACTAGCAGCAGGCGTTTCTTTGTTGTTGCTGTTGCTGTTGATGTTTTGTTTTCTTTTGTTGCTTTGTTTTGCTCTGGCTTGTTTTTGTGTACGTTATTATCTCTGCAGGTCTGTCTAAATAAGATAGGCTGGATGAACAATCTGGAGGAGAAAACAATGGGACCAACGGTTCTGGGGGGACATGGGAGAGGGGGAGATGGGGGGAAAGGAAGTGGTGTTAACCAACGCAGGGACAAGGGAACAAGTGATCCAAATTGGTAGTGAGGAGGGTGTAGGAGGCTTCATAGGGCTTGATCAAGGGGAATGTAAGTGAGAGGAATTACTGAAACCCAAATGAAGGCTGAGCATGATAGTGGGACAAGAGGAAAGTAAAAGGAAGTGGAGGAAATAACTAGGAGGCAAATGAGCATTTATAGAGGTCTAAATACAGGCATGTACATATGTATGTATATATATGCATATATATGGAAATAGAGCTATGTGCATATATTTATAGGTTTAGTAATAAGCTAGCAGATGGACATTGGGCCTCCACTCAAGTATTCCCTCAATGCAAGAATACTTTGTTTTATTAAACTGGCATTCCATGATGCTCACCCTCCTAACAGGATCACTGAAGACAAAGTGGGTACATAAGCAAAAGTGGTGAAGAAAGCTGATGGTGCCCGGCTATCAAAAGATATAGTGTTTGGGGTCTTAAAGGATTGCAGGTAAACAAGTGGCCATGTAGTTGAGAGGCAACAAAGCCCATGTGGAAGAAGCACGCCCACACCAGCCTGTGTGATCATGAGGTGTCAAAGAGACCAGGTATCACACATCAAAGAACAAAAAAATCATATCATTGTGTGCTCGCCTTCCCAATACAATCGCTGAAGACAAATAGGTGCATAAGCAAATGTGGTGATGAAAGCTGATGGTGTCTGACTTTCAAAAGTTATAGTGCCTGGGGTCTTAAAGGCTGGAAGGTAAACAAGTAGCCATCTAGCTCAGAAGCAACAAAGCCCACATGGAATAAGCACACCAGCCTGTGTGATCATGAGGTATCGAAGGGATCAGGTATCAGGCTTCAAAGAACAAAAAATCATTGTGAATGAGGGGGAGTGCAGATTGGGCACCCAAGACCCATCTGTAGGCAACTGGACATCCCCTTACAGAAGGGTCAGGGGGAGGAGTCCAGCCAGTCAGTTTGCAGTGTAGCCACGATGAAACATACAACTTTCCTCTAGTTCATGAATGTTTCCTCTCCCTGCTCCCCACTATCATGATCCCAATTCTACCTTATAAATTTGATTAGACCAGAGGATGTACACTGGTACAGATAGGAACAGGGAATCCAGGGAATCCAGGACAGATGATCCCTTTAGAACCAGTGCTTAGAGTGGCGATATCAGGAGGGTGGAGGGAGGGTGGGGTGAAAAGGGGGAACCAATTACAAGGATCTACATATTACCTCCTCCCTGGTGGATTGGCAACAGAAACGTGGGTAAGATATGACAAAATAATAATAATTTATAAATTATCAAGGATTCATGAGGGAGGGGGAAGTGAGGGGGGGAATGAGGAGCTGATACCAAGGGCTCAAGAAGAAAGCAAGTGTTTTGAGAATGATGATGGCAACAAATGTACAAATGTGCTTGACACAATGGATGGATGGATGGATTGTGATATGAGCTGTACAAGAAAAAGATTTTTTTTAAAGGCCTCTCGAAATGTTTTGAGAATGATGAGGGCAATGAATGTACAAATGCACTTTACACAATTGATGTATGTATGGATTGTGATAAGAGTTGTATGAGTCCCTAATAAAATGATTTTTAAAAAGCCTCTCTTACACATTTAATCCAACTATCACACAATACAGAATCTGTTCAATGAAGTAAAAACAATGAAAAATTACCTAAGGACTTTCATATGGGGTAGAAAACAAAATTGTGCTGTATTAGCACACACAAAAAATCTAAAAGTCAAGGGAATGGCTGCTAGTGTGGAAATGGTTGGGCTAGAAAGACAGGCATCCCTTGAATGAATTTCAATTCAATCAATTGAATTATCGTGTTGACACTACATACATATTGTGTGCGTGTACGTGTGTGTGTGTGTGTGTGTGTGTGTGTGTGTGTGTGTGTAGTCGACTGACAGAAGAAAGAACAAATCTGTCTTGGAAGTACAACCGAAACACTCCTTAGGAGCGAGAGACTTTGTCTCACATACTGTGGACATACTATCCGGAGGGACCAGCTGCTGGGAAGGGATATCATTCTTGGTAAAGTAAAGGATCAGCAAAAAAGAGGCAGACACTTAATGAGGTGGATTAACACAGTGGCTGCAGCAATGATTCAAACATGACAGCAATTTTAAAGATAGTACGTGGCTGGGCAATGTTTTATACTATGAGCCTGTAGCAATGATTATGAGAGTGGTGCAGGATCTGGCAATGTGACAATGTTTCTTTCTGTTCTACATAGTGCCCTGATGAGTCAGAACCAACTTGACACCACCCAACAGCAATGAACCCCCAAGTTTTTCTTCCTCTTTGCCTTTAAATGGTCTCATCCCTCCAACCTTTTGATGAATAGCTGAGTTCATTATCTGTTTGCCTAGTGGTCCTAGGGGTAGTGATATCTTATGACTTCTCTTAACACAATTATCGAATTAGATGATTTGTGTTGATTTCTTTGCCAGTTTCCTATCAGTTCCTAACCTATTCATCAAAATGAAACAGGGCATCAATTACCTACGTACTTATCACGCTGACACCCATCTTCCAGTGTTTCCTTGTTTCAGTTGCTCTGGCGGCACTATTGGGTTAGTTGAGTGTGCAGTTGAAACCCACCAGATGCTCTAGGAGAGAAAGATAGCATTCTTTGCTCTTGCAAACATTACAGCCTCAGAAACCCTTTCAAGGTGAACTAACAAAATTTCCACACATTAGAAAGTATATTTCAAGGGGCCATCTAACTGAGAAACAACAAAGCCCACATGGAAGAAACACACCAGCCTGTGAGATCACAAGGTGTCGAAGGGATCAGATATCAGGCTTTAAAGACACCCCGCCCCCCAAAAAATGATAGCATTGTGAATGAGGGGGAGTGCAGAGTGGGTACCCAGGGCCCATCTGTGGGAAATTGGAGATCCCCTTACAGAAGGGCTGCAGGGAGGAGACAAGCCAGTCAGGGTGCAGTGTAGCAATGATAAAACATACAATTTTCCTCTAGTTCTTGAATGCTTCCTCCCCCCTCCGCCACTATCATGATCCCAATTCTACCTTATAAATCCGGTGGGACCGGAACACATACACCGATACAGATAGGAACTGGAAACACAGGGAATCCGAGACAGATGAACCCCTCAGGACCAATGGTGAGAGTGGCGATACCGGGAGGGTAGAGGGAAGGAGAGGGAGAAAGGGGGAACGGATTACAAGGATATACATATAAACTCCTCCCTGGGGGACGGACAGTGGAGAAGGGGATGAAGGGAGACATCGGATGGTGTAAGATATAACAAATAATAATAATTTATAAATTATCAAGAGTTCATGGGGGAGGGGGAGCAGGCAGGGAGGGGAAAAGTGAGGAGCTGATACCAAGGGCTCAAGTAGAAAGCAAATGTTTTGAGGATGACGATGGCAACATATGTACAAATGTGCTTGACACAATGGATGGATGTATGGATTGTGATGAGAGTTGTATGAACCCCCAATAAAATGATTTTTTTTAAAAGAAAGTGTATTAGTCCCTACAAGTACATCTGGTTATACATGAAGGCATTTTAAAAGCCAGAGAACACATCCATGAACTTCTATGAAGGAATTATATAATTTTGACATCTTGAATAAATATTCAGATGTTTAATACCAAGGCTCTTGTGTTTTATTTCATATGTTTGAAGAAATGAATACATTGTGTTCACAAATTCTTTTCATGTTTTTAGGGAATAACATGGCTCAAACACTTATTCACATGCCTAATTCTCAAAAAAGGGATTCCTGGTAAAGATAAAGCCCACAATTTTGTCTCAGAAGTTATACAACAAAGACTTCCATCTAATAATAATTTTACTAGCAAATGCTCCAGAGTACTTTATAAAGAGATAAAGAAAGAAGTGTGAATAGTCGTCATACATGGGCCCTATCTTAAATGAATCTATGGTCTACCTAGAGGACTAAGAAAAACACACATGCACTATAAGGTAAAAACTGGACGATGTGAAACAAACAGTTAAAAAAAGTATGGACATTAAAAGTCAAGCAAGCTATGTATGATTTTTTTTTAAAGAGGCATTGTGGCTTCCTAAAAGGTCATTAAAAAGACAAGAAAGAAAAGGAGGAAAAAATAAAGTGAATCTCAGAAGATACTCTGAAACTTCCTCTTGATCATAATTAGCTGAAGCAAGTAGAAGAAATGATGAAGTAAAAAAGTTAAACAAAAATTGCAAAAGACAGCTCAAAATGACAAAATCCTATTATAAAATGTGCTAAGACCTAGAGGTAGAAAATCAAAAAGGAAGAACACACAGAACAAAAGAAAAAAATTAAATTCAAGCCTCCGGTTGCAATGAAAGGTTCCATGAACAAAATGGTGAGCAAGACAGAAAGCATCAAAAGAAGATGGATGGAATGCAGAAAGTCAACACACCAAAAAGAACTAGTCCACACTGAACCATTTCAAGAGTTAGCATATGATCCAGAAAGCCCAAGCTACATTGAAGGAATGAGAGAAGAACATGATTCCAGGCGCTGATGGAACACCAGCTGAAATGAGACAACACAATGACAAAGCACTGGATGTACTCAGTTGTCTGGGCCAAAGTACTTGGAAGACTATGACCTAGTTAACCAAATAGAAGAGACCCATACTTGCACTCCTTACGGCGAGAAAGGAGCCAGCAGAATGCAGAAAATATTGAACAATATTAGTGATGACACATGCAAATAAACTTTTTGCTGAAGAGAATTCAAAATCAATGGCAGCAGTACACCAGCAGGAAAGTTCAAGTCAAGCCTGATGCAGAGATGGATATGAATGGGGATATCATTGCTGACATCAGATGGAGCTCGGCTGAAATCAGAGAATACTGAAAAGATATTTCTTGTGTTTCAATGACTGTGAAAAGTATTTGACTATGAAAAGCATAAATATATATATACATTTAGCATTGAGAAGAATAGGAATTACAGAACACTTCATTATGCTGTATGGAAACTACATATTCCAAGAGACAGTCATGCAAGCAGAACAAGGTAATACTGCATAGTTTAACATCAGGAAAAATGTGCATCAGGGTTATATCATTTCACCATACTTACTCAATCCGTATGCTTGGAAAGTAATCTGAGGAGATGGACTATATGGAAAGCATGTGGCATCCAGATACAGGAACTCATTAGAAGCCCGTGCTGTACAGATCATATAAACTTGCTTGTTGAAAGGAAGAAGGGCTTGCTGAGCTTGCTGATGAAGATCAAGGACTGCAGCCTTCAGTATGTATTGTAACCCAATGTAAAGAAAATTATTAAAAATATCACCATAGATGAATCAAATCTTGCTTGGATCCACAATCAATGCTAATAGAAGTAGCAGTTAAGAATTAAAACAACTTACTGTGATGGGCAAATCGTGTGCACAAGACCTCTTTAAAGTGCTAAAAAGCAAGGAAATCACTTTGGGGAATCGGGTATGCCTGCAATAGTATTTTCAACTGTCTCAGAAGTATGTGAAAGTTGGACAGTGAATGAGAAGACCAATAAAGAATTGATTGAATTAAGGTGTTGACATAGTTGAACATACCATAGACTGCCAAAAGAACTAACACATGTCTAGGAGGCGTCCAGCCAGGTGCTCTTTAGAAGTGAGGATGGCAAGACTTCACCCACATATTTTGGACATGCTATCTGGAGAGGCCAGTCCCTGGAAAAGGACACCATCCTTGTCAAGTGGAAGGGCAGTGCACCAAGAGGAAGGCACGCTGCAAGATGGGTTGGCACAGGGGATCCAACAGCAGTAGTTTTGGTCTCCTGGGTGGACTCAACTTGTGCTCCTTTTCCATGTTCTTTGACTTTGGGGAGCAGAAACAAATCTGGAGGGATAATCTCAGGACTATAAAGTGAAAAACATAAGGCTTCCTAATGGAATTCTTATCGGTCAGCCCTGGTTACCCTTGGTACATTTTCATGATGAAAAAAATGTTTTCACCTGATCTTTCTGGCCTTTTTCTCACCAATGTCCCTTTGAAGTTTTTAAAAAACTTCTCCCTAATAAATAAGCCCCCATGGCCATCTTATGTCCTTCAATAACATCAATCAAGATTATTGATTGATTATCCCCTTTAGGGATCCAAAAACAGTAGCCTTAACCTTTCGAGCTGACCTCTGCTTTGACTTGAACTGGCGCGGCAGTTTCCCCTCTCAAACCCCTATTTCTATTGGGCTTTTCTGTTGAAAGCACTGTGTTCGGCTGCGTTGTCTAGAGAAACAAAATCAGTGACACTCATATATGTATAAGAAATATCTTCATATCAACAAGTAATCTTATATCAAAAGCAAGCAACCTAGTCCAGTATAACTCAATCCTTAAGTCCAATGCAAACCAGGGCCCTCATGATTCCTGTCTGGCTATGCAGAAAAGTGGTTCAGAAAGATCACGGGCAGATGGGTGAACAGTCACATGGCCCCAAATTCCCTGGAATCACAGCAGGGTGCTGACAATTCTCAGGGTCAGATGATCCACATGGGACCACCCACTGAGGCAGGCAGAGTTCCAGCAGGCAGGAAGAGCAATGGACAAAAAGAGAGGTCTCTCCTGTCATCTTACTCTTATACAATAGGCTTATGACATCAGCAGGTGTCATCAGGCTTCAATTTGATTGACAGGTCTGACTCCACCCCTAGCCAGGCATGTCTAGTTGACATAATCCCTAACTAAATGCATTGGTAAAAGAACTTGTCTGAAGCCATCCACTGATCACAGAGACTTGCTAAAAATGTCTGTTCAGAATAAGTCCATTCATGGATGAACTGGAAACCCTAAAAGTGATACATTTTCACCTACTCTCATATGTGTAAATCACCCAGATCAATGCTCTGGGCAAAAGGATCTGCTCCATAATGATAATGATGATCATTAGTGGAGAAGAGCTAGTACGGTGCCATCACATCTCAGAGGAGGGAAGACTTGTTTTAGAAACATTGTGGATACAAAAATCTATAAAACTTTGTAATGTTTGGATGTGAAAGGAAAAGAGGCAAGGTTGATGGAAGCTGTCAAACAGGTGGGCTGAAAGACTACAGTGGCCCCAGAGAGATCAAGATAAGGATGCAAGAGGTGAGGGAATTAACTAACTACACGAAGAACTACTGCTTACTAAAGGATGCCATTATTTTTCAATCACCTTGCATTTAACCAAGTGTTTTCCTGATTTTCAGATATGTGGGGAACAGGGAGGTCTTTTCACATGGGTCTACTTTCTGTCATGTTAGTCACACGTTCGGCAAACATCCGTGCTACTCTAAAAGATGTGCTTTTATAAAACCCCATGGATGGTGGCTTCCTCAGAACATATAGCTGGTGCAGAAGTTCCCTAACTACAAACAAAAGCACATGGGCAGATTTGGAAAATCAGGCTGTTGAGAAACAAATGTTATTGTGCCTGTCTTAGTTATGAGTGAAATCTAAATCCAAAAATAACACCCAAACTTTCTAAATCACTTTGTGTGTGTGTGTGTGTGTGTGTGTTGGTGTAGTGGTTATGAGTTAGGCTGTGATCCACATAGTTGGCAGTTCAAAACCACCAGAAGTTCTGTGGGAGAAAGGCTGGGCTTTCTACTCCTATAAACAGTTACAGTCTTGGAAGCCAACAGGGGGTACCTATGAGTCAGCATTGACTCAATGACAATGAGTCAATACACACACACACACACATATATATATGACTACAAGTGGTAGGTGATGTGAGTTTAGCTTGGGATATATTTTAAATGATATTATATTAACAAAGCTAAAATGAAAAAAAAAAACCAAAACCCTCAGGTGGTTTTACAGCACAAGTGACTTTCAAGTTGGTAATCTATGGGAATGTTGATAAAGGGAAATTAGCTTTTGGTAAAAAGATTTTTCTATTCCCTGTGAGTAGGTTCTTGCTATTCATCAAAAACGCTTCATATATTCTGCATTCTTAACATAATTTTTCTTCATAGGTGTTTAGCATAGGATCATAAAATTATTCAAAATGTAGAAGCGATCTGAAACACTCCCAACACTGTGTTAATAGAGAAAACAGTCATTGTGTCTGAACTAACCTTAATAACCCATCCAGGTGACAACTAACTGACTAGAATTGCATAAACACACACTTTTCCCCACAGGAAACAGGCTGATGGGGCTGATGACTCTGCCTGGTCACTGGCGGGGGTGGGGGGTGGCATGCAGATCCAACATCAGATTATTTAAACCTGAAAAAAAAGAGTCTCCTTTAAATTCTGCATTTCCATGGAATTGTATTTGTTGTATACTGATACCCTTCTGTGTTAGTCCGGATTGACTAGAGAAATAAATTCATAGACACTGCTATGCGTAGAAGAAAGAGCGTTACCAGTCACAGAAGGACAAGTACATGAGTCCCCTGAGGTAAGTATGATCAGCACAGCAGGTATAGAAGAAAAGCCACTTATCTCACACTCTGCGGGTTGAGGTACAGGCAGTCAGGTGGAGGTTAGACCAAGCCCAAGGAGGTACATGTTATTCCATCACAAAGAAGGGGGAAGGGAGAGGAAGAAAAAGGTGGGGAGAGGGGACATGGTGGCATGTGGGGAGCAGGGCACTAACCCACCCAGCGGGGAGAGTACTGGTTATGTCTGCACAGAATTGAAAGTGTGCATGCAGACCCCACCACGGCACATCAACCCTTAAGGGCAACATAACCAAGTGGAACAATGCATGAAAAGGATGGGCTACAGGGCCGGCCCCAATCAGAGACAAACTGACCCCCTCCCTAGAAGTATATGCTACAGAGAACAACACTAAACCTACAGGTTGGGGATGGGGGAGGGGGTTGGCCTGCCATCCCCACATGGAAGCAAACCAAAAAGGAAAAGGCAGAGGGCAGTCTAGACCCTATACTGGCACACCAAGTCTGGAGGATGACGTCCCTGCATGGTGCTGCTAAGGACTGACAACAGCTCAAGACATGATGTCCCCTCACTGGAGCACACCGTGACAGAGGACAACACTGGGGAGTTAGTCCGGGCTGAACCCCCACAGTGGGGTCAACCAAGAAGGGAACATAACAGATCCACAATAGGCACAAAGCCATAAAGCCCCTGAGGAGCCCCCCAAATAGATTTCAGGATAGGAGGGGCAGCTCCTGGGATTCCCCCCAGGATCAGTGGGGAGATAGTCATAAAGGTCAGTGGACAGACCTGGAATTATGTATGTTTTTTTCCTCTTATTTTTTTCAATCTTTTGTTTGTTTGTTTGTTTGGTCTCTGTTATTGTTGGTTTGCCTACTTATATAAGATCGGCATGGGAAGCAAGCTTGGGGAGAAAACAAGAGACCAAAGGTCATAGTCCCTGAGGGACGTGAGGGGAGAAGGAGGTGGGGGTAGGGAGCAGTAAGCAAACAATGCTGTAGACAGGGGAACAACTAGAGAATTATAATCAACAATGAGGAGGACATAGAGATCCTGGGGGTGTTGGAGCAATAGCAATCTAACTGAGAGGAAGTACTAAGAGGTGAAAGAAGGGCAAGGCATGATGGTGGGGCAGGAGGAAAGTAAAGAGACACAGAGGAACAATCTACAAAGTAAAACTTTGAATAGAGATATAAACATAGATGTGTACATATGTTAATACATTAATTCATAAAAATAGAGGCATTGAACTAGGTACATATATTTATACGGCAATACACTGATGTAGTGGATGGACTTTGGGCTTTTGTTAATGCCCTTCCTCAATACAAGAACATGTTGTTCTAACAAACTTGTCTTCTGTGATGCTCACCCTCCCGGCACAATCACTGAAGACAAAATGGGTACATAAGCAAAGGTGGTGAAGAAATCTAATGGCTATCAAATGATATACCATCTAGGGCAGCAGTTCTCAACCTGTGGGTTGCAACCCCTTTGGGGGTCAAATGACCCTTTCACGGGGTTCGCCCAATTCATAACAGTAGCAAAATTATAGTTATGAAGTAGCAACAAAAATAATTTTATGGTTGGGGGTCACCACAACATGAGGAACTGTATTAAAGGGTCACAGTATTAGGAAGGTTGAGAACCACTGGTCTAGAGCTTTAAAGGCTTGAAATTAAATAAGTGACCATCTAGCAGAGAAGCAACAAGCCCACATGGACAAAGCACACCAGCCTGTGAGATCATGAGGTGTCGTGACACGAACGGATAATGGGCATCAGAAGACCCAAAACAAACAAACAAACAAAATCATATTGCTGAGAACGAGTGGGGTGGGAGCAGAGATCCAAAACTCATCTGTAGACAATGGGGCATCCACTCACAGAAGGGTCACAAGGAAGGGATGTGTCAACCAGGGAACAGTTAAGCACAGATGAAACACACAATATTCATCTGGTTCCTTGAGGCTTCCTTACCCCACCTATCCTGACCCCAGTACTGCCTTTCACTTAGGGCTAGATCAGAGCACATGGGCACAGGTACTGATAAGAGAGAAGAGCTCACGACATGGAATCCAGGAGCAGGAATGAGAATACTGATACCAGAAGGGTAGGGAAAGGTGGGCAGAGGAGGGGAGGAAGGGGGAACAGATCGCAATGATTGACACATAAACACACACACACACACACACACACAGGACTGATACCAAGGGCTCAATAGAAAGTAAATGTCTAGAAAATAATTATGGCAATATATATACAAATAGGCTTGATATAATTGATGTGTGGAGTGTTATAAGAGCTGTAAGAGTCCCCAATAAAAATGGTATTTTAATTAAAGAAAAGAGCTTTATATAAAAGAGCAATTGTGTATTGAGAAAGCATCCAAGCCCAGTCCAGAGCAAGTCCATAAATCCAATATTGGCCCATATGTCTGATATTAGCCCATATGTTCCTCTTTAGACTCCCATAGCACATGAAATGATGCCAAATGCAGGAAGGTCATAGGCCAGTAGAGAGAAGGTCTTGTGGATCCAGTGGCAGTGGAAGCCTCTCCACGTCTTCTCCAGTTCTGAGTGTCTCAACAGCAGAAAAGGGAAGGCAGAGAGAGAGAGTGTGTGTCCACCCCACCTCCAGGGAGGAAGACAGGAGTCCCTAGAATCCTCAGGAGAAGGCCATGCCCACAAGGAGGGATCAATCAGGCTGTGACCTGATTGACAGGCTAGACTCCACCCCTTCGCTGAAGTTGACATATTACATAACTGCCACGCCTTCTTCCATAAAAATAACATGCGTTAGTTTTTCAAACTGTAGTTATTTCTGATATTAGTTCAATTTCTGCAGCTGTCTAGCATCTTACCTTTGACTCAGTGTTTTTATATGCGCAAACCTGATGTTATTACTGGGGAGCATGCATACACAAAATTATGGGCTATGGCCCTCCAGAAGTAATTAAGCATTCATGGGGAATATAGCTCTAAAGGAAAATTCCAATTGAAAAAAGACTCTTTTATCTCAAGCAGTATAATCAGGAGAGTCCTTTGATCTCTTTTTATGTCACTTGTTCTTGTTGTTTGTTGCTCCTAGGAACTTGCGAGTCAATTCTGACTATAGCGAGCCTACATACAACAGAAAGAAACTGCCAGGCCATGTGTCGTCTTTACAGTCTTTGAGATGTTTGAGCCCATTGGTGCAGCCACTCTGTCAACCCATCTTGTTAAGGATCCTCCTCTTCTTTGTTGCCCCTACTACTTCACTAAGCATGATGTCCTCTTCCAAGGACTGGTCTCTCCTAAGAAATGCCCATAGTACATAAAACAAAGGCTCTCCATTCTTGCTTCTAAGAAACATTCTGGCTGTACTTCTTCCAAGGTGTGTCTGTTTGTTCTTTGGACAGTCTATGGTTCTTTCAATGTTTTTCACTAGTCTTTATTCTTCTTCAATTTTCCTTATTCAATGTCCAACTCTCACGTGCATATGAGGCACTTGAAAGTATTCTGGCTTAGGTTAGGTGCACTTTAGTCCTGAAGGTAACATCTTTGCTTATATATCATTCACTAGTTCATTTTTAAAACAGAATCTATAAAAATATGGCTCCTAATCACAATGGTCATACCTGAATAAAAATTAAAAGGTAAATCATAAAGCAAGATGTTATTAAATGAACAAGATGAGCACCTAGTAGTATGTGAAGGTGGTAAGACAAAGGAGCCTTGGTGGTCTAGTGGTTCTGTGTTGGGCTGTGAGCTACAAGGTCTGTGGTTTCTAACCAACAGTTTCTCCGCTGGAGAAAGTTGAGGCTTCCCATAAAGAATCAGTCTCAGGAACACACCAGGGCGGTTCTACTCTTTCCTCTAGGACAATTGTTCTCATGCTTGAGCACATCGTTGCAGCCGTGTGTCATTCCATCTCTTTGAGGGCTGTCCTCTTTTTCACTGCCCTCTACTTTACCAACCACGATGTCCTTCTCCAGGGACTGATCTTGCCTGACAATGTATCAAAGTGGGTAAGAAGCCTTGCCATCCTTGCCTCTAAGGATCACACTAGCCACATTTCTTCCAAACAGATCCATTTTTGCTTTTAGCAGTCCATTGTATTCTTCTCCAGAAATAGCTCCTATTTAAATATACCTAATAATAGTAGCAAACACATTAGTAGAACTTTAGATGTGCTAGATACTGGTCACAGTACTTTACAGATGTGGGAGTTACATCAATCCTCACAACTCTCGGGTCCTCATTTTATAGATGAGAACACGGAAGCACAAGATTGTTTAACACTTTCCAAGGTTTGGGGTGTGGTCAAGGCACCATCCATGGCAGGTTGGCCCGTACTCATAACAAACAAGCAACGCTCCATAGAAATCTGGAGTCCACACTTCTCCTCATTTATTCATTCGATGTTTGGCAATGCTTCAGCTGCTTTCATATCTGTACCTTCCTTTATAATCCTCTATCAAGTCAATCCTGATTGGAGTTTCTCCTAATTAGTCTTCTCAAATCCTTTCTGCTCCACTCCCTAGCCCCCATTTTATCTCACATGTTCTATGCTATTTTAATATTTTTGAAGTAGGACACAAGTGTAAATATCTTCCTTCGGTATTTATAATGATTGCCATATGCCATCACCTCCCAATCTACCCAGCCACTCGAAGTCGGTCTACTTGTATTATCTTCTTTGACCAAGCTAACTTTTCATTCATTCCTTGAATATACCCTACTTGCCCCAAACTTTCATTCATCTAATATGCTACCTCCTCTACCAAGGCTGCCCTCCGGGCATTGTATGCTAGGTATTGGTCTGCTAAGGCAATTTACACAAGCCAGGTACTCTGCTGAAGAGAGATAAGACTATATGCTCTGCTAAAGATTTTCAGAATTGGCGTGGTGACCTTTCATTTGCTTTGGGGGTTACTACCAAGTCAGTCTTTTCCCCTCAGTTCTTCAGGAATTGTAAGGTACTGCTCAAGGAGCTTTTCAAATGTCAATTACTCCAGGAGTTTCTCTTGCTCCCGCTGAATGATCTAATTACCCCTCTTCCCCTGCTTTCAAAGAACTTGGATGTATGTTGGTGGCAGAAATAATATTCTGTTTTTCCATTAGTCATTTGTGTAAATATGGTCATAAGTTGGGCTGATGTGCTAGTAAAATATGTATACAGAAGACAAGGTTGAAAGTATAATTAAAAGCCATTACCCCCCAAAATTTACTGCTATCAAGATTTAAAGCATATTTTAAATCGCTTCCCCCACCAAAAAAAATTTTTTTTTCACTGCCACCCAGTCTATTCCAACTCTTAGTGACCTTATAAGGCAGAGTAGAACTGCCCTGGTGGGTGTCTGAAACTAACTTTTTCTGGGAGTACAATGCCTCATCTTTCTGGGTTTGTAATAGTACAGAGAATGTCTAGAGTGTGTTTAGTCTATATTTTTGCTTGTGATTTTTACTGTGATGTGAGGGGGGAGGTAGGAGGTAAAACAAGTCAATGGGGAAGTTTGCATAAGGAAGCAACTGGAAATAAGGCAGAAAAGGGAAAATGAATCCAAACTGATGAAGACATTTAATTACGCATTTAGGACTTCACATTTAAGGAGGTACGGAGTGGAGGATTTCTGAAAGTGTTACATTTGGCAATGGAGTGCATGTCAGTAGGGTCCAGAGAAGGTAAATCAGATGGATTTGTAGATGGAATAGCTGGAAGCAAGGGCTAACCCACGGAGAAGCCAGGGTGAAAATTCAATTATTCTCACGTTAGACTAGAACAAATTTTTAGATGTGATTTGCCAAAATGCACTATTGTATCAAAGAAATGGTTCCAGTGAAACTACTTCACAGCAAGGTCTTTTGGGTCAAAATGATAATACGCATATCCCTCTTGGCAAAATATTTTATAATCAAGTTTTCTCTAAATGCAAAAATGGAGTTTCCAGACTGATATCTATTGTTAACAAAGAAATCTTCCACAGTTTCCTAATTCTTTCCATTCTACTCTTTGACAATACACTTTTACATCTCCTTAATGGGAAAATGGAACTAATATTCATAAAGGGATTATTAGGTTTTACACTTAGTCTTCATAACAAGCCTGCAATTTAAAATTACTTTCCATTTTAAGGAAGATGAGCTTGCTGCTAGATTCTCCAGGCCAGTCAAACATGTAGATGGCAGAAGCCCCATGGACATTTTAGGAATCTCAAGGGAGCTACTGAGCCAGCTTGGCCTAGGTAAGCCTCTTCTGCATGCCTGAGGATTTCCCAGTCTCCTGCACTGGCTCTCTCGGGACACGGAAATTCTTGACATTAATTAGAAACTGTATATGTAAGCACAAGAATGGAGTATTAAAACGTATTCTTGATACCTGCAGAATAATTTTAATACTTCATTCTCATGCATATGTATATGTATGTGCATATATATAATTTGTAGGCAAAACGAAAATCCTAAACCACTTTTTCAAAAGTTATTAGAGATCTCAAGATGGCAACAGTAGAGAATTAAACCAAATGTTTAATTTGCATGGAGCCCTTTGTGACCAGGTAAGAAAATGCTTGTGTTTGTGGGGTGCCCACTTATACAGAAGGAGCCTTCATGGCTCTTCAGGGATACCATTGTGCTCTTAGTTGAAAGTTAGCATTTCAAACTCACCAACCACTCCAAAGGAGAAAAATGAGGCTGTCTTTTCCCATAAAGTTTCACAGTTTCAGAAACCCTATATAGAGTTAACATGAATTGAAAGTCGTTCAACAGCACTGGGTTTCAGAGTGGTTTACCTGTAACAGGTGTTTCAAAACCTTTTACGATCTTCATTTTCACAGAATCCTATAAAAAATAAACCTACCATTATCCTCAATTTCAAGTGAAGAAATTGACACTGGGATGTGTTGATTAACTTATTAAAAGTCAAACATATTGGATGACAAAACCAATATTCAAACTATAGCTAGCTATCCTTAAATTCTGACTTTTAATTACAATATTAAATAACATCAAAGATATTGTTCTGGTTACTCTTGGCAGCATAAAGGTAATCTCAGAATTAACAATTTAAAACATCTATTTTATTTTGCTCTCAGCTCTGTGTCAGTCTCCCATGGCGTTGCCTTCAGATTTTGCCTTGGGTGCAGCCAACTGCAGGCTTGACTGAGGAGCATCACTGCCAATCAGAGCTCCCAAACTTACATCTCCTAGCATGTCAGTCTCGGAGTGGTCGGCTTTAAATGTCACATGAGCACTAGACAGAATACTGCGACCTTGTCTGACTCAGTCTGGGAAGTTAGACAGCATGACTTCTTTTGCATTTTATTTGTTAAAAGCGGGTGAAGAAAGTAAGTCCATATTCAAGAGAACATAAATTCCTAAATGGAAAAAATACCAAATTTGAGACAATACTTCTAAAACATTTCAGAAGGTAATCAGATGGTTATTTGGATTCCAATGATCAGTTTTCATTTTGCCTGTAATAAACAAGAAAATCCCCTCACTGTTATCAGGTCAATCCCAATTCATATGGACCCTGTAGGGCAGAGTAGAACTGTCCCTTTGGGTTTCTGATGCTGTAAAATCCCAGCAAAATGTCTCATCTTTCTCCCAACTCACGGGTGGGGTCAAACTGTTGACCTGGGGAGGAGCAGGGCAACTGGTACCCACTCGCTCTGCCAGGGGAGCTCCCTGTCTTCACGAAACATCTGACTAATCGGAGGAAAATCAAAATATTCCATGTCATTGCTCCTAAGTGAGGGTTTATGATGGACTAGCATTGGATAACACTCAATAGAAGAAAATTTAAACTAATAATAATTGTTGATTTTTCAGTTGCTCAAGCAGTCTAATTTGTAAGCAAACATGTAGAAAACCATATTACAGGAGCCATTAGCTAACCTTGAGTCTGATCTTTATAATCATCATTTAAATAGAAATGCAATAACAGCATAATTGTATCCATGAACGCATTAGTGATAATTATTGTATTCATTTACTATTACTTCCTTTTTATAATAAAAGATTATATTTATAGTTTTAAGGGGAAATGAATAGCTTGATAGGTTGTCATTGATTTTCAAAATTCTGAGAAAAATAATAGTTTAACATAGTATTATCTGTGAGAGGAAGCGGGAGTAGAAAGGGCATAAAAGGAAATAGATAAGGATTAAAGAAAATTATCCGGACCAGGGCCTGGCAAAATAATCTGTATGTACCAAATCCAGGAAAACACCTGTTTTTATGTGGCTCATGAGCAAAGATCAGTTTTCATCTTTTGAAATCATTGCGAGGTGGTGGGGGTGGGGTGGGCAGGGAGAGTCATGACATGCGAAAACTTCATCTGTAAATAAAGTTTAATTGGAACACAATCCTGTTCCTTCACAAGCAAATGCTCCAGAAAGTTCATGGGAAAATTCCATTATATTTAAAGTCCATTTTTCTATAAACTGTTTCAAGGCCCCTCATTGTTAATGGCTGCTTTTATACTGTGACGGCAAAGCTACGCAGTTGTGACAGTATGATTCAAACCACCTAAAATACTTGCTATCTCACCCTTTATAAAAATAAGAAACTTACCACCTCAGAGTTAACAGAATGGAAATTATAATACGGAAGTCTAGCAATATATTAAATTATTCTTATGAGCATAAAGCATGGGTTCACCCAAGAATGCCAAAAGAAATAAGAATATGACAAGTGCCCGTTTTTATTTTGCATTTGTGATAACTGAGATATTTGTGTTGCAACATCTGTCACTGGCCAATGAAAAGCTGCAAAAGTAAACCTACGTCTTTACGAGTTGTAATTTAATTTTTAATATTTACAAATCAGACCCTTTAACAAGCAGATATTTCTTTATGAACGGGTGTGCCACAGATGTGAAAATTTAGTGAGAATAAAGCTGGGGGGTGTTACTTCCATTCCATTCCTTTATTTATTTAGTATCAGACTATGAATTATTGAAGAGATAGGAGCTCCTTGCACCGTTAGCTCCTATTGTTCTTTCAGCTATCACCAGCACAGGGTCAATGCACTGGCCGGGACTTCAAAACACAAGCTACAATTTTAACCAGCAACTCACGAAACCGGATTATTACACGGAGTCTATGGTGTACATATTTCTTTAGCCTGGCTATAGAAATGGACGCCAGGAATAATGAATAGCACTAATGACTTTAGTCTGAATCCCCCTCTAATAGGCATATCCAATTACAAATTGAACAATGCAAGAACAGCAGCTTACATACAATAGATGCAGTCTCTCACCTCAAAGCTAGAATGAATTTAATCCACCCTGAATGACATTACGGTTTTATCTGTGATAGAAAATCAGTCATTCAAGATCTTACCAGGGGCGATTTTTAAGTCCCTGAAAGTATAGGGGATTACCCAAGGAGAGTGGCAGGCTAAAGTCAGAGTCTAAATGTCTCAAGGGATCACTCCTGGTCCAGTGCTTCCACGGCTGGGGCCAGAACAGCTCTGAACAGAGGTGACTATCAAGTTGCAAAGCATGGAGCCAAGGGAGTTCCCAACAACAACAACGGTGCCCAGGTGGGATACTAGCAAGCAGTGGGCCTCCTGGTGGGATGCCCCTCAGAAGAACAGCAGCCCAGCATATGTAACTCTAATCAAATGCTGCATCTAACTTACCATTAGGGAGGAAACAGAGAGCAGAGGGGCTAATCTGTATCAGGAGGAAGAGTCTGACAAACCAGAAGGTGAAGTTTTCTTTAGGAAAATTAGGTTACAGAGGAAGAAGTGCACCTATTCTACTTTTAAATGGATTTTAAAGCATGCAAAATTTAATACAAGGAGTCCTTCATCATATCTTGATTTTTAAAATATAGTAAGATTTTCTTGGAGTAAATTGGGAAAATATGACACATAAACAATAGACTACATCTTAACTTCACAGACGTATGGTGAATCTGCGGAAAAAAACCATAACATGGGCCTGTGGGACATTATGCTGAGAGAAATAAGACAATCACCAAAGGATAAATATTGTATGAGACCACTATTTTTTAAAGTCTAGGACAGATGTTCACACTTAAAAAAAGTTTTTGTTGGTTGCCAGAAGTAGAAGAAGAATAGATGGTAAATTATTAACTAAAGTGTAGACACATTAATTTAAGTGAAGAAGGTAAGCTATAAGAAGAGAAAAGTCAGCCAATAAATTGTAGGGATTGCAATCAATGAAATGGGGTCAAATGGGTATGAACAGTGAATGAAAAAACTATTTGCTCTATAATCCTTCACCAAATTTGAATTGGGGAAATTTAATAGAGAGTATTAATATAATAGGTTTAGTGCTAAATGTATTTTGTGAGATTATGAATCTATATGCACATATCTCACATATTCTTATTGTTTTGGAAATGTATGCTGCTATATTTAGAGGAAAATCCTCATAACTGTATTTATTCTCTTATAACGGAACATATCCTCTTAAAACTGTAATTTAAATTCATCAACACTCAATATATATACATATGAGATGGTACCACCACACCCCAAAAAAACCAAAAACGAATGTGATGTGAGGGGGATAGTGCATTTGGAGTTCATTCCACCAGGTCAGGCTGTTAATCATGGTTCTATTTAGAGGTTCTGAAAAGATTGTGTAACAGTGTGTGACAAAAAAGACCTGATGTGGCAGACCAAGGACTGGTTTTGCCACCACAACAATGCACCTGCTCACACAGCCATCTCAGTGTGCCTGCTTTTGGCTAAAAACGGCATTCCTCTCTTGTGCCACACACTTTACTCACCTAACCTCTCTCAGTGTGACTTATTTTTGTTTCGTGAATGAAGAGGGACTTACTCACAACAATTTGGACAACAACGTAGAAGAGGTGAAGAACAAAACTGAGGGAAAAAAGAAAAAAACCGAGGGAGGTGCTGTCAGTCATCCAAACAGATGAGTGTGAAAAATTTTTCCAACAATGGAATCACCAATTTGACAAATGTATTTATTGTAATGGAGAGTACTTTGAAGATGATAAGGAAAAACATTTAAATACATAGCTTTGAGGGGAAAAAAATCCGTTTTTGGGGGGTGTCCCTCATACATAGAGAGACAATGAGATGAAGTGAATATTATGATGTAAGCAGTATGTGTATGTGTTTTTATTTTATTATCCATTCTAATTATTCTTGTATAATTGAAAACATAACAAAAAACATAACAAAGATTATAGCCCAGAACTAATTTCTACATAGGAACTTCCAAATATTAATTTCCAATAAATGAAATAATGAATAAAATAGACCATTTTATTTAGGTTACATTTGGTTCTGGTAATTCAGGAAAGATTTGAGTCATTGGATTCCCCATATTCATTTTGCCTCTGTGATCTGGGGAAAGAAAAAGACTTATTTTCCCTTCACTTGGCAAGTTAGATTTGTCTTTTCTGTTCTCACTGAAATTTCTAACACCTACCCTTGATTTTCTTGGATAGTCCTATATTGCATCCTTCATTACTCCATCTATTCCCTGTCCACACTTGCCAAAGGTTTCCCACATAATGAGAAAGATAATTAGAATTGGAAGACAGGATTATCCTGAAAGAGAATCAGAATTGGAGAACAGGATTATCCTGAAAGAGAATCAGAATTGGAGGACAGGATTATCCTGAAAGAGAATCAGAATTGGAGAACAGGATTATCCTGAAAGAGAATAAGAATTGGAGACAGGATTATCCTGAAAGAGAATCAGAATTGGAGGACAGGATTATCCTGAAAGAGAATCAGAATTGGAGGACAGGATTATCCTGAAAGAGAATC
>NW_022103899.1:6097941-6117577 GCF_000313985.2 Echinops telfairi | reverse complement strand
TGGAGGACAGGATTATCCTGAAAGAGAATCAGAACTGGAGGACAGGATTATCCTGAAAGAGAATCAGAATTGAAGGACAGGATTATACTGACTGTGTCAGAAATCTGGCTAGACTTCACCACACTGCTTCCTTTTAGCCAAAATGGTGTTCGTAGCAGATTATGGGTTGGTTTGCAAACCTCAGCGTCAGCAATGCAAACCCACCAGCTGAGTTGTGGGGAAAAGATAAGGCTTTCTACTCCTGTGAAGATTTAGAGCCTCAACACCCCAAAGGAGCAGTTTGGTTCTGTCCTATAGGGTTGCTGGGAGGCAGAATTGACTCCCTTTTAATCAAGGAAAAATATGTTGGGAAGAAAGGGGGCCTCGCACTGGAAAAGACCACTTGCTCCCTCGGTGAGGAAGAGGGAAGCTGAACTAATCATGCATTTTCCCTGAAGAATTGCCTTTAGAAGTTAAGGATCAACCTCTCATAGAGAAATCTCTTTTACTAGATCTCTTTAAAAGAGAAGCAACCAAACTATAAGAGGATTAGTCCTTTTGACAGATAGGGGTGGCTGCAGTACAATATGCATGCTGCATCATTTGAAATCAGGCAAGATGTGCCTATCGTGTGTTGCCTACTTTCACTAAATTTATTCACTCTCTATGTTGAGCAAATAATCTGAAGAATTGAAATATAGGAAAAAGAACGATGTAGCATCAGGATTAGAGGAACTCATTAACAGTCTTGGTAAGAATTGATAAGACATAATCTTGCTTGCTGGACTAAGGACTAACATGTGCATGAGTTGAGCCATGGTATTTTCAATTGCTTAATATGCATGCAAAAGCTGGACCATGTACATGGAAGACTGAGAGAGAATTCAAGCCTTTAATTTACGGGGTTGGCAAGGAATATTGATTATAACTACTGTATAGCCAGAATATTCCTTAGAACCAAGGATAGTGAGATTTTTCTCATGTAATTTGGACATGTTAAGTGAAACCAATGCATAAAGAAAACATCATGCTGGAAAAAATAGAGGGTTGTGAAAAAGAGGAAGATCCTCAACAAGATGTATTGACACAGTCCTGCAAAAATGGGGTCATATGTAGCAAGGATCGTGGGGATGACATAGGACTGGGCACTGTTCTTTGTATGTTATATATAACAGCAGCATGGTATGGTACAACCTAAGCCCAAAAGCACTCTTGGCTTTCTTAAGAGTTGGGTCCCAAGTGCAGTCAAGTTATTGTTGCACTGAAGTTACTACTATCATATCCAATGCCAGTAAAGCCCATCACAGGTAAGATGATGCTTACATAAGAGTATTCTGCTCTGGGGCAAGTATTGATCCTATTCACTTTGTCATTTGAGCCCAAAATAAATAGGATTCTTTTTCAATTCTATTTGTTACCATTGCTTATAACAGATTGATCCATATACGTAAATTAGGAGGATTCTCCATGGACGCCCTTATTCATCTCGGGACAATCGGTGGGGCAGTGACTTACACATTAGACTTCGAACCACAGATCAGCTTTTCAAAACCACCAGCAGCTCTGAGAGAGAAAGATGGTTTCTACTCCCGTAGGTAAGCGTGGTCTGGAGAGCCCACTGGACAGGCTACTGTGCTTATCAGGTCTCTGCGAGTAGGAATGGCAGTGAGTGTGAATCCCCAAAACAGAAAGATGGGACAAACATTTAAGGAGAACACAGAAACATACAGTAGGTGAGATTTAGTGAGAGAGAGGTGATGTTGCTGTCTAAATAAGCTTAAATCATTAGATTCAGGCAAATGATAACTAAAAGAATTTAGAAATATAATCTCAGACCCAGGTTGCAACTTTAGGATATAATAAAAGAGAAAGGAACCAGAAACTAGAAATGGGACTATCCAATTGGGGGTGGGGGTGGGATAGGAGCTGTAGATATGGCTCCCTAGGAAATTCTAAATTCAATAACTGATTATTATGTCAACTCAAACTCATTGCCATCGAGTCAATTCTGACTCATAGAGATTGTACAGGACAAGGTAGAGTATCCCCTTGGGTTTTTGAGACTATAATTTTTTTTTAGTCATTTTATTGGGGACTTTTATCACAATCCATACATACATCCATTGTGTGAAGTACATTTGTACATATGTTGCCATCATCATTTTCAAAACATTTTCTTTATACTTCAGCCCTTGGTATCAGTTGATTCCCCAACTCCCTCCCTCATGAACCCTTGATAATTTATAAATTATTATATTTTTTGTGCTTACACCGACCGCTGTCTCCCTTCACCCACTTTTGTGTTCATCACCCTGGGAGGGGGTTATATGTCAATCATTGTGATTGGTTGCCCTTTTCTTCTCCCACCTTCCCCTTACCGTCCTGGTATCACTGCTCTCATTATTGGTCCTAAGGGGTTTATCTGTCCTGGAAACTGTAAATCTGTACTGGAATAGAAAGCCTCATCCTTTTCCCTCAGAGCAGCTGATGATTCCAAATTGCTGACTTTGTAGCTAGCAGTCCAACATGTAACATACTATGTTACCGGGGCTCCTTACTATATAATTAATGATAATTGCTAAAACATTGTAGGGGTTCCTAAAATCACTGGTGTGTTCTAAACCAATAGACAAATCACATTCACAATGATTGAGAACAAAAGAGAAAATTTAGCACTGTTAAGTCTAGGAAATACCAAATTTATTTTCGCTCAATGTAACTGTTATCATCGGAAATTATAAAATATAACTTAAAAGCCAATTTTAAATAACAAAACAGTTTTCCATTAAGCTACATATAAAATACATAAGAAAATATCTATAGTTTTTCTGTTTTGCCAACAAACAATGAGAAACTTTAATAGAAGCAAAGTCAGAAAGATGGTAATTTGCTGGTAATGAGTAAGTTGACTTTGTTCAGTTTACAGAGAAAATAGTTATAAAAAGTCAGGAAAAGATTCCAACACTATTAAAAGTGCTGAAAGGTTACTGGAATCCAGAAGAAAGTAACTCTTTTGATAAGAACTATGATGATAAAAAGCAATTAAAATGAGTGGCCAAGGGAGATACTTTCTTTACATTATTCATCTTTTTTACATTAAGGAATCAAGAGATGTTGCTTTACATTTTATATGGGCAATTCCAAAAATATTTGATCAATCATTTTAAAAATCAAAACACCAGAAAACTTTAAAACTATGAAATTATAAAGTAATTTTAAAATGAACAATAACAACTAAATAACTGCCTATATCATGAAAGATGCAGAAGGAGGGAAATTTTAAAGGAGGAGGGAAGGGAGGGAGAAAGAGGAGAAGAGTGGGATTCAACAACCTCATTGCAGTTACAGTTCTGATCCAATCTCAGGGGCATCTGGTGCGGCTGGCGTCACTTTTTATCTTACAAGAGACAGAAAGAGAGTGAAGAGAGATGAGGAGGGACCTGACTGCCACCAAGGAAGAGGATTTGGGAGTGGAGCATGTCCTTTTGTCCCATGATTTCTGCACTGATAACTTTCTAGACCCAGGAAAAGATTGATGCCAAAACACATGGGGATCTCCTAGAGATTCAGGACCCAGAGATCTTGGGTGAAGACAAAGACCTGTTTCTAGAACTAACAGAGAGAAAGAGAGAGCATTCTCCTAGAACTGGCATGCTGAATTTGGATTTTTGACCTCCTAACTGATGAGAGAATAAATTTCTGTTTGTAAAATGCATCCACTCATGGCAGTTTATGTTATAGCAACAGTAAATAGCTAAGACAAACAAGGATGCATTTGTTTATTTATTTATTTATTTATTCCAGCAAAAGGTATGTTAACACCTGCACAGTGTTGACAACCAGAGAACAGTCACATAGACAAGCAGTACCTATTTGGCTGCTCAGCTACTCAGACTCTAGCCTTCATGAGCAAAAAACACATGCTCACCATAAATTACAATTTTAAGACAAACTTATCAGATAAAAATGGCATGGCCAATGGTTTCAAGCATGTAAAAATATTATCATCAAACAGGATTTTCCACGGGCTCAGAGATTATCTTCCAGGAGTTGGACAAGAGCCAATCTTGAAGCCAGAACTTTCTTTCTAAGGTACAGTGCTCGAGAAAACCAGAATTGCTGAATTAACCCTTTTCTGTTCAAAGGAACTTCCTGGTCTTTAAACTTAATATTTAGAAAAATTATATATGCAGTTGGTCACCAACTCCTAAGGTTCTAGCAATTCTGTCATAAGTTGGTTCTGACATAAATTGAATACCACATTTTTTTGTTTCCATCAGTATTGCCTTTTGTTGTTATTACCTATATAAATTGATATTTATTTTTCTTTGGGGGTTGGCATGAGACTGACAATATCAAAAAATTATAAAATTTTATTTTACAAAAAAATTACAAAACAATATCATAATTCACACATACAAGTGAAATTTTTATGAAGATTATCTATCAACAGTTGCAGCAGTACACTGACAGAAATTGAACCAGAAGTTCAGGCTAAATTCAAAGAGGACTTGGTAACACAGGATATCATTGCTGATGTCAGATGGCTCTTGGCCCAAAGCAGAGAATAACAGAAAGATGTTTATTTGAGATTTATTGCCTATGCTAAGGCATTTGACTATGTGGACCATAGCAAACTATGGATAGCACTGAGAAGAATGGAAATCCCTGAACAGTACACTGTGCTCGTGCAGCATTTGTCCATGGCTCAAGAGACAATTGTGTAAGCAGAACAAGGTAACAATGCATGGTTTCAAATCAAGAGAGGTGTGTGTGTCAGGGTCGCATCCTTTCACCATACTTATCCAATCTATATGCTCATCAAACAGCCAGAGAAACATGATTTTGTCGAAGAAGCATGAGGCATCCAGACTGCAAAGTGCAGATGACACCGTGCATGCTAAAATTGACAAAGGCTTGAGGCACTTGCTAATGAAGATCAAGAATTGCAGCCTTCAGTATGGATTACAACTCAATCTAAAGAAAGCCTAGACCCTCACAACTGGACCGGTAGGCAAAATCATGATAGAAGGAGACAATATTGAAGTTGTCAAGAATTTATCCTGCTGGGATCCACAAACAATGCTCATGCAAGCAGCAGTCAAGAGAACAAAGTCAACTATTACACAAGACCTTCTTTAAAGTCTTGAAAAGCAAAGGGACTATTTTCCAGGTCTACGGTGCACTTGATCCAAACCATGACATTTTCAATTGCCTCACATTCACACTGAAGCTGGACACTGAATGAAGAAGACCGAAGAAGCAGCGATGCATTTGAATGGTGGTGCTGGAGAATGGATCGAAAGTGCCATGGACTGCAAAAGGACAAATGGAGGAAGCACAGTCAGTCCTCCATAGAGGCAAGGATGGCGCGACAGGTCTCACATATTTTGGACATATCAGGAGATACCAGTCCCTGGAGAAGGACGGCATGCTTGGCAAAGCAGCAGGGCAGCGAACAGGAGGAAGACCTCTAACAAGGTGAATTGACACAGTGGCTGCATCACTGGGCTCAAACAGAAGAGCCATTGTGAGGATGGTGGAGAACTGGGTAGTGTTTCCTTCTGTTACGAGCAGGGTTATTATGAGTCAGACCTGACTAGACAGCACATACCCCCCAAAAAATCCCACTTTAATCGCCTTACAATTGAGTGGATAATTATCAAATGACATCATGAAAATGACTGCATTAGTGCTACATTGCCAAATTCATTCAGTTCATGAACTGCACATCTTCAGTAGGCGAAGAAACCAGCAGGCCCATATGGAAGCTTGCATCTGTTGTCTCCTGGACTTCACCTGTGTGCCTTTGCCCTGACTGATATTAATCTGAATCCTTTCACTGTGAGAACTGTAATTACAAATATGAGAACTTTTCTAAATTCTGAGAGTTTGTTCAGAAAATCAAGTCTGAGGCTAGTCTTGCACATCTCCCAACAACTATGACTCCAGAAATGAGTGACTTTGACTCACAGAAACACGGAGAGAGCCTGTTTGTAACAGCATAACAAGGCAACAGATGACGAATCTTTAACTCTCAGGGACTCTGAGGTCACCCTTGTATACGACTGGAGATAAAGGTTCTCAATGGAAATTAGAAATTAGAAACCCAATTCATAAAGATGTAACACACTGGATACAGAGGGAAATGAATAATACTGAAAAACCAGTTAAATATGAACTCTCTTCCTTATCTTTATCCATAGTAGCTAAAATTAAAGTAAAACAGAATGCTAAAGTAGATCCTGATGCTGTACCAAGCTCATACTTCAACCAGTCGGTGCGAGCCTGAGGACAGCTACCCATGAGAAGAATGATGCTGAGGCAACACATAGAATCTCTGATTGTTGTCATCGAGAAAGTCCATCTGACAATCGGACAAATCCAAGAAACTAGAGAATATGATGTGAAGGAGCGGTCTTCTTTGTAGATCGATATCATCAACATCCTAAATAGCTTTACTAAAAAGATGTTAGAGTCATAGATGAAAAGAGGTAACCCCTTGATTTTGAGTGCTGTACAGCAGATGAGCATTTTGAAGTTGATGTAGGTCCCACGACTCACAACTGAACAATCAAAGGGGACAGCAAAGTTTCTCCAAGGAAAAGGTCCCACATGTCAAAGAAAAGTCGACTACATTGGGTCAGTCATAATACAATTGACCCTCAGACCATATGTGTTTGAATGGTGCATGTCCACTTATATGTGGAATTTTTAAATGATGGGTGAAGCTAATTATCTCCACCTTAGCCATTGACCTCTCCAGTACATTGAGTATTGCATTAAAGAGTTACTTCTCATTGCTCTTGCTTACTTTCCATCATGTTTTGTGCAAAATCATAACCCTTCACGAACACCGGGGACCCATGCAGTGTGCCCCTAAAGATAATAAAAGTGCTCCCAAGAAGCAGTAAAAAGTCATGGCGCTCCGAGAAGAGATGGAATGCTTGATGCCATGGATTGAGATCTGCAGCTGCCATTGCATAAGAATTGTAGAGAAAAGAAAAGAAAATTTGTGGCCCATCACTGCAGCTATATCAGCAGGTGTGAAAACCTTGCACTTTTTGCAAAATACCCTTTTATCTCCTATTGAATATGCAGCTTTAAAAGGGTGCAATATATAATAAATACTTGTGCAACATACAAAATACATGTTAATTGATGGATTATGTAAACAATGAGGCTTCTGGACAACAGTAAGCTGTTTACATTGAAGTTTGGGAGAAGGCAAAAGTTATATTCATATTTTTTACTTCACAAGTGTGGTCACCCCAACCCCCACCCCACCCCACCTTGTCAACTGTAGTTTCAAAGGGGGTATAAATGGATCTGGGAAGCAATACTTACTCTGGACTAAATTTTTCATATATGGCAACAGATGTAAATGCTCAAACACTATAAGACTGGAACAGAGCTACCTTGCCAATTAGGACCTGTGAGCTATATTTCTTCAGATCAAGGAAGACATTGTTCAATCCATAACATGAGGACAATTTAATAATCATTCTCAAAGTGTAACAATGGCTTCTAAATGTGCATTTTCAGAGTTTCATATCTCTTTTGATGAACATTAACTATGATAAAGGAATGTTATACTATTTTATTAAACTAAGCTCTTGCTCATTTTCATATAATCATTCATTTTCTCTCTGTACTATTCTTTAACCCTACTATGTGATTGTTTTATGCGTAAAAAGGTACACACAGTAAACGTATAAAAATCTGTGATGATAATGAGCATGATATTGGGGTGACAATGACTGATACAGAGATGAAGGTGTATAGAGCTAGTTAAAAACAATTAACAGTTCATTAATGAAGAAAATCTAGGCACACTAAAAACACAAAAAGAAAAATCAACAGTGAAATTGATTACAGGGATTTTTAAAAGGAAGACTCAAATGGAAGGTGGGAGGGGATGCAAAGAAAGAAATCACTTAACAAAACCATTCAGTGAGAAATGTAAGGGGAAACAGGAAATGCTTATGACATTGGTACTGTATCAATAATACCCATATCTCCCATCAATTTTCTGTCTGATGCTTCAGGCAGTCACAACTTACATTCTTTGGAGACATGATTTTTGATAACTGGTTTACTTCTGGTCTTGTCCTTTTCTTAGAATTACTAAACTTTCCATCAATGACATTAAAACATAATAATATAGGCAAATGTCTAAATGAATTGTTTGGTGAGTCAATATATTGAGTATTTTAATTTTGTTGGATGTGATGGATATGAATGGAGTCTGTCATTTTACATTTATTAATGATATATGAGCATTTATCTATATTCCACAAGTTTCTCGCCCCATTTGTAGCGCTTTCCCATAAAGTGTTGTACTGTGGCAGTGAGGGAAGAAACAAACTACAGGTCTTGCCCGGGTTAAGAATTCACAGCAGTTCACGAGCTATTTTGTGTTGAAGTTAAAAACATTTTTGAGATGACCTGGTTAGATTTCCTCATTTTGAATCCAGAGATACATCAAGTCCATGGACACATAGAATTCTGCAGGTAGTTAGTTGCAAATCTAGGATAAAACCATAATCCTCTCGCTGCGTTATTTTTACAATTCAGAACCCTTTCTACATTTCTTAATCCATCACATTCTATGTTGCACTGGAAATTAATTCCTTCAGTTATTATCTCCCTTGTCATATTTTGCCATTAATCCTGCCGTCTTAATTTTCTCAGGCTGCCACAACAATATCCAAGTACCACAAAGTCAATATTTACAATGGGCAGAATTTTATTGTCTCGCTGTTCTGTGAGCTAGAAAACCAAATGGATGAATTCATGTAGGGTTCTGATAGAAGAACTTTTCCTTGCCTTTCTCCTAACTATTGGTAACTCTTGGCAACCCTCAGTTTTCCTTGACTTGTGCTGCATTTGTCTCCTTCTTAGTGATCCTCGTCTGTCCCCTTCTATCTGTTTATCTTCTTCTCTTGTACAAGGACATTCATAACAGTTAGTGAGGGCCCACCCTACTCCACTATCACCTTCACGTTAACTTCCCAAGACCCTGTATCAAACAAAGCCACATTCATAGGCACTAGGGTTTGAACATCAGCATATCTTTTGCAGGACTCAATCCAATCCATAACACTTGCTAAGTGGGGAGACATAAAGAGCAGGCAAAGCTTACCTTTACTCCTTTGCTCCTTCTTTCTTGTGGCTAGAAGAGACCTGCAGGATCAGGTGAGATACAGGAGGGAACAAGACAAAATGGGTATGAGGACTGAGGACAACAAGGGAGCGCTGTATACACACACACACACACACACACTTAAAATATAGTTCTTTTCATTTCCAGATTAATGGCCTATAGCAAACATGAAAAAATCCCAGTTCTCATATTCCTCCTTACTTAAATTAACTATATATAAGAAATCACGATTGTCTCATAATCAGAGGGTGGCTAGGTTTGCTGGAACAAAAGAGAATCAAGGGACAAGATGACATAAGTTTAGCTATTTTCCGATCAGTTGTCAGAGGCCTAGAGAGAAGCAAAATGCAGTCTTTGTGATGAAAGCAATGAAGTTCACAAAAAGAAAAACTTCTGTAATCCGGGTGGGAAAAAAAGGTGTAAGAAAACTCATAAAAGGTTTCCAAAGACACTTTTACCCCTACGGTCAAAGTCAAATCAAAGCTTTTGTTCAAGGTCTCGAAATGTATGGATAGGAAGTAAACAGAAAGACACCAAAATTCTACCTCTAGACAAGAGGTGCTTTCTTAGTGTACATTTTCCCCGCCCTGAGTTAGTGCATCCAGTAGGCTCGCCTGGGAAGGTTCTCTGTGGTCACAGTAAATTTTTTCATAAAAGCAGTTTCACTTGACCCTCGTTTTCTGTGATGGTCAATTTAAGAGAACAGCTTGTGATTGTGAAATTTTGTTTCCTGCTTGGGAAAAGTGCCACCAAAACTGTTGTGATATTGAGCACAGCTTTCAAGGACAGTGCTATGGGAAAAAAGTGTATGAGTGGCTTTCTCGTTTCAAAAGAGGTGAACTATCAATTGATGACAAACCTCGTTCTGGACATCTGTCACCTTCCTGAATGGACAAAAATGCCAACAAAATTCACGCACTTGTGCTTGAAGACCAAGGATGGACCATTGAAGTGATGGGGAAGTTAGCTGGACTATCCGGGCTTGGAGCTTGGTTCAGTGAACTGTAATGGAAGATGTGCGAATGAAAAGGGCCACAGCTCTGAAGCGACCCAGATGTGTTTTCCAAGGTCATTACTGTAGGTGAGATATGGTGCTATTGTTAGGACCCCGAAACCAAACATCAATTAACCCAGTGGAAGATGCCATTGTTAGCTCACCCAGAAAAAAACTCTTCAAGTGAAGTCAGAGGTCAAGCTGATGCTCATTTGATGTTTCGATGCGAGGGGCATAGTGCATTTGGAGTTTGTTCCTCTAAGTCAGACTGTTAATCAAGCTTTCTAGTTAGAGGTTCTGAAAAGATTGCATAACACTGCGACAAAAAAGGCCTGATTTGTGGCAAATGGGGGACTTGTTTTGCTACCATGACAATGCACCTGCTCACATAGTCATCTCAGTGAGCTATTTTGGACAAAAAAATATCATGCCTCTCTTGCTCCACACACCTGACTCACCTGACCTCACTCTGTGTGACTTCTTTTTGTTTCCAAGAATGAAGATTGACATGAAAGGGCAGTGACTTGCTGATAATGTAGAAGAGGTGAAGAAAAAAATGAGAGAGGTGCTGTCAGCCATCCAAACAGATGAGTTTGAAAAATGTTTCCAAGAATGAAATCGCAGATTTGACAAATATATTAAGTATAATGGAGAGTACTTTGAAGGTGATAAGGTTGTTTTGCAAAAAAAATTAAGTACATAACTTTGAAAAGAAACATGTTCTGTTTTTTGAGGGTGTTCTCTCGTGCTCTGACCAGGATTTGATACTCATGACAACAAAGAAAATTATTAAAATGCAAGAATTATTTCTTATTACATCCCATTCTTATCTTCTGGTTTATTTGGCTTTATTACCTTTACTCACAAACACTAAGTTTATTTTAAATACAATTCAAGGACATTGCCTTATTGCAAAATGACTGGAATATAAAACTAGTCTTTTTAGGGGCACCATCTGTTGTTCATGACACTTTAAGCGAGAGATTTCAGTTGCTAAATATTCCACAGAAGCATATGAAGAGAATTCAAAGGGTTTGGGCTTCAAAGAAAATATAATATCCCTTAAACATGAAATGAAGCCCCTTCTTCAAAATGTTTACAATAACAAAGATGTATTTAATTACATTTGATACACAAAGATCTTTTCTGAAAAAGCAAAATACATAACAAATGAATTAGATCAATCTTTCTGTAATGCAAGTGAAATGATGGGAGTGATTTTATTTATTTATAAATAAATTTATTTATAAAATGGAGTCATTTTATTTATAATGATGGGAAGACAGAAACAAATAAAGGTAAAGAAACTTGCCCCAAGTCAAATCGCTCTGAAAAGTCTATTTATTGATTTGTCTCTCTCCCTTTACTCAAGATACAAATAAGAGTCAACTGTCCAAAGACGGAGTTGAGGTTTAAAGGACAAGTGGCTGAGGGGAGTTTCTCAGGAAGGTTACTCAGACTCTCCATGTCTTACCATCTTACTTTTAAATGATTTAAATACATTAAATGTTCTCATAAAAATTAAAGATGAATATTAATGATATTCCAATACCTTTGCAGATAAGATGCTAGATAAACATGAGGACATAAGAGTGCCTATTAGTAATGTTTTAAACTCCCCAGACAAAGGATTTTCAAGAACCGCTCCGTCCTATGATTACAAAAGAATTGGAACTGCCATCCTTCGTGAGGCACTCGAATCTATAACAATCTACCCTGTCAATAAACTAGTTAAACTGTGGCTTTGCTGGAGAGCTGGGGTCAGAAAGTATGATCGTAGATTGTCATTTTGCTCTCGGCATGGTGCACTACACATCAGTTTAAAATTATACGCCGTGTTCAATATTTTACATGGCTGAAGGATAACTCCAGATCTGAATTTATTGCCTCATATACTTGCAGCTAAGTCATACAATATTACTTCAAATACTACTTTCAGTAAATCAGCTAGTAAACCATTTTTTATATAAATTCATTTTGCCTCATTTTTCATTTACTACTTTATTGCTCTATAGCTATCTAAAATGTTTATACCCAGAAAGTTCTTTGATGTCTTTATACACAATTCTAATTATTTTAGATAACTAAAGAGAAAAATCGACATCGATTTGGCGATACCTAAAACAGATGGAGAATGAGCTACCATACGACCCAGCAATCCCCCTACTGGACACCTACGCAGAAGAGGCAAGAAACAAGCACGGCCAGACAGCTGTGCTCCAATGTTCACAATCGCAAGGAGTTGGAAACAACCCAAATTTCCATCAACAGACGAATGGGTCAAAAACTGTAGTACATACATACTATGGAGTACTATGCATCCCTAAACAGCAGCAATGAATGCATGAAACACATTGCCGATGGGAAAAACTGGAGGAGATCATGCTAAGTGAAATAAGCCAAGCACAAAAGAAGTACAACATGAGTCCACTGAGGTAAACTTTAAAAAAAGTAGCAAAAAGAACAACGGGCCATAGGGGAAAAACTACTATATACATAAATTCCTGGGGTGAAGTCCAGCAACTATGACAGGGGCCAAACCCAATCCAAGGATACATATGGCAGCCAACTAAATAAGAAGGGAGGGGGGAGAGGGGGGAAAAAAAAGATGGGTAGGCAGGGAGCAGTGCACCAACCCGCCAAGTGGAGCGTATTGTTTATATCTCCACCGGAGAGGGAGAGAGAGACCAGGCTTCAACCTGATGCGCCAAGACGTGAATACAACATACTGGCATGTCCTAGGGAACCAATAAAAAGGTCTGGGGGCTGGCCCCAATCCCAACTAGGTGGACACCACCTCCCCATCAGAAGGATGCACTTCAGAGGACAGCACTGGGGCTACAGCATGGGGAGAGAGGCACGTCTGATTACAGCACATGAGAGAAACGAAAAGGGATGGAGAGGGAGGAGAGGACATCCTGACCCACCAAGCCCTGAGGACAATGTTCCTGCTCAGAGCAGACAACACATGGGGAGGACCGTAGGGCCAGCCCCACCATGGGACACGACTTCCCTCACTAAACCATAGCACTGCGGGGGGGAAAAAACTGGAGACACAGTGTGGGAATAGTGCACAATCTGACCCCATCACTCTGGGGCAAAACACTAAGGACATGCAACAGAGCAGCAAGTGGGGTAAAGGGAGGAAATTCCCAGGAAATACCAAAAATGGACTTTGGAGGCAGAGTGTGGCACCCCATCAGACTTAACTGGATAACACTCGTAAAGGCCAAAAAACAGACCTTGAACTATTTATAGTCCTTTCCATTTTTGTCAGCGGCTTTCTTTTTGTCATTGTTATTTTGTTCTTGCTTTATTCTGGTGTTGTTATTGTTTTGTTAGGTTTTACTTCCTTTGTTGTTTTATTGGGCTTTGCCTGGGTTTTGCGCTTATTAATGTATCTGCATGTCTATCTAAATAAGAAACGGGATAAATAATTTGGAGATGAAAAGAATGGAATCAATGGTTCCAAGGGGACATGGGAAAAGGGGAGGTGGGAGAAAGGAAGGAGGAGGGCACCAACCCAGGGACAAGGGAACAACAAGTGAACTAAATCAATGGAAAAAAGGGCATAGGATGCCAAGTGGGTCTTAATCAAGAGCAATGTAGCAGTGAGGAATTACTAAACCCGAATGAAGACTGAACATGATAGTGGGACAAGAGGAAAGTAAAAGGAAATAGAGGAAAGAACCAGGAAGCAAAGGACATTGATAGAGGCCTTGATATAGGCATGTAAAAAGTAAATATATATATATAATGAGAGGAGAATAGATTTATGTACTCATATCTGTATGTTAAGAATTAAGGTTGCAGATGGACATTGGGCCTTGACTTCAGTACTCCCTCAACACAAGAACACTTTTTTTCTAATAATCCAGCATTCTGTGATGCTCACCTTCCCAACACAATCACTGAAGACAAATGGGTGCACAAGCAAATGTGGTGAAGAAAGCTAATGGTATCTGGCTATCAAAAGATACAGTATCGGGGTCTTAAAGGCTTGAAGATAACCAAGCAACCATCTAGCTGACAAGCAACAAAGCCAACATGGAAGAAGCACATCAACCTGTGTGATCACGAGGTATCGATGGGATCAGGTATCAAGCATCCAAGACCCAGAACAAAACCATACAAAATATGAATGGGCGGGAGGGGAGAGGGGGTCATGGAGCGGAGATCCAATGCCCATCTGTAAACAATTGGACATCCCCTCACAGAGGGGTCACAGGGAAGGGATGAGCCAATCAGGGTGCAGTATAGCACTGATGAAACATACAACTTTCCTCTAGCTCTTTGGTGTTTCCTTCCCCCCACTATCATGACCTCAATTCTGCCTTACAAAACGGATTAGACCAGAGCATGCACACTGCTACAGATAAGAGCCCGCAACACAGGGAATCCAGGATAAATAAACCCCTCAGGGCCAACAATGAGAGTAGAGATACCAGGAGGATCAGAGAAGGGTGGGGGGAGAAAGAGGGAATCAATCACAAGGATCAATCTATAACTCCCTCCCAGGGGAACAGATAATGGAAAAGTGGGTGAGGGGTGATGGAGGATGATGTAAGATGAAAATAATGATCTAAACTTATCAAGGGTTCATGAGGGAAGGCAGGAAGGCTCAAGTGGGAAGAGAATGCTTTGAAAATGATAATGGCAGCATATGTGTAAATGTGCTTGAACACTGGATGAGTGTATGGATTGTGAAAAAAGATGTAAGAGCCCCCAATAAAAGCAAGGAAAAAAAGAAAGAGAGAGAAAATCAAGACATTCACTTTATGAAAAGTATGTTAAGGTTCTTTGTTTTTTATAACTGGGGAGGAAAGGATTTGAAGAAACGGTCTTCATCTTTGTACAAAAAGCAGTGCTGTATTATTGCAAACACTTGTTTTAAAGAACAAATATAATTTATTATATTTATTTCTGAATTGCTTATATCTTATGTAAATATCAAGCTACCCTAAAATTCTATTAAAATTTCATTTAATTGTGCTCAATGTTCCTCACAGTGATTATTTCAATAATCTTATATTCTAAGCTTTGAACCAGCAACCTCACTTAATAAAAATCAATGAGGTGCTTTCTAAGACTTTGCATCATTTAATACATAGAGAGCTCAATGGACCAAGACTTTTCTTACTTAAAAGAAGAAAATTAACTAAAATGGGCACAAATTATGTAAAATACAAGGCACTTCAACAAGTTGATAGGAAATTTAATTAAAAGATCATGGAATCTTTCCAGGATATTTCTGCAGTCCTCTTTTATTTATGACTTTGAAATCAAAATATTGAGTGACAAAATTCCAAAGACACATTTCTTCACAAAAGTTCTCTTTTTCTTTAAAAAAAAGCTCTCTTTTTCTTTACTAAATGTGCTTTGACATTCTAGCAGTGTGATTAAGTGAAGAGAGACTTTGGAAGTATTATTTTCTTACAATTATAATCACTCTCTTTATAAGAGAATGACCCACCTACTAATCATTACACATTATTATCTTAAATTCCAAGATCATTTAGGTGTTGTGATTGCTAGGTTAAAATAGAAACCATATTAGCCAAAATATGTCTGCATAATTACTTTGTATAATGTAGGCTCAATTCCTATAGCATTACACTTTGCCAATTAGGATCACACCATCAGGAGTTTATATTTAATAAAATACTATAAGGATCTATAAAAATTATATAAATGGGATAAATTACATGATACCTACTCTTCATTGCCTGTGAAGGCCCTCTCAATGCACTGAATATAGCATTATATCTCAGGAAGCCATAAATCATGAAGAAATATGGCCCAGGAAACAGCCAAGCCAGGTGTCTGTTCTTATCTCCCTCAGGTGAATATGCATTCCATATAACATGAGGCAAATTAATTGGTCTCTAGTTCTCATCTTTCTTTCCAACTCCACAAAATAAAAAGAATGGACTTAAGGATCAGAGATGCCAGGATATTAAAAGGTTAGTTTGCTCATCTACATCCTAAAATTCCTAAAATTCCAAGCAAGATAAAATGTGTCTGATTATAGTCTCCAATATCAATGTTCTATTTATTTGAAGTTACTCTGTGGAAAAGACAGATAACGGGTTGAAGTGAGGTCTTTGTCAATTTATAGAAAACTTTAATTTGGGAAATGATATTCAGAAGGCAAGAAGAAAAGATAAATGCAAATAAACCTGCAGGCTTGCGATGCTTAAATAATTTTAATGTTTGGTATATTCCGGGAATATAATGAAAATTTTATTAAAAATATATGCTAGTGGGTAGACTAGCATAAGGAAAAATAAAAGATTTTTAAGATATAACACGATGAATTATAGTAATAGTGACCTTAGTGATTAAAATGGAATTAAATCAAGAACTTACATAAAAAGTAAAGAAATTTTCAGTCTTCAGGGGAAATGGTATCTCTTCCTTGTAAAATATATGACCAAGATTGTCTAGAACATTTCTGTCCTCGAGAATAAATTTATGGTTATTACTAATGTCCATACATAAAATGTAAATCATCTACCAACTTCCCATCAGACTTTCCTGTACTTCCCTGTTTTCAGCTTATAACACTTACTGTGTGTCTGTCTCTGAGCTACGCCCTAATGAGGAATATTGGGAAATGTCTTAATGTTCTTTATCATTGGAATATTTCAATAATGAAAAACTCTAAGATCTGCCAAATCAACACCTAATTTTGACTAAAATTTCAAGTATAAAGACAGAATGATACTTTTATAGTTATTTTCCAAAAGCTATCTAAAATTAATAGCCTTTATCAAAGGTGTGTACTTCTGTTTTATTGACTATGCCACAGCTTTCAACTGTGTGGCTCATGACAAACTGTGGATCGCCTTGAGAAGTCTCAGAATTCCAGCACACCTAACTGTGCTCATGTGGAACCTGTACATTGATCAAGAGGCTGTTGCTTGAATAGAACAAGGGAACACTGCATGTTTCAAAATCAGGAAAGGTGTTTCCCTCCATGGACAGGGTAACTTATGACAAAACTCTAATAATTTATGAACTATGAAGGGTTCACGAGGGAGGGGGAAGTGTGGAGAGAGGGGGAAAATGAGCAACTGATATTAGGGGCTAGAGTGGGAGGCAAATGTTTTGAGAATGATGAGGACAACAAATGTGCATATGTGCTTGACACAATGGATGTATGTATGGATTGTGATGAGAATTGTACAAGCCCCCAATAAAAAAAATTTTATTTAATCAGGAAAGGTATGCATCAGGGTTGTATCTTCTGACCATACTTATTCAACCTGTACGCTGAGCAAATAATCAGAGAAGATGGACTATGTGAGGAAGGCTGCAGCATTAGAACTGGAGACAGGCTTAACTACACATGCTATGCAGAAGACACAACCTTGCTTCCAGAATGAGCAGGACTGGAGACCCTGGCTGACGAAGGTCCATGATTGCAGTCTTTAGAATGGATTACAGCTCATGGGAAAGAAGACTAAAACCCTCAGGTAACGTCATGATAAACAGAGAAAAGGTTGACATGGTCACAGATTTTGTCTTACGGGAACCCACCATCTATGCTCATGGGAACAGCAGTCAAGAGATCAAATGACACTTTGCATTGGGCAAATCTGCTGTGCAAGACCTCAAAGCAAAGGATGTTGCTTTGAGGACTAAGGTGTGCCTGACCCAAGCCATATTTTCAATGGCCTGATATATATGTGAATGTTGGACAATGAATAAGGAAGACTGAAGAAGAACAGACACATTTGAATCATGGTGCTGGAGATTATTAAAAGTACCATGAACAAACAAAGATATCTTGGAAGAAAGTATTCTTGTGTTTAGGGAGGCCTTGACTAGAAGCCCAAAGTCTGTCTGCTATCTTAATACTTAACATACAAATATATGTACATTGACTTCTGTCCCTATTATTATAAATGAATATATTTACATATATACATGCCTATAGCTACACCTCTATAATTAACTTTTGACTCCTAGTTCCTTCCTCTATTTCCTTTCGCCTTCCTCCTGCCTCACTATCATCCATCAGGCTCTCAGTAATTCCTCTCGGATGCATTTCACTTGATCAAACCCCACCAGGCATTATACCCCCTCGTCACCATCAATTTTAGATCTCTTGTTGTTCCCTTATCGCTGAGTTTATTGGTTCCTCGCCGCCCCCCTCCGCTCCCATGCCCCCCACCCCTGGGACTGCCAGTCCTGTTGTTTGTTCTCTCCTTGTGATTGCTTGTCTGCCTATCTTATATAGATAGACATGAGCAAAAGGGACACAAACAAACAAAAAAACAATAAATAGTTCCAGGTCTGTCTGTTGATCCTTATTAACGTTTTCCAATCAGGTCTGATGAGGTGCCAAGCTCTGTCCCTGAGTGAGAAGTCTATTTTCAGGGTTCCTCAGAGACTTCATTACTTTGCTCCCCTGGCTGCCCTGCTGCACTCCCTTCATGTTTCACCCCACTATGCATGGGCAGACTGGGTACTTTCCAGTGTCTGCAGTGCTGTCCCCTGTAGCGTTATGGGTCAGTGAAAGGACATTGTGTCTGTGGTAGGGCTGGTCCTATGGTCCTCTCTGTGCTTTGCTGCTTCGATCAGGGATGTCGTCCCCAGGGCTTGGTGGGCCATGATGAGGTCCTCTCCTCCTTTCTCCTTTTTCTTCCTCCTCTTCCTCCTCCTCCACCTCTCTCTCTCTCTCCCCCCTCCCTCCCTGTTAGTTTGCACCAGTGTAGTCTGGACAGACACACCACTCTCCCAGTCTATATCTTTAGGGCTGTTCTCTATAGTACATTCTTCTGAGGAGAGGCTCAACATAGTTCAGCTTGGGTTTGGCCCCATTGTCCTCTCAGTTAGTTCATGGCTCCATGCTGGTATGTTGCCCTCAAGGCTTTGTGCTGCAGGATGGGGTTTAGTCCCTTTCTCCCTTTTCTATGGAGATATAAACAATACCCTCCCCATGGGTGCATTAGTGCCCAGTGCCCCATCACCCTCCTCTCTCTCTCTCTCTTTCTCTTTCTCTCTCTCTCTCTCTCTCTCTTTTCCCTTCCTTTTTAGTTGGCTGCCATATGCACCCCTGGGTTGGGGATGACCCTGAATGCAGAGTTTTAAAGGGTTTTAATTGGTGAAAGAAAAATACATTTAAATGTGATGTTATATTTTCTCAAAAGATGAAAAAAATCAATTATGACTATTATTATACTAGAAAAAGCAGTGTGAGCAGAAAGAATGAGCCCATGTTGGTATGCTTACACTAGATAAGCAGGCTCTCTCTCAAATACCAGTCCCTAGGCTCTCATAAAGGTGATTCACTCAACAAGGTGATTCACCTCACTAAAACAGATTGTAGGGCATGATCAAGTGCAATGTAACAAAGAGGAATTGCTGAAATCCTGGTGGGGACTAAGCATGATAGTGGGACAGGAGGAAAGTCAAGAGAAATAGAGGAAAGAGCTGGGAGGGAAAGGGAATTTATAGAGGTCTAGATAAAGACATGTACTTAGGCAAAT
>NW_022103899.1:6085614-6096825 GCF_000313985.2 Echinops telfairi | reverse complement strand
GTGGAGAGCAAATGTTGTGAGAATGAAGTACAAATGTGCTTTACACAATTGATGTATGTATGGATTGTGATAAGAGTTGTATAAGCCCCTAATAAAACAATTTAAAAAAACAAATAAATAAAAGATTGCATTGTCTTACTACAGAATGTCATTGCCCCTGGGAATAAAGAGTCAATGACTTATCAGCAATGAGTTTTAACTCTTTTTAAGCCACTTCAACTGAGAAAAAGATTGCATTTTGATGGCTTCTTTGCTGATTACATGATTATGTATAGGGCAAAGGGCATCTTGGTAGCTCAATGATAAAGCCCTTGCAAGCTAATGAAAAGGTGAATGGTTCCAACCTGCCAGCCACTCTACAGAAGAGACCTGCCCCAATGAACATTGCAGCCTAGAACTCTATGAGGCACTTAGCTTTCTTTTCTGTCTTATTAGATTGCAACAAATCACAAGAGACTTGAAAGCACACACGAGTTTTCCAGAATAAAAACCTTGCTATTTTCAGGGCAAGCTCACCTTCTTCAGATCCAGGTCAACATATATCAAGGGATAATAAGCATGCATGTTCCTCACCTCCCTCCCTAACTCTACTGTGCTAGCTGCTCCTTGGTGTCCAGCCAGCCCCCTAGTTCACAATCTGGCAAGTCACACATACAGGATTTCCTGAACCAACCTATTAAAAAAAGGTCTTACTATGAAGCTGTCGGAAGTAGTTTTCATTTGAAGAAGCTATCTCTCATTTTTATTTTCTGATTAATAATTCAGACTAGAGTTAAAACTTTCAAGAAATTAATTAAGTTTGGGCTACACAGGCTTCTTTCCCAATGGCAATGCAGGCATATGATATAAATAAAACACTGGTGGCTTTTTTTTTGCTTGAGTTTGCAGAGCAAGGCTTTAAATATCTAGTTCAAGTTGACTCAAAAATGAAAAGTAAGATGATTGTTCATAGATGTAAGAAACATTCAGAAAAAAGTAATCAAACTAAATAATATATATTTCCCCAAGCATTATATTACTTCTGCTGACTTCTGAATGTCTTGACTTCCTATTTCCTTAATGCTTATACCAATTGGGATGTTATTAAACTTGGCCGTCCTTTTCCCTTTTGGTCTTATTTGGTTTTATGATGAATAATGTTTTCCGTTGTTCTTGTTTTGATTTTAGTTTTCTGTGTTTATCCTCCATTACTTAAAATCATCTAATAGACGATTTACTTCAACTCATTCAATACCCTTTTGAAGGAAAAGAAATAGTTGTTGACAATGCTTTAGAAATTAGGATTAAGCTGCCAGTAACTCTAATGCCAGGCAGCGGAGCAAGCAATGAAATGAAATGTGAGAAGACAGCCTTATCCCAGACAAGATAAATCCCAGTCCTCATCTCCGGAATCCATTGAAATCTATTTTGTTTATTTATTTGCTTGTGGGCTTGTGTAAATATAAGAAATGGTCTCTTTGACTGTAAATCCAAGTAGTTACATAATTCGGTACCATTGTCCCTGTCCTTTATTAGCATTTAGTGCTACACCCTGAGCTATGACAAGTACTGTAAATCTATTCACGACCTGGGACTGCTCCTGCTGACCCTCCCAGTACTTTCACGCAACAGGAATTCTCCAAAGGATGGTGTTATTCTTAATTAACTATAGGCATTCAAAAAATTGACCTTCTATATATCTTTTTCCTACTAATAAATCTAGATTTGGTTCACTTTTTGCCCTCCAAATTTCTATTTTCCAGATTTTTCTAATGAAAGTGGTTTCTTTATATTTTCTTATCAGGAAGTGCTTAGATGATAAACTTTGTTCTTTTCTCTTTTAGAAATTCAATTTAACCCTGTGCACAGGCTAATTTCTTCAGGGCTATACAGCAATGATTAATGCTGTAGCGCCTGTAAGAACTACACAATCTAAAATTGTGTAGATAAATTCCAGATGCCTATCATGATCTTAACATGATTTATCTTTAAATATCATCCTTATAGTTTGATTTATTTACCAATAAAATTTTAACCAGATTTCAGAATTCAACATAGATATTCAAAATGATTTTTATTATGTTCTCTTTAAATTTTATTTATTTTTGCTGTTGTCAAGACTATGCCCAGCTAAGTATAAACCAATTCAATAGTTTCTACCCATACAATTCAGTTACATTCATTACATTCTTCAAGTTGTGCCATCAGTTTCATATTCCCTTTCTAAGTTAATTTTTTAGTATTTAATTCTATTAATGAAACTCAAACTGTGTCAACTGGGTATTATTCACTTTTACGGTTTTGTATTATATGAGTTTCTTATTCAAGTAAAGGAAAGTATTTTCTAAATCTAAGCTACTTTCTTGATTCGTGTTTTCTTCTTTCTAGACCTACTAATAAGTTTGATAAGTTTTTCAGAGCAATTCAGAGAAAATAAGAACCACCTTGCGAGCCATTCTCCAAATAGGACCCTTGCAATCCCTCACTTCGTCAGGATGGGAGCAGTCCAAGGCTTTCTTATGGCGACCGTGAGAAATGGGAATTTGGCCGGATCTGAATTTAATCTGATAGCAAATACTAGGTAGAAAGACCACACAAGATCTCACTGTATTGTTTCCTGGAAGTACATGTCATTCCACTAGCATCAGAGAATGAAAAGTGTAGTAAAGAACTAGGTATCAGAAATGCTCTCTGAGTCCCTACCCTTGCTCAAATTGGCTTATGCTAATGTGAAAAGAGCTGAGTTGTCCACACGTCACTTTTCTGTATGCCCTGGATTTTTCATGCATTTGGACCCAAGAAGTTCTGAATTCTAATCCCAAGTTAACACTGTTGTTCAACAGAGAAATGTGAATTTAAATAAAAACAAGATTATCACTTTGCACTTAGTAAATTAGCATTAGGAAGTTGAACACTGTCAAGGATTGACAAGGATATGATGGAAAAGGAATACAGCTATTTTGGAAGCAATCTGGCTATCAAAAAAAGGCTGCCAGTCCATTTCTTGCCAATAACATTTTGCAGGTAGAAATCATACACTTAGCTATAATATACCCCAACTTTCAAGACACCCACATTAAGTCTTTGCTTTCTTCTTAAATCACCTCTCTCGTCACCTGAGGACTCATCTCTCTTGGGGAGGAATGTGGGATTCACAACACATAAATCCCTCTTCTATAAGCACTTCCTTCAAAATTCAACTCCTGATCCTTTTGTATCTTTAGTAAGAGAAGTGTAGCTATCTTCAAGCCACCTCTTGAAAATTATGTATCATCATCTCCTATCTCTTTGGCACATGACATCAGTTAACTCAGTGTTCAGAGAAATTTTCCATCAGTGAAATATGTTAAATGTTTTTAGATAGGTCCATTTTAGCAAGCAAATAAAAGTTGACCACTGACCTAGATAGTGTTTACAATATGCAGCTTCTGAAGCCCCAACCAGATCTATAAAAAGATCTCCGGGGATGGGATCACACCACTTTCCACTTTAAAAGCCTCCCAGTTCCATCCACAGCAGTGGTTCTCAACCCCCTTGGGGGTCAAAGAACCCTTTCACAGGGATCGCCTAAGACCATCAGAAAACACGTATTTCCATTGGTCTTAGGAACTGAGACACCACTCCTCTATCCGTCCCAGGCAGGTCCGCCCACATGTAGATACACCTACATATGAGTGCCTGGCGTGAAGATGGTTAACCCATGCTACACCATGCTTCAAGACAAAATTTCATTTATTTGTCATTAGAAACAAAATTTCACAATAATTACATATTGTTTTTGATTAATTAATATGCTTTAATTATGTTCAATTTGTAACAATGAAAATACATCCTGCATATCAGATATTTACATTATGATTCATAATAGTAACAATATTACAGTTATGAATTAGCAAAATTAAAATAATTTTATGATTGGGGGTCACTACAACATGAGGAACTGTATGAAAGGGTGGCGGTATCAGGAAGGTTGAGAACCACTGATCCAGAGGAAAGAAGAGTGAGGAAAATCAAGAGACAGAAGGAAACAATTAATCCAATGAATTATTGAACCACACAAACATCAGTCTCTACAATCTTGAGAACAGAAGAACAAGATGGTGCCTGACTACCGCTACCAACTGCACTGCAAAGGATCACATTAGATGGTCCTGGACAGCGTGAGCGGTCTTGTGAAGCAGAACACGCAATTACGAAAGACAGCAGACTAACTACTTGGAGGGAGAATGGGGAAAACACCGAGACTCTGGGTAAGGACACCCCCTCCCCCAGTCTGGAACTGGGATAACCTCTGCACTGGAATAATCAACACTTTTTCAGTTCAAAAGGGAAGCATTTATGCAAGGGCAAAATTCAGAGGATTTGGGAAAAAGGAGAAATGAAAACAAAATTCAGGGAGGAAGGGGGGAATCAGTGAGGTTTCATTGAGAGGACTGCAATGAATGAGTTGCATCAGATTGTGAGTGAATTGTCGAATGTAAAAACATGATCCACTCTATAAAGTTTCACCTAATTCACAATAAAAAGTTGTTTTTAAAGCCCCTCAACAGCAGACTCTTGGGCTAAACTATAGAATAACTCACACTAACATATGAGAATCACTGCTCTGCAATCTGCATTTATGAAGAATTCATTTGTTTTTAATGCAGATGAAAGAGGATCTCTTGTCTAAATTTATAAATACTTTGTAGAAAAAAGCAGCTTGGCTTAATGATCAGGGCTATGAACTCAACAAACGTTTCATTCTACGGTCTATCCAGCATTTCCCTGGAAGAATGATACCAATAAATTATTTAAATTCGCGGTGATAAATAGGAGAGACAGTAATTCCTTTTTCCTGCCTCAGAGGCATAGTGTGAGGTTAATTAAATAACAGCTGCAAAATACTTTTAGCTCCTTAGAGAAAGACATTATATTATATATGCAGCATTTTTCCCTCCAATGAAAATAGGGCTAATTGTTCTTGAGAGCTCAGCCCATGGCAGAGAAAACAACCATGTCACTGCTTTCACAAGCATTAAATTCACAAGGACAAATTTTTGTCACAGTTGGTATCAGACTGAGTGAATGCTATGCTTCCATTCTTTATACAAAGACCACTGCCATCTTGTGGAAAACAGTCATTGTCCTTATCTTAGTGTTCGAATTTATTTGTGTGAAATGATGACAAGATAATTTGGGTTTTCTGCTAAGAAGATTCGTGACTTGTATAGTCTTTTGTCAACCTCGGGTACATTATCCTCAGCCCACTAGGGCTAAGTGAGACCACGTTTAAGGTCAGGTGGTGTGAATGGAAGGAATGGTTTTATAAACAAGACATCTCCCCAGGGCTTTGAACTATACATGTGCCTCAAATGAAACTTGCGACAAAAATCTGCTTTTGCGTTCCATTATATTCTGAAATGAGGGCTCAGAGAGCGGGGAAATTAATCACTGGTGATCATTAAATTCAATATTTACTGCTTTGGGAAAAATATGTCACTCTGTAGATGTTTGTAGTCACTTGTCAAGAGAAGAAGAGGGATTGCTTACAGAAAATAAATGAAATAAAATTACCAATCAACCCTGAAGTCTATCAGGTTTGGTGAATAATTGCCATATTTTGACAAATATGATGAATTTTTAAATCCATCTTACAAAAAATGGGTTCTTAAAGAAGGAAGATTTCTTTCTAGCATTTCTCTTATCGCTAAAAGGCTTAAAAATGATAATGGAGCCTACTTAAAGAAAGCCTGAAGATGGGTTTTGTTTCAGAGATAGTTTGAATTTAGAAAATGCAATATGAAACCAACAGTTTTTCTAGTCTGAAATGATTTCCATAAAGCAGGAATTCCTAGAGAAATACATAAGATTTGTTACTACTATTTTAAAATTTTTGTGGCAAAAACACTTGAGGCATATAAATATATCAATATATCAATAGCTGAAACTTGTCTTTGATAAACTTGTCTTTGATAAACTCATCTTTTAGGTTCAATACTTATACCCCAAGGAACCCTGATGCTATTGTGGTTCCATGTTTGGCTGATAACTGCAAATTCAGCTATTCAAAACCACCAGTATCTCAGCAGGAGAAATATGCTTTCTACTCTCATAAAGATTTAGTCTTGGACACTCACGGGGACAGCTCTACCTGGTCCTATGCAGTGAGTTTGGGTTTTCGGTTATTCTTATACCCCACGGTCACTTCAAATATCTTTCCTTAGCTTGTAGTGTGCTCACCTCTGTGTCTGCCCTAGCTTCTCCAGACACCAAACTAAAATTGAAATCAATTTATACTAAAATATTAGCCACCGAATAAATCATTCCATTGGAGTAGACAATTGGGAGAAATGCCCATCAGACCAAACTGAATGCTGAAATCATTGATCATCAGCAAGTGCTTCAAATCTTGCTCACTTTCAGCAAGCAAGGCTGTCATCTGCATATTTCAGATTGTTAATACCTGCCTCTAATCCTGATGCGGTATTCTTCATGGAACCCAGCTTCTTGGATCACTTGCTTGGCATATAAATTGAGTAAGTGTGGTAAGAAGATACAATTCTGACACATTTATTTCCTGATTTTAAGCCATGTAGTATTGCCTTGGTCTTTTCTCATAACTGCCTCTTGAGCCAGGTATAAATTCTGAATGAGCACAATGGAGTGTTCTGGAATTCCCACTCTTCTCAAGGGCAATCATAGTTTGTTATCATTCATGCAGTTGAATGCCTTTGCATAGTCAATAAAACACAAGTAAACACTCTGGTATTCCCTGCAATCAAACAAGGTCAAGTAGATATTCCATATAAATTACAATTCAATGTAAAGAAAACCAAAATACTCATAATTGGACGCCCATGATCATATTCCCTTGCAATAATTTTGCTCCTAGAATAAAAGTATCATCACATTACTAAAAAGCATTTTATCCCACAACAGGGTGGTTTTTAGGTAACAAACATACACCTTACAGGTGCGAAGGAGGGCACTTTGCTCAGGTCTAGGTATACGGTGATTAAATGGACATAGTCTAATTGTATCTGGAAGTTTACCCATGCTGCCTGCCTAGCAAAACTGCACTTCATGTTTAAAGGAGCCTTCTATTAACTCAAACACTGATTTGGGTTCTGTAGCAGAGATAGCTAGTTTCCTTCTTTCAAACTCATTCTTTGTTTCTCATGGAAACATCTTCAATTTCTAGCTGAAATCCCGAGGGATGAATCTATTTCCATTTTCTCCTTATATTTCAGTTCTTTGTGGCCATAAAATGAATTTATAACCAATAGCATATGATCTCAAAGGATGTGTTCATTTTCTAAGTTGTGTCCTTAAGAGATTTCTCAGCACCTTCTCTTCCCCACTTTATCCTTCCTGCTGACTAGAGGTAAGATGTGGTTGGGCTCATTGTGGACCACATGGATTTATCAGCATACTTATGATGATAGCAAAAACACGATAGAAACATTCAAAAGCTTTGATCCTATGGAACTACCATGTCAATGCTTAGCACCACAATTCCATGCCATCAATGAGAGATATAAAAAATTCACTTTGAAACTTAAACTACATTAGTGTTGGAAAACAATATACAAACTCAGGAGCCCTCCTTCACATTCCCATGCCAAGTGAAGACCTCAGTTGATATATTCATCTCTCTGCATTCGGTAAATGTCGACTTTCTTATCTATAAACTTTACTCTCAGGGAAGGCAGGATATTTTGTCAATGCATGTATTCCAGTGCCCAAAAAACTGTATGTTTGTAATAAATATGTACTGAGTCAGTGTATTCCAGTGTCAAACTATGTAATATATATGTACTGAGTGAAAATGATGTAATATATATGTACTGAGTGAAAAAATGGATGAATGGGTGGTTGTGTGCATAAATTAATCAATCAAACCATTGATCTTGTGATCAGTTGTGTTCAATCCAGATCAAATATTTTACCTCATTAACTAGTGGGACTTGCCACTTGGAATTTGGGCAAAATACCAAATTTAAAAAAAAAAAAGAAAGAAAAATTTTATAAAATGTTATTAAAAACTGAACTATGAAATAAAATGTTATAAAAGTTATTAAAATGTTATAAAAACTAAACTAGGAAATAAAAATGTACTACATAAGGCGATTTTCTTAAATTCTTGATTTAAACATATAATTAGCAAATCTGTTAATTATTAACTATGTTAATCACCTCTCAAGTGGGGTTCTATTCTAATCAACAAGCTCTCTTCACATAAAATCCTAGTGCCAATGCTGATTCTGTTTTTCATTTTTCTTACTTTGATGATCTTCTGCTGATAATAATCGAAGCTCTAAATATCAGAGGCTATATAACATTTCTCAGATTCGATCTACACCGACATAAATCCAGCTCCTAATGTACAAGGCTTCCTAAACTCGGCTGTTGTTACCTCTGCTACTCTCTTATCGTTCATCTGTCTCTGTCTCTTTGCATTTCTGCACTCATAAACTGTTCTATACTGCAGTGTGGAAGGGATTTTCCTGATAAGTAAGAAAACTAAGCTCTATATTTAAACAATTTGCATTTGGTCTGGAGAATTCGTCTAGGTTGAGAGCACTGTTCCACCCTCTCGTTACTTACTCTAGAGATACGTTACCTGACTGTTTCTTCTGTCGCTGCCTGGGATTACTTCTATAGGCTGCAGTCCGAAGGCTCCAATTAATGCTCCTGCTGTGTCAAGATGGCACTGGGCTTCCTGCCATGACTGTCTTGATTGGTCTGACCACCAATAGCTCTATTGCCTCTTCCAGCTTTGTGGTGTGTGGTTCAATGATGCTCTGGCATCCACATTGGGATTCCACAAATATCCCTCTTTCAGCAATGTGAATGCTATCTAGCTTGTCTTTAGAATTTAGACAAAAATGGCAATCAGTGGAAATACCTCTAGGAATATGCTTCTACTTCATGTCTCTTCCATCTTTTGACTGTCTCCCAAAATTCACACACATGCAAACCCTCTCTCATGACTTTTCCCTCCGCCTTTCTAAATATCGCCCTTCTACAGTGACAGTAGGGCAGGATCAAATGGCCTTGCTTATACTGCAAACACTGCAGCTGCGATCTAATTGCTGCTATGCTTGCAGAAAAGTCATTTCTGGTATTCTCCTTTAATTCATTCATGATCCACTTTATGTGATTTACACTAAATACTAAACAAGACCTATAAAACATGATTCCTGTCCTTCAAAGGTTTTATTCTAAGAACAAAAAATATCAAACATGTTATATCCATGTACTAATTCTTTTTTATGGAGATTGCATAAAATTACCTCATTCTCTAGACAATCTGTCATAATATAGTGCTATTCGTTTTAACTTATTTTACTCATCTGAAGGGACTCTGAATTAAATGATTTTACTTTCTCTTTTAAACAGATAATCCATTCCAGATATGACTTATTTTTCATATCAACAAATCTTGTGTGGGTAGACAGTTATCTTTCCATCTTGATCAATATTTTTCCAGTTTTATACTGGCAGATATCCATTTCCATTGACCTTAAAGTCGATCCTGCTTCTTGACAACCTAATGCAAGTCAGAGTATAACTTTCTCCCGTGGGGTTTCCAATGGTTGATTTTGTGGAAGTAGATAACCAGGGCTTTCTCCTAAGGAACCTCTGGTTGAACTTGAACTTCTAGTCATTACCTTATTAGTAGAGTAGCTTAACCACTTAAAATGCCCAGTCTTAGACCTAGACACAGATCAAGGTAAGTTGCTGCTACTGTTTAGAACAGTGGAGTTCTGGTGGGTTACAGTTCCACTCTGACATATCTGGTGTTCACATGAGTCAGAAATTACTCCACTTGCACTGTGTACCTGTAATTCATAAATTCAGTAATAAAAATACTTTATGGCCCTAATAGAAAAACTCCTGGGAAATCACATAAGTGCCCATTTTTTCCATAGATAATGCAAGTATTCTCAGAGTCAAATCCTGATAACTCATTTTATTTTATTATTTTGATATAATAGGTTATCAAATTTGCATATTTTTCCATTGTCTATTTGCTTGGTTCAAATATTGTAGTTCACTAGATTCTACCCAATGTCTTTCTCTCAGTTTTCCCTACTGAACTTAAGATTGAATGTGTAAGCTCTCCTCCAGCCCTCATTTCATGTAATCATGCCAATACACGTCAAGTTGATAGGCTTCGGTCCAAGAAAACAAGTGGCAGGAGGCTGAAACACGACTTGAGAAACCGTGTTTCCCGAGACCATATTGTCAGAATACTTGAAAAATAAACTGTGGATTTGATCATTTTTAATTTTCATTACAAGGTAAATAACTCAAACACAAATGCAATGATAAAGCATCTTCTCGGGCTGGAAATTATTAAGTTAGTTTTGTTCAATAAAAGAACATGCAAAATGTCTCCAGCATCTTCTCTTAGGACACATACAGATGTCATGCTTTGTGATGTAAAAAAATATTCGGGCAAAAGAATAATCAAGCCACCAGTATAAATAACCACTTATCATCTTATGATGACATGAGGGGGCTTCAAAAAGTTCATGAATTTTCTCCATGTGTTTTTATTGCATCTTTTCAAACTTTATGAAGGTCCCTCATACGAGGCAAAGCACTGTGACTTGCACCCTTCTTTTTTTTTTTCTTTTAAACTGGTGAAAAATCACCATACTGGTTGATATGGTCTTCCATGTGGGCTTTGTTGCTTCTGAGCTAGATGGCCACATGTTTACCTTCAAGCTTTTAAGACCCCAGACACTATATCTTTTGATAGCCGGGTACCATCAGCTTTCTTCACCACATTTGCTTATTCACCCACTTTGTCTTCAGCAGTTGTGTGGGGAAGGTGAACATCGTAGAATGCCAATTTAATAGAAGAAAGTATTCTTGCATTGAGGGAGTACTTGAGTGGAGACCCAATGTCCCTCTGCTACCTTAATACTAAACCTATATCGCGTCTGGGGTCTTAAAAGCTTGAAGGTAAACAAACGGCCATCTAGCTCAGAAGCAACAAAGACCACATGGAAGAACATATCAGTCTGAGTGATCATGAGGTGTCGAAAGGATCACTGAAGACAAAGGGGTGCATAAGCAAATGTGGCGAAGAAAGCTGATGGTGGCCAGCTATCAAAAAGTATAGCATCTGGGGTCTTAAAGGCCTGAAGGTAATCAAGCGGCCATCAAGCTCAGAAGCAACAAAGCCCACATGGAAGAAGCACACCAGCCTATGAGATCACGAGGTGTCGAAGGGAT
>NW_022103899.1:6063082-6085096 GCF_000313985.2 Echinops telfairi | reverse complement strand
GGGGAGGGAGGGGAAAAATGAGGACCTAATGCCGGGGGCTTAAGTGGAGAGGAAATGTTTTGAGAATGATGAGGGCAATGAATGTACAAATGCGTTTACACAATTGATGTATGTATGGATTGTGATAAGAGTTGTATGAGCCCCTAATAGAATGATAAAAAAAGAACTGCAAAAAAATAAAATGAAGTGGTAGAATTGGTACCTGTGAATAACTATTTTGAAATTGATGAAATGGCCAGACTTCAATATTAACACATTTTGAGTGTATATATTTTAATTCTAAGATAAATTATGAAATTATCTCTACTGGATTCTCATCTTGAAATTGAAACTAGATCCAAGGCAGAAGGACAGGAAAGGTGGATTTTTCCTTTCTAAATCTGGTGGGGTTTAGCCTTTCACAGACTTGAAAAGGAAGTAAAGATCATAAACTCCACAAAAACACCGAACCAGCCAACTACACGATGGGATAATCGGACTGAGAGCCAGGCTGAAGCCGAACAAATGAATAATTGATAGCTCTATCAGGGAAGCAAAACAGTAGGTCAGAAAGGCACAAGCCATTAAATTAGAAAGATGAGAACCGAATGCTTAAATCAGTCTCATTTGCTTTTAAACTTGGTCAACTATGATTTCGACCAAGTTTAGGATTTTTGAATGCTTTACATTGGTAGAGTAGATAAAAGCTGTTTTCATCATCAATTACTACTCCTAAATTTGCAAGCATACATTAAACATTTTTTCCTATTGAAAATAAAGCTCAGTAAACTGAGAAATGGAACACTTATTAGGTGGTCTAACACATTCATTTTTTCCCTTTTAAGTATTTAATGTATGTTTAAGAACTTTAACTCTCTCAGTAAAAAGTGCCTAGATATTGTAAAGTTACACAACTCTTCTATCATGAAAATATTATATTTATATGTCATTGTTTAGGCTAGAAGCAGGGGAAATATATTTTTTGTATTTACTTCTTTGCTGGTAAAGATAAAATTGTAACATCTAGGAATCTTTTTAGAGTTTGCTTTATGTGTGTGCTTGTTCCTTGGTTGTCTTTATTGTTTTAGAGACTTATATTTTTTATTCTTCCCACTTTATTTGGATCAGAAGCTCTGAAGCAGTTCTGAAAACACACCTGGGACTTCTGTTGAGTCTTCTCTTTAGGAAAAATCGTGTTAAAATTTTTATAAACAGTAAACAATCTCTCTTTCTATTTTTAAATCATTTTATTGGGGGTTCGTACAACTCATCACATTCCATACAAATATCCATTCTCTCAAGCACATTTGTACATATGTTGCCATAATTATTTTCAAAGCATTTTCTTTCTACTTGAACCCTTGGTATCAGCTCCTCATTTTACCCTTCCCTCCCTCAAGAACCCTTGATAATTTACAAATTATTTTTTCATGTCTAGCACTGTCTGATGTCTCTCCCCACCCCCTTGTCTATTGTCCATCCCCCTGGGAGGGGATTATACGTAGGTCATTGTGATTGGTTACCCCTTTTTCCCTCCACCTTCCCCTTATCCTCCTGGCATGGCCACTCTCAATATTAGTCCTGAGGAGTTTATCTGTCCTATATTCCCTGTGTTTCCAGCTCTTATCTGTACCCATGTATATGCTCTGGTCTAACCAGATTTGTAAGGTAGAATCAGGGTCATGATAGTGAGAAGGGAGGAAGCATTAAAGAACCAGAGGAAAGCTGTATGTTTCATCAGTGCTACACTGCACTCTGACTGGCTTGTCTTCTCCCCATGACCCTTCTGTAAGGGGCTGTCCAATTGCATACAGATTGGCTTTGGGCCACCACTATGTACTTCTCCCCTCATTCACATTATGATTTTTGCTCTGGGTATTTGATGCCTTATACCTGATCCCACAGATGCCTTATGATCACATGGGTTCGTGTGCTTCTTCCATGTGGGCTTTGTTGCTTCTCAGGTAGAGGACTGCTTGTTTATCATCAAGCCTTTAAGATTCCAGGCACTATATCTTTTGATAGCCGGGCACCATCAACTTTCTTCACCACATTTGCTTATGCACCCACTTTGTCTTCAGGGATCGTGTCAGGAAGGTGAGCACCTCAGAATGCCAGATTATTAGAACTAAGTGTTCTGTGTTGAGGGAGTACTTCAGTAGAGGCCCAATGTCCATCTGCTTCCTTAATATTAAACCTATAAATATATGTACATAGATCTATTTCCCCATCCTCATATATAAATATATTTACATATGTACATGCCTTATCTAGACCTATATAAATACCCTTTGCCTCCTAGTTCTTTCCTATATTTCCTTTTACTTTCCTCTTGTTCCACTAATATGTTCAGCCTTCATTTGGGTTTCAGTAAGTCCTCTCTTTACATTGCCCTTGATCAAGCTCTATCAGACCTCCTACACCTCCTCACCATCAATTTCAGTCACTTGTTATTCCCTTGTCCCTGGGTTTGTTAACACCCACTTCCTTTCCCCCCCACCCCCTCTCCCACGTTTCCCCAGAACTGTCATCCCATACTCTTCACCCACCTATCCAATCCAGATAGACATGCAGGAGCAGCAACATGCTCACACACGAGACCAAGCACAACAAAGCAACAATAGAAAATAAAACAATAGCTACAACAACAACAAAGAAAAGCATATAAATAGTTCAAGGTCTATTTGTTGTCCTTTATGAGTGATATGGTAGCCAACTAAAAAAGAGGAAGAGAAAAAAGACATGATAGCAGGACACAGGGCACTAACCCACCCAAGGGAGGGTGTTGTGTATATCTCCACAGGGAAAGAGGGACCAGACTTCAACCCGGTGCTCCAGGACAAGAAAGGCATGACATGAAGCAGGGAACCAATAGAGAGGCCTGAGGGGTCGGCCCCATTACCAACCAAGTGGACAGTACCACCCCCTCCTCTCAGAAGAATTCATCTCAGAGGACAGCACTGAAGCTACAGCTCAAGGAGAGGGACATGTCTGATCAGAGCACACAGGAGCCAATGAGTGGGGAGGTAAAAAGAGTGAAGCACATCCTGGCCCACCAAGCCCTGAGGACAATATTTCTGCTCAGAGCAGCCAATGCACAGAGACCACAGGGCTGGCCCCACCAGCAACAAAGTTCCTCACTGGCCCATAGCACCACAGGGGACAACACTGGAGACACACTGTGGGAATTGTGGCCGCCCTGACCCCACCACACTGAGGCAACACACTGGGGGTGTGCAAAAGAGCAGCAAGGGGAGCAGAGCAATGAAGTCCCCAGGGAACACCAAAAATAGACTGTGGGACCAGGGCGTGGCACCCCATCAGACTCAACTGGAAATATCTTTTTAAATAGTTTTTTTCCCCCTACTCTCCACCCCCCTTTTAAAATAATTTTTAACTAACCACAAAATAATTTTACTTTGGCCTTAATGTATTTTTTAAAAATCTGAGTGCTGAGTCTCATTTACAAATGTGCACACTCTCTAAGCAGTATCCCAAATGGAGAAATGTCCTATTGCAGTGTGGTCAAGTGCGTACACACCTTCCCATGCTGTACGGGGCATCTTCTCTGCAGGACTTAGAACATGGCTGGGCAATGAGCATATGGATGTGGCACTGTCTACAATTGAAGAGCTTGTCCTTTTATCGTTCTGTGTTTGCAATACATGTTCATACACACATTCATTCATTCATTTAAAAAGCAACTAAAGATATATGAGGGGGCCTCAACAAGTTCTTAGAAGAAATAGAATTGAAAGATAATAAAATTTTCCCATGAACCATTTGAAGGTCCCGGTATTACCAGGTACCAAATCCTGTACTGGACTAGAGTTAAAAATATATACACAACATGATACACCCACAGTAGTGAGAGAGAGGAAAAACACACAATGGCATAGTGTGCACTAAGGGAAATATGTCCAAGGGAGCAGCACAGAGTAAAGGTTATTAACTTTACTGAGGGGCTTCAAGGAATCCACAATCACTTCAGAGTGGTATGGCTAGGTTGAGAAGGGAGTCGTTGGTTTGTTTTTTTAATTCATTTACACAGAAAATTTCCTACCTAAGTGTCTCAATTCCTCCTAAAGGAATACCACTCGCAGACCACCCACAAAATGCCTCTTTCTCTGGGCACCGTTACCACTTGGCATCTGCTGAGATGTGCAACAAGGGTATTAATTACTGCTCACCATGTGATTAATGTGGCTGATAATTCTTGATGAGGTCAGTGTGCTTGGTGGATCTCAGATTAATGATTCCAATTTGACAGACAGCAAGCCACTAAATGGTTACCAGGTAGTAAAATTGTGCTACCCAAGGCAGAATTGGAGAGACTCAAATGAGGGGAATGCAAGAAATTCATAGAAAAAATGGAATTAAGAGATAATGGATTTTTTAAGAAACTTGTCAAAACTCTCTCTTAGAACTAAGAACATACCTCCAGCAAGAGTAATTATTTCAAAGCAGAGTGTTTCCTACATATTTTTTTCCAAGCAATCTTAAACAGAACTTCTAAATTTAACCCTTTTTTTATTGAACAGACTGACTTCTCAGTAGGCTTAAGAAATTATTTGAAAATAAAACAAAGATTTAACTTCATTGAGACATGAGGAGGGACATCCGCTTTAGACTGCACAGCATATGTCTTGCCTTTAGATAAGAAGGCCATCTAAATGCTAAGTAATTTCACCTTACTACTTACATATTCAATTGCTGAAATAGCCTAAGTACATTTATGAGAAGACATTTAGCAAAAGACATTTCCTGAACTTCCTCAGGAAAATTCTAGTAGCGTATTGTCTTAAATAAAGTACCACTTAAATAAAAACAGGAGTCAAGAGAAAATGGCTTGACAGAAGAAAAGTGAATGGGTCAGAGTTCTAGTTCTGGTTCCTGTTAGTAAGGACGGCAGAAACTCCCAACATAGGACTCCCCGTTCACAAACTCATTGAGGAAAAGACCATTTGTCATCTCTTCGTGTATTGTCAGAACAGAACATTCTAATATTGTCAGCACAATTTAAGAGTTGAATAATTTTGTGGAGCCATTTGTCACCAACTCTGGACTCAGAACACTCAGTCTTGGCACATACGTCATCATGGGCACAAGACCCCATCCTCGGTAGGTAGGTTGTCAGTCAAGAGGCAGACAACATGGGTTCATGAGCAAACACATGTGCTGCAATAAAAGCAGTCACCTTCCTTCAGGAGCTTAACATACTTATTAAGACAGAATGGTTGCTGATGGGTAGGAATATTTTGTGTTGCAAGAATTAGAACATTTCACCAGAAAATGCTTTGTGCGACTTTGAGATTGTGGACAAAAACAGAGACAGACAGACGGCAGGACACAGGGCTCCTCATCCCGATGTCAGGACTGAGCAAGTGAACGCATTTTCCAGTGGGTCATTATAATGGGTCTTCCAGATCTTTCAAAAGGCATATACATCGTACAGCCAACCTACAACATAATCAATAGGTAATATCACATGCAGTAACATAATAAAGAATCTGGATAGAAAGAAATTAAATTTCCGCTAAAGTAACAAATGCTATGCTTAGGAAAAAAGATAATATTGTTTTAGGATAATACTGATTTTTTTCTTTTAAAAAAATCTTGATGTAGTTGACCTGCTCAAGCTGTTTTTATTGAAATTTCCACAAAATGACTTTGTCTAATGAAAATATTCACCAATATAATATTTTGTATCCAATTCTTCTTCATGCTGAGCTCTGATGGGAAAGTAGCTGTCATTTAAAAAATTGTTTTGACAAATAGTAGGTAAATCCCCAGACATAAGCAAGATAATGCTTAAAATGGTGAAGCATTTGGCAGTCAAACAGTCAAGAAAGAAAGATAAAAACTACGAGTATGAACATTGAAAGTGTTTATAAAGTCTCAAAATTTTGTGACTGCATCATTCAAAATGGAAATTATAAACAATAAGAAATGTCATGCAGCAATTTCATTTTATGCCAAACCGTGTAAGTAAGTGTACCATTTGATTTAATAATGAAGATATGAAAAAGATAAACTGTTAACAAAGTATGCTCTGCAGTATCTCTTTTCAGTAATGGTGTATACATTTTTAAAGAGATAAAGTCAGTAGATGTAGGATTAAAAACATTAGTCATCTCTTTCTCACAGCAGGGTGACTAAGCCTGCTGTCACCAAATGTGTTACCTCACTATTCCCTGATGGAGTTCCTTTAATAGGATGAGATGAATGCAAGTGTTCAACTATTTCAACATATCAACAAAAGAAAATAGAAGTAGCTATTGAAACCAGTGATCTGGCTTCCCACTAATTCAATATGTTTATGTCTTAGGCAGAAAAGCACTGATGCCTAAAATTTCTATACTACCATAGAAATAGAGGTTTACCAATTAAAGAGGAATTAAGTTCCATGCCAAATAGTTCTCTGGAACCCTTAGCCTGTCTCTCACATACTCTCAATGTTTAACATCTCTCAGGGAGTCTGTGCATTAATTTAAATCTAAACTACATACAAACCATAATCTCACACTACTTCCTGTTAACATTGGTTTAAATGCCAATGCCAAAGATTACCTGAAATATTAATATATCACACTGTCTTAGCCATGACTTCAGTAATGAAACCAAACCAAAACCAATCTCACTGCCTTTCAGTCAATGCTGATTCACAGCGACCCTATAGAACCAGGGCAGAACTGAGGTAAACTGCCTCTGAGTTTCCAAGACGAACTCTTCACAGGAGGAGAAAGCTCTGTCTTTCCTCTGGGGAGCAGTAGGTGATATTGACCCTTCAGATCTCAGCCCAACTCGTAACCACTATGCCACCAGGATTCCTCTTCAGAAACAGAAGGTCTCTAGAATGCAGAAATCCTGTCTGGAGCCACAGACTAACAAGGTGTCACGGGGTGCGGAGAATCGGGCAGGAATTTTAAAGCAAGCCTGACGTTTATTCCACAAATGAACCACTCAAACTCTCCAGAGTTCTAGGTCCCATGCTGTTCATGTCAAAATGGAAAATGAACCCCGGAAATGTGTGTATCCTCCCTGAATGTAGGGACCCGACAAGTTGTGGGATGACATTAAGGACATCCTACATGAAGAAAGTTCAAGATCATTAAGAAGATGGGGGTGAAGGGGTGTGGCTATCAAAAGACACTGAAACTTGCTCTTAAACAGAGAAACCAAAGCCAGAGGGAGAAATAAAGAAGTAAAAGAACTGAACAAAAGTCTCACAGGGCAGCTCAAGAAGGTGACATGTGTAAAGGCCTAGAGTTAAAAAAGCAAAAAGGACAAAATAAGCTCAGCGTGTCTCAAGTTGAAAGACCTGAAAAAGAATTCAAGCCTCTAGATGCAGTATTGAAGGGTCCTATGGGGAAATGCGGAACAGGAGCATCAAAATAAAGCAGAAGGAATTCACAGCCCCTGCACCTAAAGGAACTGCTCACCATTCACCCATTTCTAGAGCAGTATAAGATCAAGCACTGAGAGTATGGAAGGTAGAAGTCCACGCTGCACCAAAGGTATTCGCTAAAATCAAGGCTCTAGGAACTGACGAAATATCAGTTGAGATGTTTTAAAAAATAGAGGCAGCACTAGAATCACTCACTGTTGTGCCAAGAAATTTGGAACACAGCTATCTGGCCCACTGACAGAAAGAAATCCATATTTGTGCCCATTTCAAAGAAAGATGATTCAATAAACTGCAGAAGTTATCAGACAGTGTCATGAATAGCACACACAAGGAAATTTTTGCTCACCATAATTTTAAAATGGTTGTAGCAATGAAGTCACCTCAGGCCTTAGTAAGCTGCTGAAACCTCTTGCATTGTACGCACCTCTAGAGTTTGACTTGTGATTGATTCATTTGCCTTTGTTGTTTACCCTTTAGGAAGTAATACGATTATTACTGAAATGACTTAAGGAGAAAAGGCTAACTAGATTTATAGGAACATGCATAAGAAGGGAGTTAAAAGATTATTGAGAAGTTTATGGTTTCAGCGTGGTTCACTTACTAAGAATGAATGTAAATTCAACCTTTGTGACTGTAAGCCAAGCTTTCTACTCTGCTGGGTAGGAAATGCATCCCACCCCAACTTCAAGAAGCTACAGAAAAAGAGACGTCTGCCCATGTTCTCTCATGACTTATTAGGAGTGTGAAATCTCTCCTAGGGGAGGGAGGAAGAGGAGAGTAGAGGCTGCCGGCCCTTACCTCCACATTCTGCGCTAAGCTGACCTTGTTAGAACCTGTCTCAAGCTAAACCTACATGAACCCTACATCTTGTTACTGCTTGAAAATGCAAGAGATCGAGCGACTCTTTCTCTACACAATAACTGGTGCTCCAGCTCATTTCACCAAACAGCTGCACACAACAATGAACCATTCCCAAGGACATGCTTAGTATCTCAAGTCCTGAGATCACAAACCTGGGAGAGTGAGGCCTATTCTTTCAAGTTTTGAGAAAGGGCAAAAAGACAATCTGCTCAATGCTCTGCAACAAGGATACAGAGTTGGTATTAACATTCCTTTCCCAGGACTCCTTTTTGTTCCGTCTTTTTATTAAGAACCAGGTTTTTCCTTTCTGAACGTGTCTCCTTTGCCTGATCAATTACACAAATAAAGCTGCCTTTCTGCTTTCCAAAGCCCGGTCTAGGAGTGTTCAGGGTAGTCGCATTGGCAGCAGGTGGAGAATCTGGTTTCTGTGATAACAGTGGTAACAGCGGTATATCAATACGGAAATGTCAAAAATTAATGCTGGATTCAGAAGTCATAGAACAAGGAATGCCATTGCTGATATCAGATGGATCCTTGCTGAAATCAGAAAATAACAAAGAGGTTTACCTGTGTTTTACTGGCTATGCAAAGGGCAGTGGACTGTGTAGATATAACAAACTATGGATAACATTGCAAAGAAGGGGAATTCTAAGACATTTTGTTGTCCTCACCCACAACCTGACCATAGGACAAAAGGCAATCTTTAAACAGAACAAGGGGACCCTAAATGGTTTAAAATCAAGGAAGGTGTCCCTTAGGGTCATACCCATTCCCCATAGCAAGCCAGTCTGGATAAGAAGAGTCTATTTAAGGAATCGAAGAAGAACTGAGGGTCAGAGGTAGAGGGGGCGGTCTGCCGCATGTAGATGAGACAACCTGGCTCACCGACGATGATGAGGAGGATTAGGAACACTTCCTGGTAAAGAGCAAACACTGTCTAGCTTTCAGTACGGATTACACCTTAATATAAAGAAAACAAAAAACCCGCAAAACATGGCTAATAAGCAATAAACCCTCAATGAGCCCCCATGTTGGCCGCAGTCAAGAAATCAAATGACACAGGCATTGGGCATATGTGCTGCAAATGGTCTCGTAGAAGTGTTAGGAAAGACATCGCTTTGAGGACCTGGCTTCGCCTGACCACCAGAGCTGTGGGGTTTTCAGTTTCATCATTTGCACCTGACAACTGGCGATACAGAAGGAAGACAAAAGAATTGACACCTTTGTTTTTGTATTTTTATTTTTTATTGTCCCTAATGTGCCAAAAAACAACCATTTTATTTTGCTTTAAATTTACAGGGCAAATTGATTTTCCCTTCAACAAGGCATATATTTGGATCCTTCCATACATCGCAGTCTTCACAACTGATTTGTTTCTGCTCCTCTCCCTTCCTGCTCTCAGAGCTTTGTTGATATGCTGACAGGGCTGATTGTCCTGAGACGTGCGGATCTCCCTTGCATTACTGTTCACCTCACAGGCCTGTGTATTATTTGGCAGCGAGTGGAGTCACAAAGGTGAGTTCAGATCCAGGCCTGATGTGTGACCAAGGCGTATAGTCTCAGGGGTGCCCCCAGTCTCTGTCAGACCAGTAACCTTGTCTTTCGTCAGATTTTGAGTTTTGTTCCACATTCTCCTCCAACCTTCTTCAGGACCCTCTACTGTGATCCCTTTTAGAATTGATGCCTTCGACTTACAGTGTTTGCTAAGCTTATTAAACACACAACAGACCAATGGAGAAATCTGTCTTGGAAGAAGTACAGCCAGTATGCTCCTTAGAAGGGAGGCTGGCGAGACTTTGACTCAAGTACTTGAGATGGGTCATCAGGCGATAGCGATCTGCTTTGTAAACGAGGGTCAGCAAAAAGGAGGGAGAGCCTCAATAAGCTGCATCGACACAGTGGCTGCAACATGGGCTGAAACACAACGATTGTGGGGCTGGGGCAGGATTGGGCAGCATTTTGTTCTGTGGTACATACTTCACAGCTGACCACAACCTCATAAAAAGCAGGGGCAGGGGAACGTTAAAAGAGGGAAAGGGACAAGGGGAGTGGGGTGGAATAGAATGGTTTGGAGTTAAAAATGGGATAACTTTCTGTTGAACAACAAAATTCCTCTATTATGAATATCAAAACTGGTGCATGCACACACACACACACACACACACACACACAACTGTTGATGTCCAACTGGGTTTGAGGCAAGGTTTCTCAACTGGAACAACTTGTCCACAAAGTTAAGAGCAGCGTCTCTAATCTAGGGAGGAGCTGAGGAGAGATAGGGGGTTATGTGTTGGGCTGTTACCTGCAATATCAGCATTTCAAAGCCATGAGCTGCTGCAGGGATAAAAGATGAGGTGTTCCTACCTCCATAAAGACTTTCAGTCTCTGAACCCCACCAGGGCACTTCCACCCTGACTTGTAGGGACCTCTGAGTCAGAATTGACTCTCTGGCAGTGAACTTTGGCTTCATCAAGTGAGCCCCAGCTCATGAGGATCACCTGGGAAAGTTTCAAAGTGTGACGACCGCTGATATCTGAAGCTACGCCCCGGAGAGACTGGAGATGGGCCTAGGCCTCAGGAGACTGAAAGGCTCCCCAGGTGGCTCCCCTGTGCATGTCCAGGCATTCCGCAGGTTACAGACAGGTCTGTTCATAAATCTATCTTGAAGTAGAATTCTCACATAAAGCAGAACAGCTATGTTTCGTATCTAATGTGAGTCTGTCACGTTTTATCTTAGGATATAGTGTATAATGCACCTTTTTGGTCCTTCCAGGTGCGTTGATATGATTGGCTGCTTGCACGTTCTACGCCACCATGAATGATACCGGAAGTTCATGGCCAACCGACTACTTCCGGGAAAATGAAATGGTCATTGATGTCCTTCGCCCTGGCAGAAGACAGAAAATTGTGGAAAAACTAGCCACAATGTACCAGACCACACCAGATGTCACTTTTGCGTTTGGATTTAGAACCCATTTTGTTGGCAGCAAGACGACTGGCTTCGGCGTGACCGATGATTCTTTGGGTTCTGCAAAGACAAAGGAACGTAGATGCAGACTTGCAAGACACGGTCTGTGTGCGAGACAGAGACGCCACGCAAACAGCACAAGGAGCAAGAACAGGAGAAGAGTCGGGACTGCGAAGGCCAGTGTCGGAGCTGGCAGGAAGTGAGCTGGAGACTGGATCACAGGAAGACTAACGATCCCACAGCGACTTGATCTGCACGGATTACGTGGGCTTTTCACCAGAGAATTAATAAACTACACAATCTTTCTTTAATGTACCTTTTTATACATAAATGTTAAAGAAACACTTCCAGATATGCTCAAAACTCTCTCCGATAATAATACTATAATTCTAGTACTGTTCTGATGTGTACCCCAAAGGACCTGTGCCCATTTGCTATTATGAACCGTTACCTATATGGACCTCACATTTTCAATATAATGGGCTTTGTCAAGGAGCTCAAAAGAATTGAGTGTTTGGCATAAGAAGAGGCAGCTGCCAAAGATGCAGGCCAGACTCCATTTCATTTTTTCTTGTGTTTGGGGCTCGTTCTGAGCTGACTATGCAGCCTGCCTGCCAGCCTGCCTCAGGAAGCCTGCAGGTGCCCCCCTGCAATCCTCACCCTTCACTCCAACGCGTTCTCTCAGGAAGACCATGCACTCTGGCGGATGTTTGAAATATCCGTCTATTAAGTTGGTAAGTGACTAATTTTTATGATTAGCAAAATAATGTTTAATGGGTGTTGACATAATCTCGTGTCTGTTACAGCATGATTTTGTAAATGTCAGCCAAACAGAATTTCTTCGTACAGGTTCCTGGATCCTCTGTATTTGCAGTCTGTGAACATCGCCTGTCGATGCAGTACTTTGGTGAATCCGCATGATGTGCACTACCTGGTACTGGTCCTTCAAAAAATACTTTAATTTTTACACACGGCCCAGTTTGCTTTCTGACATATGGGTCGATGTTGGTTCATACGGATGACACGTAAGTTAGACGGCCCTCACTCGGGCACTGCCAGTCCACAGCTATCTTCAAAAGACAAAGACTGAGGCTTTGCGAACTAACACCTGTTCTAGACGGAGTCCCTGCTCCACCGTCTCACCTGGTGTTGCTTCTTTAATCAGAGGTATCCCACATTTATTCAGTGGAACGGGATAGGAGTACCTAGTACTCGCCAGCCCACTTATCACATCCTCGCTCTCTGTGGGTTCTGATTCACACTGCCATAAGAACAAAACAAACAACAACAACAAAGACAAACAGATCGCTGTCCTTTGGCTACACGGAATAGCCATCAACTTTCAGTGGTGGAACAATGGCGCAGGAACAAGGCTGCCATCTTGCTGCCTTTCTGGGCAGCTCACTCCTGTTTCCCCAAAGAGAATGTGAATAATCCTAAACTCCGACTTCATTTACAGGTTGAGGCATCGACTGAAATATTCTTCTCTCATGGAGAACCCCGGGGCAGCAGGCAGGCCCGGGGAGAGAGCTAAGGCAGCCCTCTGTGTAGGTCACCTCAGAAATGCACGCCCTCGCCTTCACAACATGCGTCACCCACCGTCAGTTGTTCCTCCAGGACTGACAGGAGAGAGGTTAATCCAAATAGCATAAGGCAGATAATAATCTGGTCGTCTTCCCCACCCCCGCACTCTAATTCACCTGAGGAGGTGAGCTATCATAGACTGAGGCAGTGGCCAGGCTCCAAAGCAGCAGTCATCGTGGTGTTGTCCCCAGACGTATACACAGCTGCCTAAGGCTGTGCTGCCCCCCTGTGGCAGGGTTAGAACCACCCTATTGTAGGCTGTATGCTTGAAGGGAGCAAAGCCCCAGGTCTTTCTCCCTGGGAGTCTCCAGGTAGGTTCCAGCCTGTCAGTCAGCAGTGTAGCAATGAAAGAAAGGTTGCAGCCAACATCGCCAGTCAGAACGGAACGTGACTTGTTTAGGGTGGAATCAGACCAAAGACACCTCTTCATCATTTCACTAGGCACTCCCCAGAATATTGTGGGATCTCATACCTAAATACTAAATCATCCCAATCCGCTTAGTATAGAAGGGCTTCACAAACCCAAATGACAGGCTGCATTTCAGTACAGAGCTTAGATTGTTTGTATTACAAGACCACCACCTAGTGGATATTTTGAGATATTCCAAATTTAAAAAGCAAAGAGAAAATAAAACCTTGCTGCCATTGAGTGGATGTTGACTCAAAACGACCTTTATTGGACTGGGTAGAACTGTCCCTGTGTGTTTCACAATCTAAAACTTGACGGGAGTAAAAAGCCTCGTCTTTCTCCCTCGGAGCAGATGGTGGTTTCCAACCCTTGACCTTGAGACTAACCATTAAACCACCAAGGATGTAATTTAAATTTAATCTAACAGGGCCATGGTTTAATTTGTAATTGAAAAAGGCGGCTACATTACACACTAATTGTGATTCCACACATTAGTGCGAGTCAGCAGTGCATTTTGACCCTGTGAAAAACATTCTTGCAATCACACATAATATGTTTTTATGAAGCCCAAGCAAAGCCATTAATTAGGGAATATGTAGGCATATAGAAATGTATACAATAGGAACTGGAAACACAGGGAATCCAGGGCAGATGATCCCTACAGGATCAGTGGTGTGAGTGGCGATACTGGGAGGGTAGAGGGAGAGTGGGTTGGAAAGAGGGAACCAATATTACAAGGAACTATATGTGACCTCGTCCCTGGTGGACGGACAACCAAAAAGTGGGTAAAGGGAGACGTCAGACAGGGCAAGATATGACAAAATAACAATTTATAAATTATCAAGGGCTCATGAGGGAGGGGGGAGTGGGGAGGGAGGGGAAAAATGAGGACCTAATGCCGGGGGCTTAAGTGGAGAGGAAATGTTTTGAGAATGATGAGGGCAATGAATGTACAAATGTGCTTTACACAATTGATGTGTGTATAGATTGTGATAAGAGTTGTATGAGCCCCTAATAAAATGATTAAAAATAAATTAATTAATTAAAAAAAAAGAAATGTATACAAATACTTGTTCCAGTGTGCTCTAGGTAAAACATAGGTCATAGAAGTTTACATTAGATTATATCAAAACCCTGGTATTAAAAATCAATGTTTCTATATGGATATCATATTACTTCTTCATAAACAGTTACACCATCTCATACAGTTAAGAGGACCATTATTCAAATTTGCTCACCAAACACTAATGTCAAAGAGGAATAAATTGAAGATCTGTACCAAATTCTCTAGTCTGAACTTGGGTATGCTTGGAAGGTACATGTCCTGATCATCACTGGTGGTTTGAATGTGAGAGAAGAAAAAGAAGAATTGATCGTTGGAAACAGAAACCAGGGTGGGAATGATATGGGAAAATATTGCAATACCAACAACCTCATCATTGAAAATACCTTTTTCTTCCACAACATAAACAATTACTATATATGGCAATGACTGTACTAGATATCTTTTGTCTAATTTCACCCTCAACAAACCACTTTCCATTCTGACAGGAAATTTGGGGTGCAACCTTTATTTCAGTGCTCAGCTGCTGACTGAAAGGCTGTGGCTGGACCATACCCTGAGACTCCCAGGGAGAAAGACCTGGTGCTTTGCTCCCGTGAAGACTGCATCCTTGAAGACCTTCTGGGGTGGTTCTCCTCTGCCACATGGACTCCTTCTGAGTCAAAATAGGCTTGAGAGCACAATAGGCTCTCATGTGCAAGTCTGGGGATAACCCCAGAGGGACCGCTCCTTTGGACCCTGGTCACTGCCTCAGTCTATGAATACCTGACCCCCTCAGCTCACTTAGAAGACTGATGGATTCGATTATTCACTGTCCTCAATGGACTATGCATGCAAACCTCCCTGAACCAAATGCACAGGAATCAAATTGGCTATATCTGTGGAAAGAGAAGCTCAGTATCATGCGTCAGATCAGAACGAGGTGAGGGGCTGGCAGTGGAGCAGACGATCCAGCAATCACGAGCAAATGCAAGTCGAAGCTGAAGAAAATTAAAACAAACCCGTAAGAGCCAAGGTACAACCTTGTGTATCTGCCACCTGGATTTAGAGAACATTTCAAGAAGAGATTTGATGAATTGTACACTAATGACTAAAGATCAGACAAGTTGTGGAATGACATCAAGGATCTCAAACATGAAGAAATCATAAGGTCATTTAGGATACAGGAAAGGAAGAAAAGACCAAAATTGATGTCAGTGGACATTGTGAGTAGCTAAAGCAAATGAAATTAAAATATAATAGAATTTCCCCCTCAAAATTTCTGAAGCTTTGTATATATACACAAGACTTCAAAATATTCCTAGAAAAAGTTAATTCCATTTTCCACAAACTTCTGAAGCCCTTTCATTTATGTAATTTTATCTAATCCCTCATTACCTATGCCAAGCAAAAGTTCAATATGCCCAAGGTTTTTAAATCCCATTTGAGAAAGTATCCGTAATTGTATGGAGAATCCCTGAATATATTATACTTTAGCATTTTAAGGTTTCATTAAAAGGTGTTTCTATTTTTTATATCAAGAACCCTTGCACTAATAAATCTTCAATGAATTTCATAATCTGTTCAGCACCACACTTAGGAAAGAGAGATCAGTGTCTTAGGTTGAGTTCCCAAAAGGCAGACTCCGAGAGGTAAATTCATGAGCGAGTGATTGATGAAGAAGGTACTTCCAGAAAAAGCCAATATGGAGTGGAGCCAGCAGAACTGGGACAAAGTAAGCCAGGCCATGTTTAAAAAATAAAAATCCCATGGAGGGTAGCTTCAGCCTGATCATCCAGGGACCTCTGGAATATGTCTCAACCTGAATCAAAGGAGTGGGCTTCCATGCTGCCGCACACATTGTTCATTAGATAGGGTTCCTGGGGAGGGTGTGTCATCAAAATTCACAGGTGCTAGCCACTGAGGTCTACGCCCTCTTGGCGCTGTAGGAGAGGCAAACCGTGCAGAGTGATCCAAAGCAGGGCGTTGAACCAGTTCAAATTGGTGCAGGCATGACTAATGCAGTAAAATAAAAACAGATCCAAAGTTGTGCTTTAAGTGAGGTGAAGTAGAACAGTAACTGGTTAAAGAAGAATTACAGGTTGACGTCCTAGATTGGGAGGCTCAGAGGAGGCCGAGTAATCCCTTTCTGGAGCCTGATACATACGGGAGGCTGGATCACGGCCAGCACTGTGGAAAGCACATGCATTCAAAGCAGCACCATGTGCCACCATCTCCGAGTGGGGCAGCACTGTTTCTGACTCCGCCAATCAAGAGATGTGGTTGCAATGCAACTCCTTTATTGCCCATATTTTCTAAGAAGCAAATTACATTTCTAGCAGGGCATCAGCCCTTTAAATTTTCCGTTCCAATGATCATTCCTGTATGCCCATATTTTACAAATTCAGGTTCAATTTTCTTTCAATTCATTGGCCATAATGAACCAAGAAGAACCAGTGCAAAGGGGTCTGGTTATAGCATCAGCAGGATCTACTTCAATCAGTGTAGAGCTTGTTTTCTTCCGTTGGTATATTATCTTGTAAATAAATATCTAGATACTAATATTAAACCAAATATAGGAAGAATGCATAGCACGGGTAAACCTGAGGAATACCATTACCGTCTCCAGGTGATGGGTGTCGTACTAGGAACAATTCTTATTTGCCCACAAGCAAGCCCACCAATGTTTTGCAAGTTTGCCCTCACTTTGAAATGCATGAACAAACCCCTACAACATAAATTCTTTGACACACTCACCATCATTTACTGTACTCACAGTTTTAAATCACTGAAAAGGTTTCACGCATTTTCTTCCACTAAACAACATCAAAGCATTGACTTTGAGTTGAATCTGACTCAAAACCAGACTCACATAAGGCAGAGTAACTGCTCCATAGGGCTTCCAATGCTGCACATCTTTACAGAAGCAAACTGTTTCATTGTTCTCCCACAGAGCAGCTGCTGGTTCAAACTGTTGATTTCTCAGCACTCAAAGATGGTGGTAACTTCAAATGATGCCCCACTCACAGAATGGCAACCTGTGCTTAACCCACCACACCAGCATGGCTCCTTTTCTTGTGATGAAATAAGGCTCAATCAGTATGCTATGCACCTGCGCTGGCTCAACTACAAATTCCACTTAAAGACTTAAAGACACAGTTTGGATCAAATCTTGTTTGTAACCTGAGGACCACCGATACAGACCAATGCAGTGATCCCCAAACTTTACTTCACATGGACGTCAACTACATTTGGGGGGGGGGGTTGTGTGTGGGTGGGAAGGGGGTTCTTTTTTCATATTGGGGTTTAGCTCTGCTGTATCTTGTCACTGTAGTGAACTCTCTTGAATTTCTGTTATGTTTTTCTGTTTTTCAGTATATGAAACCCAGGATTGATGAAGCTATACAGTAAGCAGAATAAGGGCTCCGAGGGGGGACTAATGGGGAGTTGATACCAAGGCATTCAAGAAAAAAGAGAATGTTTTGAGACTGATTGTGACTGTGTCAATTTTACACTACTGCTTGATGTGATTGAACTATGAACTATGGTATCCATACGAGCTCCTAATAGAATGGTTTTGAACAAAAGTATAATGTACTGACACCTGACTCCGATCTCCAGGCGTCTGGATTTATTTGATAGAGAATGCAACCCTGGCTTTGGAATTTTGAAAAGCCATTTTCAAAGCCAAAAAATGAACTGCCACTGAGTCTATGCCAACTTACAGCAACGCTTTAGGATAGGCTAGAACTGCACCTGTGCGTTCGGAGCCAGTAACTCTTTAAGGAGTAGAAAACCGCATCATCCTTCCGAGGAGCAGCTGGCGGTTTTGAACTGCTGGCTTTGAAGTTAGCAGCCCACCTCATAACCACTATCGCACCGGGGCTTCTCACCCCCATCTTCAGGTGGCACTAATCTTCAGCAAAGTTTAAGAAACACTCATTCGCAAGATATGACAAAATAGTAATTTATAAATTATCAAGTGTGCATGAGGAGGGGCGAGCAGGGAGGGAGGGGGAAAATGAGGAGCTGATGCCAGGGGTTTAAGTGGAGAGCAAATGTTTTGAGAAGATGAGGGCAATGAATGTACAAATGCGCTTTACACAATTGATGTATGTGTGGATTGTGAAAAGAGTTGTATGAGCTCCTAATAAAATGATTTAAAAGAAGAAAAAGAAAGCAAAATGAAACCATCTGAATTAAAAAAAGAAACACTCATTCAAACAAGACCGAGCACTATGAATTGTTCTCACTGGGGAAGAAGACACCAGCGAGGGGCTGTGATGGGAACTGTGCTTTGAAAGATGGTTTAATTGGAGTAACAAGAAGTAAAAGGAACAGACCTGACCGGTAAGAACTGCCGCATATTGTGATGATTAACATTGTCATGATTAATATTGTGATGATTAACATTGTCATGATTAATATTGTGATGATGAACATTGTCATGATTAATAAAGGAAGGCAAGATACCGTTATGATTAATAATGGAAAATTTTAAAAAGCAACTTGAAAATTTTTGCTAAGACTAGTGAAAATAAGAGGGTTTTTTAAATTTTATTTTATTGGGGGCTCTTACAGCTCTTATCACAATCCATACATAAATCTATTTTGTCAAACACATCTTTACATATATTGTCATCATCTTTTTCAAAACATTTTCTTTCTACTTGATCCCCTGGCATCAGCTCCTCCTTTTGCCCCCTCCCTCCCCTAATGGTCCCATGCTCCCTTGATAATTTATAAATTATTCTTTTTTTTTAATGTTTTACACCAACTGCTTTCTCATTTCACCCACTTTTCTGCTGTCTGTCCCCCTGGGATGGGGCCATACATCGATCATTGTGATCGGTTCCCCCTTACTCCCCACCCCAACCTTACCCTCCTAGTATCGCTGCTCCCCTTTTGGTCCTGAGGGGTTTGAAAAATACGGTTTTATAGATAAACTGTGTCTATATTACAGTTGGCCCAGACGTCAAGCAAAAAAAAATATTTAACTTGACCCTGCGGGCAGCCACTATCAGTTTTAATAGAGAAGTAAAATGATAAAAGCAGTGTTTAAAGGAGAATATTCTGCCAAGAACACAGAAGACAGATTCAAATTAGAGAAGAATGAGTCAGGAGGTCCGTCAAGAGGCCATTCTGTCAGCTTTGAAAGGAAAGGGCAAGGAAGAAAAAGTACTTTAAAGAGAAGAAAAGTCTTAGATCTTGGATAAAGAAGCAAGAAGCAGAAAGAAATGAAAAGATAAGTAGAAGCTCCGTAGGCAGTGTAAAGCACTAACTGATGCATTCTCTTCACGCGTAGCTTAACCCTTTGATCTGCCTACATTTGGACGGTGAGATATGAAGTAGGAGTTGTGGCATTTGGAATGTTGAAGAGGGATATGAGAAAGAAAAGAAACATTCTTTGCTTTTAACAAAAATAATAGTATATGATTTATATACATATGAAATATGTATAAAACTCAGACAGGTATGACTCAGAGTCGATGACGACTCAGAGTGACACCATAGGACCGGGTAGAGCTGCCCCTCTGGGTTTCTGAGACTGTAACTTTTTTTAACAGTTGTATTGGCACTTCATCCACATATCATTCAATCCAATAGTACAATCCTATCGAGAAGAGTTGTACAATCATTACCACATCAATTTTAGAACATTTTATTCTTCCTTGTACTCATTGTTAATAGTGTAGTTATTTTTAATTGTAGCAAAAGTATACACAACAAAATATTCTCCAATTCAACAATTTCTACATGTATAATTCTATGCTATTGATTATACTCTTCATGTTGTAAAACCATTATTGATATCCTTTTCCAAATTATTTCACCACCATTGATATAAATACAAGCAAATACTCTTCTTCCTTCACCCATGGTAACCATAGATCAAGTTCAGTTTCTTTGTTTAGCAGTTTTCTTAATATAATAGTCACCTATCATACATTCTCATAGTTAAATTGCTTTTTAAAAGAGTTGTATATACATCATCACAATCAGTTCTAATGCCCCATCTCACATTCGTGTTTGCCCCCAATACTCCTCATCCTTCCCACCTCCACCGCCACCCCATCCCCAGTAAACCGTGGCATCACTTACTGAGACCGTGACTTGATGAGAGTAGAAAACCTCCTCTTCCTTCGGAGGAGTGGATGGTGGTTTTGAACTGCTGACCTTGTGGTTAGATGCCCACATGTAACCACTGCACCACTAGAGATCCTAAAGACATGGAAGTGAAAATATGCAGTCCTAGAATCCTTTACAGATAGGTCTCCCTGAGTGGGAACCAGGACGGTGACCTGGTTTTGGATAGGATCGTGTATTCTCTAACACAAATCTTTACAAATATATTAAGAATGTGGGGAATTTTTGTTTTGTTTTGTTTGTTTTGCCTTTCTTCTTTGTCCTAAAACCCCTCCCTGGGAAAGAAGGGAACGTACTAGAAAAGTTCTTAGCCAATCATGATAAGCACTCCGGGCCCTGTTTGCTCCCATTTCTCTCATTAAAGTGAAAACACCGACAAAGGTACAACCCTAAACTGCCATCAGTGATAGTCTTTCTGCCACAGTCGTCCGCATTCCTTCTTCCTTTTCGGAGGTGTCTTTGGTGCCACCAAAATGGGGGAACAGAGAGCTCCAACGTGCTCTTTTCCCTGCTGCTGTGTTCCTTCATCATTGTACACGACATATCTTGTACATGACATATCATTGTACACAACACATCTTGTATGTGACATATCTTGTATGTGATATATCTTGTATATGACATATCTTGGGACAATCAACTCTTTCAAATAATTTTTGTTCCTTCCTTGACAGCCTTCTCCAGAACTGTCGAGATTGGTTTGTCATCAAGCCTGTGTGCCTGAGATATCAAAAGCCACAAGCCATTTTGACCAAACAGGGGAGAACTTGCCCATTCTATCTTAGATCCCTATCACTGATGGCAGTTTCGGGCAAATCAACCCTGAGAAGGAAGCCTCCCACCCCCACCCCCCCACCCCCACTCCCCACCGTGAAGAGGGAAAGAACAGGAACCACTAAGCACACCCATCCAACGCTGGAATGGCATGAGCGATCACTGAATGTGAGTGAGTTGAATGACGAACAATGACTAAAGTGACGGCGTGGTCCAAGAAGGGATGCTTTATTACTCTTTGGAGAAATGATGCAGGTGGTTGAGATATAATCACATTTTCATTATAGGTGTGGTCATAATTCTTTGTAGAAGAATTAATACCAAGCTAGCCCCCAAGGAGTTGAAGATTGAAGCTGTCCCAAATATCCAGCTCTTCCCTGATACAAGCTCAGGACAGTGGAAGGCAGGGCCGCGCGGGCTGGTGGGTGCTGTTCAATCTCAAATCCAAAGGTCAGGCAGAAGTGAGCCCAATGCAGGGTTCAGAACCAGAAGCCAAAACCTATCCAAAAGTCCCAGCAGGTCTCCTTGCTTCTACCAAGGCTCAGTCAGAATAGAGAGGTATGGCTTTCCAGGGGAGGGGAGGTAGGTTAAAACTATACCGTGGTACCAGTATTTATTCCCCATCCAAGGAAAACAAAGAAAGGATGGTGAGCTAAGGTCCACACGCTGTACTCAGGGAGCATCTCCAGGATATCCCTGGGGAAAACAACGGTGTGACATGGTTCTCGCCCTCTACTAAAACTCAAACGCAACGGACAACAGAAAAGTGGGTGAAGGGAGACGTCAGACAGGGCAAGATATGAAAAATAACAATTTATAAACTATCAAGGGCTCATGAGGGA
>NW_022103899.1:6061777-6062973 GCF_000313985.2 Echinops telfairi | reverse complement strand
TGTACAAATGCGCTTTACACAATTGATGTGTGTATGGATTGTGATAAGAGTTGTATGAGCCCCTAATAAAATGATTTAAAACAACAACAACAACAAAAACCTCAAACGCAAACTCACTGCCACCCTCTTGATCCCAACTCGTACTACCCTGTAGGGCAGGGTGGAACTGCCCTGCGGGCTTCCAAGACTGTCATTTTGTACAGGGAGAAAGTCTTCTCTCTCGCCTGGGGAGTGGGCTGGTTTGGAACTCTACAACTACTGCAACTGCTGACCTTGCATTAGAAGCTGGACAGGTAACCCATCATCTGCCACCCAGGCTTTGACCCTCTACGAAGGTCAGGTTTTCATCCGAGCTGGGATTAATCCTGGCCATCCATATAGTAGAGAATGCCCTTCGAAAATGGAATTATAGCCATGGATTTAAAAGTACAAAATTATAGCACGTCACATAAGGAATTATGGCTAGAGGGGTCATATTAATTGACTACCAATCAATAGCAATAGAAGAAAGTTGCGTTTTTGTACCTCGAATTTGTCCTCTTCGAAATTTCACACAGTTTTAAGCTATTATAACAGGGAAAGGGAGGCTCCAAGATGATGAGTTCTATCATGATTGAAGCGACAAGACAGGCAATGGCAAGCATCCTACAGGACATTGGAATGTGAAACCCATGCCAGACCAGAAAGCAAAGGCAAAAGGAACAGGTGTGTTTAGCGATCATCAACATGGAGGGGCTGACTGTGAAGAGAAGCAAATGGCCCAAAGCGGTGGACTTCCAAAGAGCTTGTCTGGGACCTAAAAATCATTTGATATTTTAAATGTTATGAAATAATTCAAACATATCAAAAGTTCTGTTGTATCAGAGTACACAGGAACTTGAAGAGATGCAGCTGATTTTAGAACCTGTGTCTGTTGTGCATGAGGAAAATTGTGAGGAGATTTTCAGTGTAATTCACATTTACATTAGAAACTTCTTATTGAGCTATGCAAACCTTTAAGTTGGCTGCTTCCAGGAATTACTCAAGAAGCACAGTATGTCCTGTGATGAATTTTGACCTTCAGCCCATGGACCCATCGACAGCAGAAGAAGCACTCTTTCATGAGTGTCTATGCCTTTCCAACGAGCCAATTCCAAGTCATCGCTTTCCTGTTGGTGACATTTTGCTTGTGGACAAAACTTTTTTTTTTTTTTTTT
>NW_022103899.1:6021406-6059754 GCF_000313985.2 Echinops telfairi | reverse complement strand
TCCTGTGTGCTCTGGTCAGATATATCCTTCTCCCGAAGCTGCAGATTCAGTGCCATCCTTTGTGGACAAAACTTATAGTCACTGCCTTAATATGGTTGAATGACTAAACTACTGAATTGTAAACTATGTAAATCACTTGCCAATAAAACTGTTGAAAAAAAACCTTATAGTCACATATGCATTATTTAACTCTTTCTGTGTCACAAGCCACTTCAAAGGAAAACGGCTTCAAACCACCCAGATCTGTGGAGTGGAAAAATTTGACTCTAACTCTTAATGGGAAAATTTTCAGGGTTACATTGCAAAGTATGAACAAGGGAAGGGAACAAGTGTGATATAGCCTGTTTGCAAAATTAGTCACACTTGTTTCCTTCCCTGCTTCATACTGCTTTGCACTGTAACCCTGAAATTTTTCCCATTAAGAGTGAGAGTCACATTTTTCTACTCCTCAGATCTGGGTTGGCCTTGTCATTGAAAGTGACATCCTGTTCTGGGTCTGGACATCAGAAAACACTTGTGTGATTTCAACTGCTCTCTTAAGACTCTTACCTGCCCTTCACTAGAATAATCAAGGCTTTAACCTCCAAAGGGCAGCATTTCCTCAAGGACAAAGTTCAGAGGTTTAGGAAAGAAGGAGAACTGGGAACAGGAAACACAGGGAGGAGGTGGGATAAGCAAAGGAAAACGGAGAGGACAGGGAGAGGGAAGTTGAATCACAGTGTACATGCAGTGTTGAATGTAAAACTGTGATCTACACTGTAAACCTTCACCTAATTCATACACACACATGCACAGGAAAGATGAAACAAAGACCTGGCCACGTGGAACACATACAAAGCACACAGGGGAAGATGCTGTTTTCCTGTCAAGCACCGTAAGGATGACAGTGATTAAATTCTGGTAAAGGAGTTCAAGAAGAACGGTAATATGAGGAATAGATCACAACTGCTTCATCAATGAGATGGAAGCAAGCAGACTATCTCCAGACTGCAATTTACCATCACAAAATAATCTTTGAAATTAAGATGAAATATTGTATATGGAAAAAGAAGAAGAAAATAACTCCCCAGTAGCCATGTAGGACAGCTCAGACCATCTTACAGAAACATGGCCAACTGAAGGAAGCGAAGATGAGCTGTCTCCGCGGTGACCAGTCTAAACTATCCAGCCCTCTTGCAGCTGACCTTAGATGCACTAATGAGAACAACAATGCCTAGGCAGTTGAACGCAATCTACATTGTTCGCCCATAGGATAATGAGCTAACAGGTGGTTGTTCTATCCTGGTAAGTTTGTGAGCAGCTTAGTTATATGAGACAACTTCAAAAAGGTTGTGGAACAATAAAATGAAAAGATAATGGGATTTTTTCACACAGAGATTTTGAAGCCCTCTCATACAGAACTCATAAAAGATATCTGAACTCATAAAATATACCTGATACATTTTCCTGCTGGTTCCCTCTCAGTTTTTCAAGAACATTCTGAAATTATGTCTTCATCATGGCATCACTCACTATTTCATAAAAAGTATATTCACTTTTGTAAGCATAATAAATAATGGAGAATTTAGTATAGATTTACTTTCAGTTTCAGATTGTCATTACATTTTATTTAGAATTAATTGCACATATTTAAGTGATATTTATGTCCTTATCAGACATCTTTTACCCACTTTTAAAATATTTAAATGACTTTTTTATTGATCATTTAATTGAATTGGATTTATCTTTGCATAGCTATTTAAAAAGAAGAATTGGTAATTTGTTTATTATTATAGCCCTAGTATATCACAGGATACTTTTTAATGTCTTTATAACCCAGTGACTTTTCTTCAAAATTCTGTAGCAAATGCTCTACTACCTTCTAGTGGCCAGTGTCTTGAATGAGAATTAGTTGCATTTAGTTATTAAGACATTAGTTTCATGAACTCTGCCTGAATGTTTAGATGCTTTCTTCCATAATTTGTCCAATTGTTCAACAGCATTTCTATTTCAGTGTTATTGAGGCAACTTATGTCTTACTAGTTTTCATTTTTAAGTTTAATAATACAGCACACGACAATTAAAAAGACTCCAACACGAAAAGCAAGTTCCTCTTCATGTGCTTCCATTCCACCCATGGCCTTGCCATCCCACAGATAAGTACTTTTCCCCAGTTTCATGACACATAATTCCCATGCCCATACTTTTGAATACGTCTGATTCTGGTTCTTCTGATGTTCACCTTCGTGATTCTATTCGTTTGCCCACGGCTATGGAGTCGATTCCCCACAGGTCATAACGACCCTACAGGACAGAGTAAAACTGCCCATAGCATGACCAAGGCTGTTGATCTTCACAGAGACAGTGCGTCTTTCTCTGCCGAGTGGCTGGTGGGCTCCAACTGCCAGCCTTCTGGTGACGAACTGAGTGCTAAGTAGTATTTGGCTATCTGTCTTTCCAGATTTGTGGACTTGAGACTGGAGCAGTAGGTGGTAGTTGTGGAATAACTTATCCCAAAGCGTCCTTCTTAAAATAACAGAGATTTGTTATCTCCTAGTCTATGGGTCAGGAACCTGGACTTGATTTAGAACAGAGTCCTCTAAGTCAGTCTCTCACAAAGTTGCCATCAAGGTGTGAGCGGCAGTTCAGTAGCACCCAAAGCTGGAATGAGCTCCCAGCTCACTCACCACTCACTCACTCACCCCCACGGCTGCTGGCAGGATGCACTTCCTCTCCGGCCAGGTGCCTCACCTGGTTTGTGGTCCTGTGGGCAGCTCACATCATGGCACCTCTCTCCTCAAAGAGCCACCAGCTGAGTGGAAAAGCGGGTGTCTCAGATGAAAGCCAAAGTCTCTTTGTAACCTAACGCAGGAAGTGACAGCTCAGCAAGCAAGTATCTGCTACATTCTGTTTGTCTGAACTGTATTCCGTTTAATTAAATGGTCAACAGAAAGACACAGGGAAAATGTGCATCGCCTATGTCATAGGTTCTCTCCCCCACCCTCTGGATATTTGCTAGCCGTGTTTTATTTGTCCTTTTCCTTCAAAGAGGATCATCAAAGTACAGAGTATCCACTGAAATAAAATCAATGGAGCAAACATTGAAGGGACTGCAGCGCCATGGGCTACATTTCACCGAATCGCATACGTTTTATACATGCTTGCCTTGGAATCAGCAATAGATCCATCGGTGAAAACAAAATATGTCTGTGTACAACTTTCAAACTATAATAATGATGTGCCTTAATTATTCACAGGCAAACAAGTATCACATTACAGGTTTCGTTTGTTTGTTTTTGATAAGCACAAATAAGTCTTCTAGGTTTAAGCGGCATGGCACGCTGGGAACAAGGGGCGACTCTGGGGCTGATGTCAGAGAAGGCGCCATCCGAATGCTGCAGACAAGGTCTGGAGGCAGAGGTTCCGGGGCACAAGGAGCACATAGTCCCAAGGAGGAGCAGCGTTGATAGTCATGAGGATTGGATAGAAGGAGCACAGGGACAAGGACTGATTGATCCGGAAAGGGGGAGAACGAAAGGGTAGACAGCCCGGGGCTTTGAGGTCACAGTGAGAAGGGGACAGGGTTACAGCCAGGGCCATAGTCCAAAGGAGTTCGCCAGGGTTCTTCCTGCTCCTGTCCCACAGTCCCGCTGGAAACTGTGGCATATGTGTGGAATTCGTGACTTTCTACCATTCATCTGTCAACTTGTCATACTGTGATGCCCTTTGTGTTGCTATGACCTTGAAAACTATGCCACTGGTTTCTCGATCACCAGCAAGGTTACTGGTGGACAAGTTTCAGTGGAGACTAAGACTAAGAGAAGCCTGGCCATCTACTTCTAAAAATGAGCCAGTGAAAGCTCTAAGGATTGTAGCAGAACACTGTTAGGTACAGTGCTGGCAGATGAGCCCACGAGGTTGGAAGAGACTCAAAATGCACTGTGACCATGGGCTGGAGCCACTCCATGGTCCATGATCATGGAAATGACACAGGACCAGGTGATAGTTCCTACCATTGTGCACACAGTTGCCACGTGTTTGAGCTTATTTGACAGCAACTCACAGCAACTTCAGGGGTTCTGGCAGCCTAGTGGGTTGAAAATTGAGCTGCTAACCACAAAGTCAGCAGTTTGAAGCCAACAGCTGCTCCATGATGAAGACAAGGATTGCACCCTTCAATAGGGATTACAACTTAATATACAGAAAACAAAACTCATAACAACTGGACCAGGGTAACATCAGGATAAACTGAGAAAAGATCGAAGTTGTCAAGGATTTCAACTTGCTTGGATCCACATCAATGTTCATGGAAGCAGCAGCCAAGAGATCAAAGGATATGTTGCACTGGGTAAATCTGCAGCACAGAGCCTCTTTGGAGTATTGAGAAAGCAAGGTGTTACTTTGAGGATTAAGGTCTGCCTGACCCAAACCATGACATTTTCAATAGCCTCAGATGCGTGTTAAAGTTGACTATTGATTAAGCAAGACTGAAGGAGAATTGATGCTTTTGAATTGTGGTGCTAGAAAGAATATTGAAAATCACAGGGGTGCTAAAAGGACAAACAAATCTGTCTTGGAAGAACCAACGTGCTCCTTAGAGGCAAGGATGGCAAGTCTTCATTTTACATACTTTGAGCATATGGTCAGCAGAGTCCACTCCCTAGAGGAGGGTATCATACTTGGTAATGGGGGAGAGGGGGCAGAATAAAAGAGGAAGGCTCTCAATGTGATTGCTTAGCACAGTGACTGCAACAATGGATCAGGCCTAAGAACAACCATGAGGATGATACAGGACTGGGAAGGGTTCAGTCTGCTGTGCACAGGGTCACTATGGATCAGAACTGATCAGATGGCACCTAACAACAAAAATACCAAATTAGGAGTTTTGTCCATGAATTCAGCGGGGCCATTGCAATGCATTAGCAAACCCAGTAGAGAGGTAGAATGCCGTGAGAGGAACGATGGTTAGTGTCAGAATAAGTAAAGAACGATGGAAGGAGGAGGCATGTCTATCCTCGGCCTGTGACAATCAGCCTTGGCCAGATGTGGAGATGGATTCTCTTCTCCCTTGTGTAACATGGGGAGGTCAGATGTGGCCTCCAGGACATTATCTCAGTGCTTCAGAACAGGCATGGGCTTCCTGACACAGCATTTTGTGTTTATGAGTATTTTTTTTCCAAGGTTAAGTTTATAGTCTTAATCAATTTTCAAAACGCTTTTAATATTTTCATTAAAATGGAATTGAGAAATAAGATATTCTAGATGAAAAGCTAAAACCATAGTCACATAAAATTGATTTTCATATGGAAGATACTACTTTACAGATAAGGGTTAAATTTAATTATGTAGACACTGAAAAGTATTGCTTCCCTATAATGAACAGGTCTGTGTATATTGCAAATGTAGTTATTACTGTGTATGTACCACCTTTATCAATTAGAAGTTTTACATTACAAGTGAGTGAAAACTTGATTTGAAAAGGCTTAAGGAAAAAGAAGTCAATTATCAAAAAATTTAGGAATCTATGCATAGGTTTATCATTATACAGTATCTCTAACCATGTCACCAGGTGCTGGCATATTTTCATCTTAATTTTACTTCTGAAGAAGGATTAGAGCCCCTTCAAGTGAAGGCACTCAAAATATGACTGAGGAAGAGCTTCCTCCTCAAAGCAGAAGTGACCCTGAATGGAGTAAAGCTCATGACATGAATGGAGTAAATTTTTCAGGCCTTTCATATGCTGATTGCACGTGATGCAAAAGTATAAGAAACCGCTGCCAACATCCATTCATAAATCCAGGATGTAGATTTGATATAGGGAAAGCTTCAATACTAGAGGATTGGAAGAGGAGCAGCAACAAGAGATCCGGGAGCCAGAGCATGGAATGTATCAATTAGGAAAATAGAATAATTGTCAGTCATCAAAAATTAAATGGCACTCATGATGATGGATATCCTAGGCAGCAGTGTATTGAAATGTACTGGTATTAGCCATTTTCAATCAGTACAGTGCAGTGAATTATTTAATATGCCTCTTCTAGCCATAGTCACTCACCATAGGACCTTTGTTTTCTTGAAGGGTCTGAGTAAGAAGATGAGGAAAGATACTGATTTGATTGTATGAGTCAGAGTTCATTGTGATTGCCACCCTGTCGAGTATAAGATGGGCCACTGCAGAATCAGGAAGAGGCAATCTGACTACCAGAGAGAGAGAAGAGGTGGGAGTGGATCGTGTCCTTTGGACCTTGAGATTGCTGCAGGTTGGCCCGCGTTGATCCAGGAGAAAGCTTTGATACTAGAGGAGGAGCAGAGGCACAGTAACAACAGAACCAGGAGCCAGAGTATGAAACAGATTTATCACTTCCCAACCAAAGAGCAAATAAAAATGACGCTTTTAAGCAGGAGGACAGTCTCTGGGCACTTAATTGGGGGATCTGGGTATGCCGAGCCATGGAGCTGGAACTGAATGCCTTCAGGCTGAAGCTTATAACTAAGTGGCATACCCTTTGGGCATTTATTGGCAGCCCCAAATGAGCTTTGTAACATTGCCGGAGCAGGGCAGAGGTCAGGCAAGAGAGGCCTGCCTGAAGACACAGCAAAGAAGAAGCTGTCCTGACTGAACAACTATATCCTGATCAATTCTCACCTGAATTGTAATCTCTTAACCTTCCTAACCTTACAATCCTCAGTAGCATCTGAGAGATTTATGTGGCCATTACAGTGACCCAGCTGAAAAGTAGAGAGTGCTGTGGGATGGGCAGCTGAGAGTGACAAATCACATTCACAGTTTAAAAGAAGACTTCAACATCTGTCTTAATCTACAACTCTGTCTCTGATAATATAGCATCCATACATCTACAAGGGAGTCCAGTTAATCCAAATCTATGAAGCAACCAACCACTAAAGCTAGTGATGAAGAAATTTAAGAATTCTACCAGCATGTAAGCAAGGTGGACTGGAATGCAAAAATTGGAACCAGAAGGAACAGACAATAGTTGGTGATCAAAAGGAAGCTGAAAATTTCATCATAAATTTTTGCAAGACCAATAACTTCATAGCAAATACCTTTTACAACAACATAAACGATAGCTCTACACCTGCATGCTCACTTGTCTGTGCCACAAAATTTGGAAGAAAGCGACCTGGGCAACCAATTGGAGGAGATACGTGTTTGTGCCCATTCCAAAGAAAGACAACCCAAATCCAACGATATCACTAATATCACATGCAAGTAAAATTTTGCTGAAGATCATTCAATGATGAGTGCAGCAGTACATCAACAGAGAGCTACCAGAAATTCAAGCTGGATTCAGAAGAGGATGGGAGGATAGGGAATGAAGGAAATCATTGCTGACATCAAGTTGATATTGGCTGAACGTAAAAAATACTAAAAAATGTTTGTGCTTTATTAATTATGCAAAGCACCATGTAGATCATAACAAACTATGGATAACATTGAGAAGAATGGTAATTCCAGAGCATTTATTTGTGCTCATGTGAAACCTGTAATAGATTAAGAGGCTGTGGTTTGAACAGAACAGGGTGCTGTCCTTTCACCATACTGATTTGATCTGTATGCTGAGCAAAATTTTGAAACTGGGTTATATGAAGCATCGGGATTGGAGGAAGGCTATTTACAACACTTGGTATACAGATGACACAACATCGTTTGATGACAATGAGGGGGATTTAGAGTACTTGCTGATAAAGATCGAGGAATGCAGCCTTCAGTATAGATTAAAACTCAATGTGAACAAAACCAAATTCCACACAACTGGACCAATAAATAGCATCATAATAATCAGGAAAAAATGAAGTGGCAAAGGTATCATTTTGCTTGCATCTAAAATCAATGCTCATGGAAGCAGCAGACCAGAAAGTAAACAACATATTGCATTAGGCAAATCTGCTGTCCAAGAGCTCTATGAAGTGTTCAAGAACATGGATATTCCTTTCAGGACTAAGGTGTCCCTGACTCAAGCCATGGTATTTTCAACTTCCTCGTATGCATGTGAAAGTTGGAATATAGATAAGAAAGACCACAGAAGAAGTTGTGCATTTCAGTTATGGTGTTGGCAAAGAATATTGAAAGTACTGTGGGATGCCAGACAAACAAAGTACAGCCGGAATACGCCTTCAAAGAGAGAAAGGTAAGCTTGGTAAGCTCATGGACTTTGGACATGTTGAGAGAGTCAAATCCCTAGAAAGGACATCAGTGGTGAAAAAGGCGAAGCTCTTCAAGATGGATTGGCAGGGTAGCTGCGACAATGGGCTCAAGCATCACAGTACATGTTAGAATTAGGCAAAACCTGTTTCATTCTGTTGTACCTACTGACTTGACCTAGCATATATAACATTTATTTCCTAGTCTATTATGAATATAGATTCCTTCTGTTGTGAAGCGAGAGCTTAAACAAATCCAGAACCGTATATCCTCCAAGCCTCCAGTTCAGTGACACAGTGAACCTTCTTCTCTTTCAAGTCTCATAACGTCTCAGTGATTCGGAGCCCATCGTCCTGGCATTCCTGAACAGAGGGCAGGAAAACTGGAGAACTGATTGACTACAGCTGACTCACTGGTCCATTATCCTTGACCCTCTACCCAACACATTCACTCACAGAGAGAAAACAGGTGAGTTGATAATAGAAAAGGATAGTTGGCACTAGCAACATAACACTTCCAGTTACAATAATTTTATATTTATATATTTAATGTCCATTACAGTTTTTCTTTTTAATAAAATAGAGCTATTAAAACTGACAGACTTCGGTGTCACAATCAAACAGTACTCATATCTTTCCTATTTCTCCCTATTTTAAAAAACCAATAGAATACTTTTAGTTTCTTATTCACAGAAAAAACTATTTATAGTCACATTGTTGCATATTTAAGATATCAAAAGTCAAATTCAAATAAATGCCCAATTTTAGTAGGATTTAACTAAACCTTGAGCTCTTTTAATGTTTGTCATTAATGATTCATATAATGCAGTAAAATCAAATCACAGTATCTCATTGTTCACAGTTGTAGACGATACTGAGGTCTAAAAATAAATGAATTATTTGCTTTACTTGCCAAGATATTCACTTATTTATAATTGAAATTTACAATGTATGGAAATTCACTAGCGCTAATTAACAGGAGATAAAGAATTCTAAGCTAGAGCTCAATAAAGTAGAAATGTCTTGTAAAAGATGAGACACGTATGAAAGCTTAAAAAAAAAAACCTAGCACACCGAGAGAAGACAAGAAACCAAGAAGAGTTCAAAGACTATCTTAAAACTTAGCCAAACTGACCTCAGTACAGCTGAGAAGAAAATAAACTCACTTAACATTTCTTGGGTTTCAGAATGTATTGTACATTGAAGGAACACAAGATAAATTATTGAGATACTTCAGCAAAGACTGGCAATATCCCAACCTGTCATAGCTGGGTTTAAAATGCTTGAAACTGCATAAATAATTTATAGTTTCTAAACCAGAAAAGTTCTAAATTTGAAACACTGCATTGGATAGAAGACTGTGTATCAACCACAGGGTACTCAACTCCCATCAGGCAGCAACTAAGACACTGTACAAAAAGGTCACCATTATAAAATAACGCATAACATTTCATCTCATTTCCTATTTTTATAAATGTCAAGCAAACAAGATGTATCAGAAATGCCATAGCAATTTTTAAGTAAACAACAAAAATCGTTCCACTATGTCTTTATAGTTAACATATAAACTGCATGCTAAATTGCTCTTCTACCTTTTTCTTTATATAGGAAGATCCATTAATTCCATATTTGCCCGTGTTGCATATAATAAAATAAAGCCAATAATGCAATATGTCTTTTAAAAATGGAGGAAGAATTACAAACCCCAAGCTATGAAACTTCTTAGCCATAACCAAATACCATTAAGAGGATAAGTCATAGGGTCTGGAGTCTCAGTACCATAGTCAATTGAGCAAGGTCAATTGACAAAATAGTACTATAGTTCATGAAAACAATGTTCTAAATCCTACTTTGGTGAGTAGTAAAATGGGTCTTAAAAGATGGTGAATGGTCATCTATGGTGCAACTACTGGCTTCTCCCATCCTGAACAAAGACTAGTGAAGACTAGGGAAGCTGCCAGGACACCTGTGGCCTAATCAGCCACATGGACCTCCATCTCCCGTACCCTGAGCACAGAAGAACTAGATGGTACCTGGCTACCACTACCAACTTCTCTGAAAGGGATCACATTAGAAGGTCCATATTAGAGAGTAACATTTGCCCAAGTACAAAGTTCCGAAGGCAGGAAGGAGTAGGAAATAAGAAGGAATGCCTAAGGGAGGCAAGAAAGAAGTGAGGATATGTGTTGCTGTATTGTGGGGCTTGCAGTCAACGGTATGAAGCATGTGCAAACATTATTGAATGGGAAATGAATATGCTATGTAAACCTTCGCCCCACTATCCAGAGCTCAATAAACTAACTGCGTCTCCTTACCAACCAATGATCTTATCCAATCTCATAGCTTTAACAATCAACTACCATATACATATATATATCCTGCCCAAATATATATCTCCTGAAATCCCAATTCATATATCGAACTCTCTACCCTGTCTCTCCACTTTGATATTTTAAATGCTTCACTGGAGGACACTCTTTCTGCTTTGTCTTCCTGCTGACAAGACACATGGAGCTATGCTAGAGCATTGGAGCTGGAGGAGCCACGCAGAGACCCCTGCCAGCGCATAGATGCTTCCACTGCCACTGGATCAACAAGACTTTCCACCCACTGGCCTGTGATCTTCCAGCATTCAGTGTCATTGCATGTGTTCTGTGCAATGAGGAATTATAGATTGGTATGGTACATATGGGTTAATATTGGACTCGGGGAATTTATCGGGACTGGGCTGGGATGTTTTCTCAATATACAATTGCTCTTTGATATAAAGTTCTCTTACACACATATGAGTGCCTCTGTATTTGTTTCTCTAGTCTATCCAGACTAACACACATGCAAAAATAATTAATTGTAATTAAACCAAAAACCAAACTCACTGCCACTGAGTCAATGCCAACTCAGAGGGTTCCTATGTGACCCTTATGAGTTTCCAAACCTGTAATTCTTTATGGGAGTAGAAAGCCCCCTGTCTTTCTCCTGTAGAGTGGCTGGTGGTTTTGAACTGCTGACCTTGCAGTCGGGGCCCAACGTGTAACCACTCTGCCACCAGGGCTCCTTTAGTTGTATTTAGCCACTCAGATTTGGGGACTGCTGATTCCCACAGCATAACTTAGGGCTACCTGATTGATTTAGTTATGTGCCACAATGATGATAATATAATAACAAAAAAAATCAATTATGTGGCATTGGCTTAATATATGGGAGCTAACTCCCATATAAAATAAACACTAAAGGAAATGTAATTTTCAGACAAATGTTTTTAGAGATGAAGGTTAATATTTTATAGTGGTTAAATAATCAACGAGTAAGAATATTTAACAACTGTAAATGAATCTACACTCGATAACTTAGCTTTAAATATTATAAAATTATATGAATAAGTGGGAAACTTAAAATACCTTTCTCAATAAGTGACAAAACAAGGAGACAAATCTCACTAAAGATCTGATTTTAACAACTCACTGCCACTGAGTCCATTTTAACCTATAGTGGGCTGGTTTTGGGTTTCTGACACTTTGTAAATCTTTACAAATGCATATAGGCTCGTTTTTCCTCCCACAAAGCATTGACCTGACTATATTTAGAGAAAATTAAAAAGCCAAAAGTTGCTTCTCTGAAAAGAATAATAAAATAATATATTTTAGGGGGAAAACCTGAGAAGCTCAAAGTATGTACTGTATAAGAAATGAAAAAGATATCATCACATATCAGACAGATATTGAAAGAAAATGAGATTTGTTGAAAGACTATCAAAATTTTCATCAAAATTTTTGAAATTTTAGATGAAGTGGACAAATTCCCAAGCCTATAATTTAAAACCTTCACTCAACGAAATCTGTAAGCTCACAAGGCATTAATAGGCATTAACATTATCAATCTTCAATAAACTCTTTCAGAGATGAGAAAAGGAGGAAACATTTCTCATTCAATTCATGAAGTCAAAAGTATCTTTAAATCCTTTGAAATGATGAAGTACAGGAGACCAACTACCTTTGCTAGTTCACTGATGCTAATTTTTCCTCTAGGGCTGAACTTGATGAACACGTTGGCTGCAATTTAGGGACCATGTTATGTGAGCACGCAAACTTAATATATTAAAAGAATACTAGCAAGAAAAGATCCGCATGCTGCGAAGGGCAGAGCTGAATTGAGCCACAAGGAAGGACCAGCAGCTGAACAGCTCACGTCTAAAAGACCTTAAAGAACACCGTTGAACCAGAGTGGTGGGAGGGAGACCCAAAGTGTGTCACTCTTCTCCCTCCACTTTGTCCTCTCCCTTTCTGCGTCCTCTGCCCCTCCCACTCCTCCCCGCTCACTTTTGTCAAGGGAAAACGGTTGAAGTCACATTAATTAAGTGTTCATAAAGTGAAACCTCACATCATCTTCTCAAGGATTAAATTGACAGCTTTGCCGATGGGAATATGTTGCTACTGGAAAATTATCCATCCTTTCTTGTAAGTACAATTAGCCATTTTTATAATGTTGTTTCCTTTGGTTTGGGAAGATACTCATTATCAAGTGTGACATTGGATAGAATATTGAGTTTCATCAGCTGTAAAGTAAGTATAATAATACTTTTGTTTCATGGAACTTCTCACTAGAACTGCTCACTGCTCCGGCAAACGGGAGCCCTAGAGTTGCAGTGGATGAAGTACTGGGCTTCTACTCTGAAGGGCAGCATTTAGCATCAACCAGCCCAAACCTTCGGAGAAAGATATGGCAGCATGCTTAGTTAAGGTTTACAGGCTTGGGAACCATGTGGGAAATTTTTAGTCTGTTCTGTACAGTCCCTGTGAGTCAGAATTCCCTTGGCAGCACTGAGTTTGAGTTTGGTTTTGGTGTTGGTTGTTGCTGTTGTTGTTTTTGGTGGGGCTGAGGGTAAGTGTTCGGATGCTAGGTTGCTAATTCAAACCTACTACAAGGCAGAATGTTTTTATAAAGAGTCTGTTTTTATAAAGAGTAGAACCTTGGAAACCCAATGAGGCAGTTCTATTCTGTCCTATAGATCAAGATGAGTTGGGATCAACTTGACAGCAACAAGTCATATGGTATGTATTAAATAAATAAAACTACTGATTTCTCTGCTGTTAGATGCCATCAAGTAGTTTCCAACTCATAGCAACTTGATGCACAATAAAACAAAACTGTTTGACACAATGGCTGCAAGGATGGGCTCAAGCTTAACTTTATTATTAAGCTATTATAAATATTATCTAATAATATATATTATAATAACTTTACGTTATTAAGTTTATTTCAACTATATAACCATATTAATTTAAATTGTGAAGCTGGTGTGGGTACAGGCAATGTTTTGCTCTATTGTGCATGAGGTTGCTATGGTCCTTCTGTGGCTGTGGTGGTTGTTGCTGTCAGGTGTCATCGAGTCAGTTCTGGCTCATGGAGACCCTGTGTACAATAAAACAAAAGACTCCCTGGTCCTACTCCAGCCTCACAATTGTTCTTACGTTGGAGCCGTCGTTGCAGCCACTGTGTCCTTCCAGCGTGTTAAGGGCCTTCCTCTTTCTCACTGCTCCTCCCTTTTACCACGCATGATGCCCTCCTCCAGAGACGGGTCTTTCCTGATAACAGAGGCCATCCTTGCTTCTCAGAAGCATGTCTTTCTTCCAAGAGAGAGTTGCTTGTTCTTTTGGAAGTCCATGGTACTTTCAATATTCTTCACCAATTCCATGGTTCGAATGCATCCATTCTTCTTTGGTCTACCACAGTTGGTCCAACTGTCACATGCCTATGAGGCAATTACAAGGCTTTGGTCAGGCAAACGTTAGTCCTCAAAATAACACCCTTGCTTTTTAACACTTTAAACAGGTCTTGTGCAGCAGATTTACCCAATGCAGTGTGTCCTTTGATCTCTTGACTGCTGCTTCCATAAGCATTGGTTGTGGATACAAGCAAGACAAAATCCTTGACAACTTTGATTTTTTTTTCTCCATTTATCATGAAGTTACCTATTCGTCCAGTCATAAAGATTTTGGTTTTGTGGACATCTAGTTGTAATCTCTATTGAAGCCTATAGTCCTTGATCTGCATCAACAAGTAATTGAAGTATTCCTCGTGTCAGCAAGTAAGGTTGTATCGTCTGCATAGCACAGGATGTTAATAAGCTTTCCTCTGATTCTGATGTCACATTCTTCTTCATATAGTCGAGTGTCGCTGATGATTTGTTCAGCATAGTGACTGAATTAGTTTAGTGAGAGGGTACAACCTCAATGCACACCTCTCCGGATTTTAAAGCATGTGTTATTCCCTTGTTCTCTTTGAACAACTGCCTCTCGATCCAGGCACATGTTTCACACGAGCACAATGAAGCTCTCTGGAACCCTATGCTTCTCAAGGGTATCCGTAGTTTGTTATGATCCACACGCTCCACTGCCTTTGCATAGTCAATGTAACACAGGTAAACATCTTTCTGGCATTTTCTGCTTTCAGCCAAGAACTATCGGATGTCAGCACTCCATGTCCTCCTCTGAATCCAGCCTGAACCTGGCAGGTCACTGTCGGTGTACTGCTTATATTCCGGCCCTGTCTCCAAAAATGCTTGCTTTTCGTCATTGGGTTTTCAGTAACTTAAAATGTCTCCAATTATCTTTCGGGGGTTCGGAGACTAATCCTCTGAAATAGACAGCCTAGTCTTTCGTCATCTGCTCTCAGTCTGGAAGCTCCACTGCAACCTGTTCACTGGGTGACCCTGCGGGCATTCGAAATACCAGTGATGTACCTTCCAGCATCACAGCAACGCACAAGCCTCCACAGGGCGACAGATTGACAGGAAAGTGGCAGATTCTGCTGCCATGCGTCCTTAATGAAATGTACTGTGTTTTCAGCTGATTTAAACTCAGAGCATCCCCACAGGACAGAGCACTGCCCCATGAGGGCTGTAAGCTGTACCTCCCTCCATCACCATACAGCACTAATAGGGGCAGATCTCCAGGCCATTCTCCTGAATAGCCACTCATTGTTCTGGAGGTTGAACCATCAACTTTTTAGGAAGCAGCTGAACTAAACCATTGGACCACCAAAGCTCCTAGACGCTACATTTTTAAGTCCTCTATTTACAGTAGTGTCTCATTGGTACTTTATACCAGTTCAATAAGGTTTCATTCCAATTACTATAATCTCATTCGCACCATTTGAGCAGATGTATTAAGCTGCTTCAATATTCCCCTCTGAAGCTCTTATTTGAGAAATAATCCTTAATACAAGCTCTACGACATTCACCATCCCCCTGCCCTTGAGCTTGTGGGGCTATAATATGATGAATTAATTGTCCCTGCCAGTCATCTCTGCAGGGAACCAATAGGCAACAATCACCTTACTTCTAAGGCACCACCTACTAGGTTCCATAAAGTACTGGGGAAAAGAAATCCATTATAAATAATAAAACACACCAACAGAATAGGCCCAAACTAGCTCTCAACAATATGCCGTGCCTGCTGATCTGAATAGGAAGAGAGAAATGAAAGCATATTATGGCAGACAATAACACCAGATTAATAAAGAAATTGAATAAAATAGTATATTTATTAAATTTCAGCCAAATTTCCAGATTTTATTTTATGAATTTGAAGCAAATAGAATTAACCCTAAAATAATGTCATGCATACCACAGTTAGCATTGGGTACTTTCTCATGATTATTTTTCTTTTCGTTCATATTTTATTTATTCCATATATCTATTTCAATATTCTGCTGTTTCAAAACAGTTCTCTTTGAGACTTAGTTCTTTTTATCCTGATATCATCCTAATTTCACTTAGATTACATTTCTGTGTCCTCAATATGAAGAATACTAGTTTTCCACAGACTTTTAAAACTACGATATTTATAAAGTATTTAATAAAAGCTATATAGAATGTTCTCTACAAAGATATCCAGCTTTGAACCATATAAATAAGAACAATATTTAAATACTTTTTTTTACTTCATTGACATTCTGTATATTTATTCTAAGATGTTAAGTTATATACAATGTGTGTAATTTTAGGATTGGTATATATAAACCCAATATCAGTAGAGACCATTATTCGTAGATCCTGTGAAACATTCTAGCCTTAGTTTGCCTCCATCTTTCAAGTGGCAGGACTTGAATCTTATGTCTTTCTAGAACTTTGGGGGCAGGGACAAGTGGTCCTCACAGTCTGTAAGGGTCCACTGCTCCACTGTCCTTGATGCTATTCTGCAGGTGATTGCGCCTGTCTGCCTAAATCTCCGTTTAGCTGTGGATATTGCCCCAAGATCACCTTGCATATGATCCTAATCAAACTTGGTCGCTGGTGCCCTCTCAGCCACATTTCTCTCTACAGTATCCTAGTATACCAAGCCAAAACCAAACATCATTGTTAATGCTGACTCATAGTGGCCCTGACATTATCCTAGGACAGGCTAGCACAGCCCTCTGTGAGTTTCCAAGACCACAACTCTTTCTGGAGCAGAAAGCCCTGTCTTTCTCCCTCGCCACACCCCTCCTCCCCCCTCCCCCCCGGAGCAAGGAGTGGTTCCAGACATTTTTCACAGTCACCAGAGGTTATGTATAACAATATGCCCTGAATGACCTAATGCATACATCCAAAGTAACCCCCTCCTGCAGCCAATTTTATTCCTTTCTTTTTCTGCCTAGCACGGACCATTTCCAAAGGCAAATTATAAAATTATATATTAAAGCTCAAAAGCTTGTTACCCTTCAATCTGACTGCCATTGAGCCCATTGTGATCCACAGCAAACCTACGGGACAATGCCAAGCTGCCCTGTGGGATTCCAAGATTGTAACTCTTTACAGAACAGAAAGACTCATCGTTCTCCTGTGTGATCCTTAGCATATTAATAATAATAAGTTTCTCAAGTTAAATTGTTGCAGAGTGAGAGCACCTGACCCAGCTAAGCAACAGGAAGAAGTCTACTATGAAAGTGGGTGCTAACAATAGAAAAGGGGGTATACAGAAAGCAATATACAGAGAAGACTTGGATAACCAAAGAGTTGTCGCTGATAGGGTTTGACTCTTAAATGGAAGGTCCAAGTGTGTTTGTAGGCACATGTGTGCCACCAATAAAGGCAACTGGACAGATACATTAAAAAAAATTTCTCTTTTTGCAGAAAAGTAGCCTTGATTCTTACTTTCAGAGATGATTTCTTCTGTTCACATGAAATGAAGTTTTTACGGGTAAAATATTAAGTCATAATTTCCACAGAGTGATATTCTAAATTCAACTTCTGTAATCCGAAGTTGATCAGACAGCCAATCAAGATGCACTGATAATTACTAGTGATTCAAATGAGACAGCTGGAAATTAAGAAGGATCAATAATTGAGAGATATGGTCTTGGTGATAGAAATTGCACTGCGGATGGCATGGTCCAATTTTACAAGACAACACTCATTGCAAATATTTTTTTCAACAACATAGATAATAACTATACATGAGAGTCACGTCAGAGGAATAGATGGGAATTAAATCAACTACATCTGTGAAGAGATGAGTGAGAAACTCAGTATCATCAGACTATGGCCAGGGGCTGACCATGAAGCTGACCATCACGTACTCATTCAGGATGAAGCTGATGACAATTAAAACTAGTCATAAGAGCCTAAACACACCTTGACTATGTCACACCAGAACTTAGAGGCCACCTCAAGACGGTCAAAACGTGACATATTGAAACGAATGACTCGGGACCAGAGAAGTTGTGGAAGATCATAATATATAAAGAAAGTAAAAGGTTATGGGGGAAACAAAACAAAATATATGTCTTAGATATGTAACAGAAATACCACCAATAGATGGCTTCAACAAACACAAATTACCGCACAAATTAGGAGACAGGAAGTCTGAACTCAGCACTGGCTCGGGAAAGATAATCTCTCTGTGTCCGTACTAGGGAAAGGTCCTTGTCTCATTGCCATATCTGTGATCTCAGCATTTCTTGAACATGTGTGTTGCCATCAAGCTTACCTTGGGTCTAGGAGGTTCCCAGAGCAAGGGCACGAGATCCAAAGGATACTCTCTGATCCTGTCTCTTCTTTTCTGGCTGTCGTAGACCTCTCTCTCGGCCCACTTCTCCATCCACTGCCATCTTTGGACATAAAAAGTTGTGTACACATCCCAGGGAAACTCCCTTTTCATGAGGACCTGAGTTAAGGGTGCAGCACCCAACCTACTCCTTTTTTTATTAGATCAGGGTTGATCGGATCAGATCACATTATGGGAGATGACTGTGCCATCACTGGACCTGCCAAGTTATATCTTTGCATAACTGACAAACTACTGAGAATCATGGCCCCAACATGTTAACACACATTTTGAGGAAACAGAATTCAATCTATGATGCTGGGAAAGAAAGAAATAACAAAATGGATATCAGAAGACACTCTGAGACATAAAGGAGCTAAAAGAACAGAGGAAATGATGAAGCAAAAGAAATGAACCGAAGACTTCAAAAGGCAGCAGAAGAGAAAGTGTAGAATTAGGATGGAATGTCCAAAGTAACAGAGTTAGAAAACCACAATGAAAGAACACTGCAGTATTTCTCAATCTGAAAGAACTGAATAAAAAAAATTCAAACCTCTAATTTCAATATTGGAAGATTCTATATATAAAATATTAAAAGATACAAGGAGCATCAAAAGAAGGTGGAAAGAATACACAGTCACTGTAACAAAAATAATTGGGCAATATTCAACCATTTTTTTGAGACAACTTATGGTATTGAATGAAGACCGACCTGCACTGAGGAACTTAGTGGAAAAGAAGCATTCAAGAATTGATGGCACTAAGAGACTTCAGTAAATGGGGAAAGATTTGGATACCTGGATCCACAATTACGCCCATGGAAACAGAAGTCAAGAAAGCAAACGACATCTTGCACTGGGAAAATCTACTGCAAACGATCTCTTCAAAGTATTAAAAGTTAAAGATGTTATTTTGAAGACTAAGATGTATGCTATCAAAAACCATGACATGCTCAATCACCTCATATGCCTGTAAAAATTGGATAATTAATAAGGAAGACTAAAGAAAAAACAACGCCTTTGAATTATGTCAGCAACACTATACTGAAAGTGCCATAGACTTCCAGAAGTACAAATAAATCTGTTTTGGAAGTAGTACAGCCAAAATGTTCCTTGCAAGCAAGGGTGGGGAAATTTAGTCTCCTAGAGGTGGGCCATGTCATCAGGAGTGACAAGTCTCTGGAAAAGAGCATTGTTCTTGGTAGAAAGTCAGGGGAAAAGAGGAAGACTGGCAAAGAGATAGCTTTGACACAGTAGCTGCAACAATGGGCTCAGGCAGACCGTGGCAGTGTGTCATTCTGCTACACACAGGGTTCCTAAGGATTGACGTGATGCCTGGGTACCTAACAAAGTACCCCAATGGTCAACGTCTTATAAACATTAAAAGAACATCGGGAAAATCAATGAAAGGAATGGGAAGATTAAACAAACAAACATGTTTTCTCTTGTCCAATTCTCTATCCTAGAAGCTGCAGCATGAATTTGTCCTTCTCGCTGTAATAAATTACAGCTCATCTCATCTTAGGAGAACAGTATTTCTGCACAGAAGTAACTGGAACCAGCTTATCAGATTACACAGTATTACTAAGTATGCCTACAGCTCTCATCTGATTGCTTTTCAATCAGAACCTTGTAGCTCCTGCCATATATAAATCAGCTTATATAAAAGAGCTTTTGAAAATAAAACTAATGAATTATTTTGGAGGCCTTAATGTAATTCTTTATTTGATTATGAAATCCAAACTCCTCACTGCAATCTGTATGAAAAAGGAGGCTGTATTTCTGTAATGTAAATGTTACAGTAATAAAATACATGATCTTTTTACTAAACTGCAAAATATTCAAAAGTTGTGCTACACTAAATCAGAAAAATAAACCATAGCATACTTTGTTATTGGCACCAAATTGTATTGCATAATAATAAACATAGTATCTAGTTCAGTATTTAAAGGTGATGGAAAAGCTAAGACTATGTGAAATAAAAGATAGGGTCTGTCTAGGAGTACACGGAAAGGGAATTGGGTGGCACATTTCATTATAGAGCTTTTTTTTGGCTTCTAAGGGTGCCTTTTGAAGTTTCTGATTCATTTTTTTTACTTAATAATTTTTCCACTGTTTTCAAGAGCAAGGTTCAGAGTCTCTTCTGACACCCACTATGTTCTTTTATTTCTTGCCTGGTTTTTGATACTTTTTTGCTTTCTTTACACATGATGTTCTTGATGCCATCCCACAATTCCTCAGGTCTTCAGTCATTAGATATGTGGTAGCTACATAATCTGTTGTCAACTGGAGATTTAAAAGTGAATGGGGTGGAATTTAGCTTGTCAATCAGGTCACAGTTGATGGCCTCATTTGGAGGTACCAAGGAGATAAATAGCTTGCTGGAGGCAGGACACTCACTCACTCCCTGCGAGACATTACTCACAATGAGCCTGATGAAACTACGCTGATGCAGCCAGAGCCCTGGAGCTGGAGCAGCCACATGGAGACCCACACCAGTACCACTGGATCCACAAGACTTCCCACACACTGGCCTGTGATCTTCCTGCATTCAGCATCATTGCATGGCTGCCTGAGTCTAAAGAGGAATTTATGGACTAGTATTGACATACGGGGCGATATCAGACTTATGGACTTGATCTGCACAGGGCTAGGATGTTTTCTTAATGTACAATAACTCTTGGATATAAAGCTCTTTCTTGTACACATATGAGTGTGTCTATGAACCTGTTTCTCTAGACAACCCAGAATAACACAAGATATTTCCAAAATCAGGTGGGATATGCGCAATGTCATATTTTGGCTTTCATGGACGTGTTTTCATATTCTTCAGCTTCAACCTGACCGTGTATATGAGCAATTGGTCATTTGTTCCACAGTGGGCTCTGACCTTGTTTTGTCTGATGATATTGAGCTTCATACACCATCATCTCTTCCCATCAAAACTAACTAAACTCACATCCATTGAGTCCATTCTGATTTAAGTGACCATGTAAATCAGAGTAGACCTCACCTTGTGAGTTCCTGAAACTGTACATCTTTACAGAATTAGAAATCTTCCTCTTTGTCCTGTGTAGTGTTTGGTGGTTTCAAACTGCTGACCTTGTGGTTAACAGCCCAACTCCTTTCTCTTCCCATAGATGTCATCAATTTGACTGCTGTGTATTCCATCTGGTTAGATCTGTGTGCATAGCCCACGTGTTGTTGTTAGATGCCATCAATTGGTTCCAGCTCATAGTACAAAACAGAATGAAGCACTGGTCCTATGCCATCCAGGACCTGTTGACAAAAAGGTATTTGCTATGAAAAAGCCATTGACCTAACAAAAGCCTGTGATTCAATCTCCACCTTCATGTTTATCACCAGGGACATATTTTCCAATTTCTGATCATTCCTCCTCGCTTCAAACTTTTACATTCCAATCTCCAGTAACTACCAATGCAATTTTGATCGTATGTTTGATCAATTTCACACTGAAGAAGCAGGTAGAATTCTTCAGCTTCTCCAGCACTTGCTGTAATGGTGGCTGTGTAAATTTGGACTGTATTAACTGGTCTTCTAGTAAGGGTATAGGCATTATCCTATCACATACAGCATTGTGTTTCAAGACAGATCTGTAAAAGTTTTTTTATGAGATATAGTAAAAGTTATGATTATGAAATTAAAATTACTGACCATGGCAAACCATGAGAGAAAAATATAAACCTTTGATATTTGTACAGCCACTTTCCTGAGTTCCATTGTTCCTTTTATGATTCTAGAATTTTAAAATTGTTGAACTATGAAGGTAATCAAGCGGCCATCAAGCTCAGTAGCAACAAAGCCCACATGGAAGAAGCACACCAGCCTATGCAACCACGAGGTGTCGAAGGGATCAGGTATAAGGCATCATCAGAACAAAAAATCTTACCATAGTGAATGATGGGGGGAGTGCGGAGTGGAGATCCAAAGCCCATTAGTAGGCCACTGGAGATCCCCTTGCAGAGGGGCCTCGGGGAGGAGATGAGCCAGTCAGGGTGCGATGTAACAACGATGAGAAGTACAACTTTCCTCTAGTTCCTAAATGTTTCCTCCCCGCTCCCACTACCATGACTCGAATTCGACGTTGCAAGTCTGGCTAGACCAGAGGATGTTCACTGGTACAGATAGGAACTGAAAATCCAGGGAATCCAGGGCGGATGAGCCCTACAGGACCAGTGGTGTGAGTGGCAAAACAGGGAGGGTAAAGGGAGAATGGGTAGGAAAGAGGAAACCGATTACAAGGAACTATATGTGACCTCCTCCCTTGGGGGACAGACAACCGAAAAGTGGGTGAAGGGAGACGTCGGATAGGGCAAGATATGACAAAATACCCATTTATAAACTATCAAGGGCTCATGAGGGAGGGGGGAGCGGGGAGGGAGGGGAAAAATGAGGACCTAATGTCGGGGGTGTAAGTGGAGAGAAAATGTTTTGAGAATGATGTACAAATGCGCTTTACACAATTGATGTGTGTATGGATTGCGATAACAGTTGTATGAGCCCCTAATAAAATGTTTTAAAAAAAATTGTTGAACTAGAGAAATGCAAGGCTTTAAGAATGATACTCCACACACTCAGAAAAAGCAGGTCAGCATTCCAGCAACAGATGCACTCTCAAGCAGTTATCAAATATGAGCAGGAGAAAACACAAGTAACTTTGTGGAAAAAGTGAAATGAGAAAAAGGGATAATTATTAAGCATCAACTTCCTGCCATGTATATAATAATGCATTTAGATTTTTTTAGTCTTTGTAACAACCCTGAAAGATAGGTACATTTTTGCAATTTCCCTATAAGGGAGATTGCCATAGCTTCCTATAAGGAAGCTGAGGCTGAAAGATTTTAATGAATGATCTTAAAACATTGAAGATACAGGACTAAATGAACTGAGCTGCTAGCACAGTGTTACTTTTAGCTTCAATTTGTGATGTAGTTTTCTCCTTTAAACCAAATATTTGTAAACAGCAAGATTTTGCTCTAAAATTTCTCTCTTCTTATGAAATGAAGCAAACTGAGCAGAAGTAGATAGAGACATGTGGCTGTAACTGGAAGAGTATATACTCCAGGAAAACGAACATGCTCCCCAGATGTATCAGAGCGGCAAAGAGGAGAAGGAGCTATGAAACATCACCTTCAGGTTCTGCTGTTCCCCACAAGCAATCTACCACGGCAGACCCCTAGGACTGGCTGATTCCTGCCAACTCTGTTTGGGATCTCAGGCTGCTCCTCTGTTTTAACTATCCCACTAAAATTACTTGGCACATAGGTACTTAACGTAGCCCAAATAATCCTTGAAGCATAATGCAAACAAAATTAAGGATAGGCTGGTCTGTAAACCTAGGTGATCTTAACATTATTTACAGGGGTTAGGAAAGAAAAGAGGAAAAAGACAGTTCCTACTTGGCTTTATTTTAGACTTTACTAGAAAACCATCAACTTGTCTGTGAATCTTATGTGTGCTCAAAAATTTTTAGAGAATCCTTTTAAAGGAAATTAATGGAAACTATAGCTATCAAATAATGAAAGGGAAAAAACTTTAAAGGCATCATTAAAATTAATGGCAGAGAAATAAGAAATAAAGCAGGAAAAAGGGAAATAAAAAATGGACTGCTTTCCTTTTGATAAAGTCAGAGCTTTCGAGACGCCCTGAGTCTCCCTAAGCCTCAGCCACCCTCCACTTCCAGTGTGATATGTGAACAAGGCTTCAGATGAATCCAATAGCTAGCCATTGAGTCTGCAGCCAAGGTCCCAGGCATCACGAAGCTCTCATAAGCCATCTCTACTCTGCCCCGTCCATCCATATTCCAGGCCCATATATTCCATTAGCATAATACATTATTATTTATGACATTCCCTGTTGGAAAAATGCATTACATATATAACCAAAACCAAAAACCTAACCATGCACCATCCAGTTGATGCCATCTCGTAAGAACGCCATAGGCGAGACAGGGAGGGTGGAGGGAGAGTGGGTAGGAAAGAGGGAACCGATTACAAGGAACTATATGTGACCTCCTCTCTAGGGGACGGACAACAGAAAAGTGGGTGAGGGGAGACGTCGGACAGGGCAAGATATGACAAAATAACAATTTATAAACTATCAAGGGCTCATGAGGGAGGGGAGAGCAGGGAGGGAGGGGAAAAATGAGGACCTAATGCCAGGGGCTTAAGTGGAGAGAAAATGTTTTGAGAATGATGAGGGCAATGAATGTACAAATGCGCTTTACACAATTGGTGTGTGTATGGATTGTGATAAAAGTTGTATGAGCCCCCAATAAAAATGAATAAAAAAAAAAGAAGAACGCCATAGGACAGAACAGAAATCCCTTTGGATTTCTGAGGCGTCCTCATCCTCCCAAGGAGCAGTTAGCAGGCCAACTTGCAGTTCCCAGGCCAGCACAAGCCACGCTGCCACCAGCGTTCCTATTATGAGATAATGAAACCTTTCCAAACTCTACGAAGTCTTTCTGTATATGAAGAAAGAGTGAATACTGATGATAAAGCAAATGCAGTAAAATCTAAACTATGAATGAAACTTGGTAAAGGGATTCTGGCAGTGCCATCTATTTTTTTTATAATTTCTGAAATTTAAATTTTTTTTTTCAGCTCCTAGAAATTTAAATTTTTATATAACTTTAAAATCACCAAGAAAATGGAAACAAAAGAATTCAAAAAAGAAAAGAAAAAGAACACCTCAATGCCTTCAAGTTGATGTCACCTCACAGCAACCCTACAGCACAGGGCAGCACTGCCCCTGGTGGTGTCCAGGCTGTACCTCTTTACAAACACAGAAATCCCTGTCTTTCTCCTGAAGAAAAAGTACAAATTAAAGAATGAAAGGATGTAGACTATGATTGGGTTATTTTTAATAAAGAAATTACAGGTATGGGAAGGATAATATATAATCATGATAAATAAAAATAAATCTTCTTGATATATTAGAGAGCAGGTAAATAAAAACAAAACATAAAGAAAGAAAAATCACAAAACCTGTTAGAAAAATATCACCTAGAAGGGATGAGATTCACTTACAAAAGCTTTATAAACTGTAGCAATAGAAGTCAGAAGGTAATGGAATCATATCTTCAAAGTGTTGGGGGAGGGGAACAGAATTTGGTACTCAACAGAGCTACATTTTACAAATGGAAGAGAAATAAAATGTGATTTTGATATAAAATACTTTAGCTTTTTATTATAAATGCCCTTAGAAAGTAAATTCTAAAGCACGAGTATAATTCACTGGGTAATCTGATTTCAGGAAGAGGAAGTCGGAAGGAATGGGTGAAGAAGGAGACCAGTGAGCATGGAGGACGTTGTTCCCACGGCGGGCAGTGCTGTCAGCATAGGAGCTTCACCCATCAGCCACTTTAGGGATGCCTCCGTTTCTGCGGCATTTTTCCCAAGAAGAAAACAAAATTTCATAGCCACATGCTGTTCTCTTAAATTGGCCATCACAAAAAATAAGGTTAGAGTGAAACTTAACCTTAGAGTTAAGGTTAGAGTGAAAAAATTCACAGTCACCAGAGAGAACCTTCCCAAGTGACGTCACTGGGCGCACTAACTCAGCGTGAGTTGCTCAGTGCTCAACGAACAGGAAAAATGTGTATTACAAAGGTTCTGCCCAGCAGAGCTTTGTCTCAGGGTTTTTTGGGCATCTCCTCATAGGTCACACTAACTTAAGGGCATAGATACAAAAATGATAAATAAACTATTAGCAAATCAAACATAAAACAGTAGATGAAAAGTCATATCTTCACCAAGTGGGTGTTAACTCCAGAAATGCTAAAAAGTTTCAACTTAGTATATATATTAATGTAATTACATTATATTATCATGTTTAAGGATCAAAAAGTAATCATATGTGTCAAGAATAGGCTTAGAAAAATTTCACACACATTTCTTGTCAAATGAGGAAAAAACTCTTCATAAAATATAAATTTAAAATTCTCAGAAAAGTAGGGAATACTTATAGGAAACGTGAAATAAAATATATTTAATGATAATTATTAAAAACATGCCAGTTAAAGTTAAGAACAATGCATGAATGTCAAGCTCTGTGGGGAATCTACAAAGAATAGCAACAGTAAAAATAAGATATAAATATTATGAAGAGGAGACAAGCCAATAATTAGCTAGGATGAAATTACTGATTTTCAGAAAATAAAATTAGGAATAATGAGAACTAGTATGAGAGTTCTCTAAGGAACCAATATAAGGGACTTAAAAAGTTTGTGGAAAAATCCCATTGTCTGTTAATTCCAATTTGTCACACACTATTTGGAGTCCCCACACACAAGATCAAAATGCAAGCATCAATAAATATCTGATATACATCATTTGGGCACGTTATCAGGAGAGACCAGTCCCTGGAAAAGGACATCATTCTTGGTAAGGGAAAAGGAGGAAGAGGCTTGATGAGATGGAGTAACACAGTGGTGGGAGCAATGAGCTCAAATGCAACAAGAGTTGGGAGGCTGGCGCAAGACAGACAGTGTTTTGTTCTGTTGTACTTAGGGTTGCACCATCTTCACAATTGTTCTTCTGTTTGAGCACATTATTGCAGCCCTGTGTTAAATTGAGGGCCTTCCTCTTTTATGCTGCCCCCCTACTTTACCAAGCATGAGGTCTTTCTCCAAGGACTGATCTCTCCTGATTCCATACTCAAAGCACATGAGATGAAATCTCACCATCATTGCTTCTAAGGAGCATTCTGGTTGTACATCTTCCGAGACAAATTTGTTTTTGTTTGTTTGTTTTGGGCTATCCATGGTACTCTTAATAATCTTTGCCAGCACCATAATTCAAACACGTCGATTCTTCTTTGGTCTTCCCTATTTGATGTCCAACTTTCACATGCATATGAGGTGATTGCATGGCTTGGATCGGTGATCCTTGGTCCTCAAAATAACATCCTTGTTTTCTAACATTTTAAACCGGTCTTGTGCGGCAGACTTACCCAATGTGATGCATCCTGGATCTCTTGACTGCTGCTTCCATGAGCATTAATGGTGGTTACAAGCCAGACAAAATCCTTGGCAACTTCAATCTCTCCTCCATTTAACATGAAGCTGCCTATAAGTCCAATTATGAGTATTTTGGTTCTATTGAAATTGAGTTGCAATATTTACTGAAGGCTACAATCCATGCTATGCATCAGCAAGGACTTCAAGTCCTCCTCACTTTCAGCAGTCAAGGTCTGGTCATCTACATATTGTAGGTTCTTAATAAGTCTTCCTACAATTCGATGTCACATTCTTCTTCATATAGTCCAGTATCTCTGATTATATGCTCAGTGTGCAGAACAGTGAGATGCTACCACCCCGACACACAATTTCCCTCATTTTAAAAAATGCAATATTCCTTTGTTCTGTTCTCACAACTGCCTCTTGATCCATGTACAAGTTCCACATGAGCACAATGAAGGGTTCTGGAATGCCCATTCTTCTCAAGGATATCCATAGTTTATTATGATCCACACAGTCAAATGCCTTTGCATAGTCAATAAAACAAAAGTGAACATCTTTCTGGTCTTCTTTTTGGAATGGGTATAGATATGGATCTCTTCCAGTCAGTTAGAGCTCTGGTGGCATAGTTGCTACATGTTGGGCTGCTAACCACAAAGTCAAAACTGCCAGTCACTCTGTGTGAGAAGCATAAGGCTTTCTACTACTCCAATAAAGAGTTACAGTCTCAGAAACTCACAGGATTCTGTCCTGTCCTACAGGGTCATTATGAGTAGGACTTCGCTCAAAGGCAGTGAGTTTGGGTTTGGTTCCAGTCAGTTGGCTAAGGAGCTGCTTTCAAAATCCCCAACATAGATGAGTGAGAGCTTCCAGGACTTCATCAGCTTGTAGAAACATTTCAATTGGTATTCCACCCATTCCTGGAGATTTTATTTTGGCTAATGCCTTCAGTGCAACTTGAACTTCTTCATTCAGGACCATGGGCTCTTGTTCATATGCTCTCTGGAAATGGTGAAATGTTAGCAAGCTCTTTTTGATGGTGATTCTATTCTTTCTCTCTTCTTTTGATGCTTCCTGTATCAGTCAATATTTTGCCCATCGGTTCTTTTAATATTGTGACTCAAAACTTGCATTTTGTCTTGAGTTCTTTCAGTTTGAGATATGCTGAATATGTTCTTCCTTTTCGGTTTTCCAACTCTAGGTCTTTGCACTCTTAAATTACAATATTTTACTTTGTCTTCCTGAGCTGCCCTTCAGAATTGTCTACTCTGCTGTTTGGCTTCAGCATTTCTTCCACTTGCCTTAGTCACTCTACAAAGAAGAGTAAGCTTCAGGGTCTCTTCTGACGTTCACTTTAATCTGTCCTTTCTTTTTAATGACCTTTTGCTTTCTGCATGGATAATGTTCTTGATGTCATCCCACAGCTCATCGGGTGGTCTGTCATCAGTGTTCGATGTCTTTAACTGTTCTCTGTCTCAAATCTGTTCTTGAAATTCAGGTGGGATAGACTCAAGGTCATATTTTGGCTCTTGTGAACTTGTACAGAATATAGAGTTAATGAAATTGAAACAGGGACTCAATTAGTAAACTGAAAATTCCATTTGCTCTTCAATTTGAGTAGTGTGATTGCTCTAATGACTTTTAGGTGTCTTTGTAGTGCTAAACAATTTGACTCAAAGTGACATTATTTTAAAAACAAACAAAAAACTCACTGCCATTGAGTCGATGCCAACTCATAATGACCCTAGAGGACACGGTAGGCCTGTCTCTGAGTTTCAGAGACTGTAACCCTTTATGGGAGCAGAAAACCCCTTCTTTTGCCCACAGAGTGGTCCAACGTATAAGCATTCTGCCACCACAGGTCAGAGTAGAACTACCCTGCAGGATTTCCAAGACCTCCAGTCTTCACAGAGACAGATCCTTGTGGCTTCTCCAGGGAAGCAGCTGGGGGGGTTGGCCTGATGACCCTGCTGTGAGATCAGCACTCTTAATCACCTTACCAATGGGCTCCGTTAGCAGTCAGTGCTATGCAGTAAAGCGCTCAGCACGCAAGATCGGGAGACTTTAACTGTATGAATTTGGGTATGTTCCTTACCTCTGTGTTATAATTTCTAATTGTACAATTTTAAGTCAGTTATTAACCCTTCCTTATGTTCTTTTTCCACTTCTAAAATGTGGGCGTAATAATAATACCTCTCTGTGCAGTTGATTTTACAAGTCCAAAACGTCCCTTGACATCTTCAAAGCAGAGAGCAAAGTAACTCACAGGAATACTAGCATTTCTTACAAGTAAAACGATATAGGAAGATCAAAGATATCAAGAGATTTCACTAAAAAGAAGTTTACTTTTCTAAAATATATTATGCTGCGCCCTAAAATACTTGATGGCAGAAATAAACTTTGATGTTTGTTTTTTATTGCTTGATAAAGTTTAAAAGAATATTACTTAATTTTTGTAATAAAATCTGCTGTGCTTAAAGAGTAAAGTGAATCTACAATTTATCTTAAATTACCCCATTCAATAGTATACTGTATTACAACACAAGAGGGCAGTATTTCTTTAAAATGTTTCTACACCGTGAAGACTAACTCATGGGAGATGGACATTGGCATTTTTATTTTTTAATTTAGCCTCCATTTCAACTACCAATCAGTCATTGAGAAACGAAATCAAAATACTGCATTTCTTTGAAACCCTTGAATAACCCATAAAACAAGAAGCTCGTGGATTAACAGTACCATAGAGACTAGAAGCCGGTCAGAGTGCATTTCAGCAGCAACAGCAGTAGCAAATAGTACAAAAGAAAACCAAGTGTGACTTCATCATCATATTAACATCCGTCTTGGAAATAGCGAGTACTCTAAACGAGTGTTTTCCCGGAAACAGCAACATGAATCCTTCAAAATAGCCCCACTCCATGCCTAAAGTATTTAGATGAACTTTACCTTAAAACAAATACAAGTACCACAGAAAAATTGTTCAATGCTTCTTTTTATGGTAGTTATAATGACATTTTATTTGTGGGTCAAATAATGAATCGGTCAATAGAAATAATTTCTCTTATGGATTCAATAAGAAAAGTGTGTAACAAGATAGCCTACGCTGAAATGACAAATAGCTGAAATGATGCTAAATATAGGTCAGATGGTAGCACACACCGGCTTTCTTGGGGTGATAATGTTATTAACATCTATTGAGTGCTCACTGTGCCAGACTGTTTTAAGTGCTACTTAACTCATTTAATCTTCTTAATAAGTCTATGAGGTAGGTATTGTTACAGAAGTACTGGTTAAATAAGTAGCAGGGTTTGGGTTAGAGCCAAAATTAAACCCAAGACATTCTGGCATTTAATTACAAGGGACACTGCTTTTCGGAAGGCTGAGTTCTGATCTAGCTCAGGCAGTATGGATTTCAAGCTGGCCGCTGCCACTAGATGTTGTGTGAAACCCAGAAAACTGCATCATTTCTGGGTCTCGATCTACCGCCCCGCCCATTACCATCACCTCTGTAAATAAGGGATTTGGGTTAACTAATGGACAAGGTCACTCTTTATCCCAGAAATGGATAACAATATTTAAAAAGCAGTTGTCAGGTTGATATAAATATTGGATCTTGTATCTTTAGATACTTACCTTATATAATCTCAGATGGTAGCAGAGAGAATGTCTTTTAAATTTTTGGCATATAATAAATGCCAGTTCATTTGTATAAATAAATGTATGGCTATCTCTTGCCTGCACACAGGTTTTGATATCCACACACAAAACCAAACCAAACTCATTGCCATCGGTCAATTTCAATTCACAGCAATCCTAAAGCACAGGCTAGAACTGGTCCGGTGGGTTTCCAAGGCTGTAAATCTTCACAGGAGCCGAAAGCCTCATCTTTCTCCCACACAGTGATTGGAGGCTTCAAACTACTGATGTTTGGGTTGGCGGGCCAACTCTTAAGTCCCTACACCAACAGGGATCCTAAATTTTTATGTAGAGGACTACATATGAGACCGCATGACCATAATTAAATGAAAACGGGGGGATTGCTTTCAAGAAGGTAAAATGGGAATAAAATGTCGACGTTCTGGAAAGTAAATAAGAACTCCACCTATCTATACTTCACACTTCTGGCTTTAGCTAGCTCTAATCCTTCCACAGGGATGAACAATGTGATACCATCGAGAAACGTTATAGCATATGTGCTACAGAGATGTTTTAACAGCTACAATTGATGATCTTGTCACTAAAACTTTACTGTAAAATTCCAACATGTTTGTACATCTTAACATAATTTTCCACCACTTGTTTGTCATATGGTGCTGGTTTCTGTATTGCTGTGATGCTGGAAGCTATGTCACTGGTGTTTTCAAATACTAACAGGGTCATTTACTGTGAACAGATTTCAAGCACAGCTCCCAAAGAAGACATTAAAAGAAGGACTAGGCTGTCCACTTCAGTGGAATTAGTTGCTAAAACCCTGTGGATAGCATGGAAACATTGTCAGATACTGAAAAACCTCAGGACCAGCAGCGGTACATGGTCAGAGATGGTGCCAGACAACAGCTCCTCGGGGCAGAAAGCATCCCAAAGACGACTGAGGAAGAGCTGCCTTCTCAAGGTCGAGCCGACCATCATCCCGTAGATGGAGTAAAGGCTTGAGAAATAAAGGCTTCGGACCTGCACCTGCTGATGGAGCATGATTCACAGTAAGAAGAAACAACTGCACACATCTATTATCATTGGAACTTGAAATGTGTAAAGTCATCAAAAGTGAAATGGAACACAGAGACATCCTAGACATTAATGATCAGAAATGGACATGTACTGGCCATTCTCAATCAGAAAAATCACATGGTTCACCATGCCAGGAATGACAGATTCAGATTCAAAAGAAATGGTGTTTCATTCGTCTTCAAAAAGGACAATGAAGTACAATGCTGTCTCTGATAAATAATTTCCATCCCCATAAAGGAAACCCAGCCTTGTTGTAAAAGAAATACAAGTATTATTCAAATGTATGCATTGCTAATGCTTGTGATAAAAAAAATGAAGAATTTTACCAATGCCTTCAGTGTGAGATGATCTTATATACAATCAAGATGCATTGTTAATTATGGATGATTGGAATCCACTAGTTGGAAACAAGAAGAAGGAACAGTTGCTGGAAATAGGGCCTTGGTGATAGAAAAGAAGCTAGCATTCCAAAACCAAAAAAGGTGTGGACTTGTCCAGATATCAAATTCAAACATCTGTGGGGAGAGATGATGAAGAAATTTAACATCAACAGCTGAAATGAGGCTAGGGGCTGACTGTGGAACAGACCACCAAGCTCATATCTAAGTTCATGTTTAAGGTGAGAAAAGTTGAAACAAGTCCAAAAGAGCCAAAATATAACTTTAAGTATATTCCACTTGAATTGCAAACATATCGCAAGAACAGATTTGAGGCATTGAACACTAATGAGAGAAGACTTGATGAGCCATGGGATGACATACTTGAAGAAATCAGAAGGCCTTAAAAATACTAGTGGGGTGATACAATGGATGGATGTATGGATTGTGATAAGCATTGTACAAGCCCCCAATAAAATGTTTAAAAAAAATACTAGTGGGGTAGTTACCTAATCTGTCAACTTGCAAAGGGGTGGAGTCTAGTCTGTCAATAAGGTCGCAGTTTGATGACCTCATTTGGAGGCGTGAAGGAGATAAATACCTCACTGGAAGACAGATACTCTGCTTGGTAGTCTTGCTGACAAGCCACATAGAGACATACTGATGGAGCCAGAGCCCTGGAGCCGGAGGAGCCACGGGGAGACCCATGCCAGTTCTGAGATGCTTTCACTGTCACTGACTCCACAAGACTTTCCACCACTGGCCTGTGATCTTCCTGCACTCAGTGTCATTGCATGTGTTGCATGAGTCTGAAAAGGAATTTACAAATTGGTATCGGACATATGGGCTAATATTGGACTTATGAACTTGATCTGGAGTGGGCTGGGATGTTTTCTTAATGTACAATTGCTCTTTGATATAAAGTTCTCTCTCTCTTACACACATATGAGTGTCTCTGGATTTGTTTTTCTAATCAACCCAGACTAACACAACTAGAAAGAAAAAAAAGATCAAGGTGGATGTGAGAAGAGATTCTTAAACTTTCTGTTAATCATACAGTAGCTAAGACAAATGGAAGAAATAATGAAGTCAAACAGCTGAATAGAAAATTTAAAAGGGATGCTCAGGAAGGCAAAGTAATATATTGTAATCAAATGTGCAAAGACCTAGAGTTTGAACACCAAAAAGCAAGAGCAAGCTCAGTATATCACAAACTGAAAGGACTAAAGAAAAATTCAAGCCTCAAGTTGAAACAATGAAAGATTTTAGAGCAAAATATTGAGTGATAAGGGAAGCATCAAAAGATGATGGAAAGAACAGAGTCAAAAGGAAATTGTCCCCAAAAAGAACTTGTCAACATTCCACCATTTTGAGAGGTAGCATATGAGCAGGAACCCACAGTACTGAAGGAAGAAGTCTAAGTTACACTGAAAGCAGTAGTCAAAAACAAGGCTCCAGAAATTGATGGAAGACCAATTGAAATGTTTCAACAAACTAATGAAACACAGGAAGCACTCACCCATCTATGTCAAGAAATTTGGAAGACAGTTACTAAGCCAACTAACTGTAAGAGATCTCTGTACTCATTTCAAAGAAAGGTGATCCAATAGAATGCACAAATTATAGAACAATATTATTAATACCCCATGCAAATAAAACTTTGCTGAAAATCATCCATCAATGGTTGTAGCAGTACCTTGACAGGGAACTGCTAGAGAATCAGGCCAGATTCAGAAGAGGCTGCTCTGAGTCTGTACCGAAGGAGACCTAACAACAACATCACCAGCAATTAGATACTGTAATAGACTATCAATTTGCCATGAAATCATGTTGATTTACATCCAGCAGGAGCATTACAATTACTTCCTAAAAATGTAACTTATAATTCATCACGTCTACACATTGGAACTACTTCTTCCATTTAATACATTCCCAGCTGAGCATTTCAAATCTTATAAGATCTTTAAACATGTCGTCTATTTATTTTTTCATGTTTCTGTTCTTTTTAGAGATGAGGCTGGAGGTTTACAGAGATTTTCTTTTAAAGGAAGACTTTTTCTCTCAAAGACATCAACAGGTCAGAATGCACACTGTTAATATAAAAGTAAAGAGATGTATTGAAGGATCAAACTAGGAATGTGCCTGACCTTGCAAGGTGAAATCAAATGTTCCCCCGCGGGTGAGTAAAAGACACATTGAGAAGGTAATATTAAGAACTACAGATGCACCGTTCGGATTGGAAATGGCAAAATCAGAGAAGCAAGAGATGAGACAAGGCGTGGTGGAGACTTGAAGTTGTTGATGGAAGATAAGGTTGGGCACGCTTGTCCCTGTTTTAGCCCAAGACAGAGACCAGTTTGATTAAGAAATTCTAAGTTTATTTCTGTAAGCATTTGACAGAAGGAAATAGTGGGGCTTGCTAGCTCCAAAGCTCCTTCAAAAATTCAGTGAAAAATCAAGCAAGTTACACACCCTAAACTGTGTGGTAAATCCATAGGAATGTTGAGCATGTTTGTTACCATGCACAGGGGACTTCCAGCAAGCGAACAAAGGAGGCATGGTTCACAGAGAAGAGGAGACAACCTTGGACTTGTCACTCTCTAAAGACAGGCTGCACCGTTTATCAAAATGGCCTTGCTTGACAGAAGGTTTTGTTTGCCCAAACTTGCTGAAGTAGAACATCCTTACTGATTAAGTTTTAAAGGATTTTTTTTTAATACAAGGGGAGGCTGTTACATTTTAGGTTTTAGCAAATGAAGTCTTAACAGACTAGATCCCAAACGATGTCACATTTCCAGTGTTTGATTCCCAGCAGGCTAGCTCTTTTTCTCCTCAATGCATGTGAAAGCCAGACATTGAATAAGAAAGAACAAAGAAGAATGGATGCATTTGAAGTGTGGTGCTGGGGAAGAAAACCCATCTGTCTTGGAAAAGGCACAACCAGCGTGCTCCTTAGAAGCAAGGTAAGAAGGCTTCATCTTACATACTTTGGGCATGCTGTCAGGAGAGACCATTTGCTGGATGGAGAAGGACATCTTCCTTGGTTAAGTGGAGGGGACAGTGAAAAAGAGGAAGTGCCCTCAAGGAGATGGATTGGCACAGTGGCTGCAACAATGCTCAGGCAAGGGAACAATGTGAGGATGGCGCAGGACTCGTGCAGTGTTTGCTCTGTTGTGCATAGGGTCGCTATGGGTCTTAAGAGACTTGATGCACCTAAGAACAACAATAACAACAAATCGAGCCCTGGTGACATAGGTGTTACTCATAGACTGCATTGTGCAAGGCCAGTGGTTCAGAAACACTTAGCGGCTCTGCAGGAGAAAGATGGGGGGTTCTACTTTGTTACAACCTTGGAAACCCATAGTGGCCATTCTACCCTGTATTACAGGGTCACCAAGAGCTGGAATCAGCTGGAGAGCTGTGAAGATTGGTATCAAAGTTATTGGTCAGAAATATGAATATGGGCTATTTGTATTAGTTTTACGTACATTTCTTGAGGACTCCTGAGGGAATGTCTGAGAAGGGTCTTGAGTTAATATTCTCCCTTGAGGACATTCTTTACATATTTGTGTTTAGCGATGGCAAAAAGAAAAAAAAACCAACACTTTTCCTTCATTATGTATTTAAGTCTGTCTGCAGGTTTTACAGTGGCAAGGAAAATAAGTAAAGGTGGTATGAGGTCTGGGCTCAGGCATGAGACAATCTCTCTGAAGAGTTAAGCGTCTCAGATTTCAAGCTCTCAAGCTAATGCAAAAATATAAAACATAGTGCTCAACCAAGCTTCAAAATTACTAACATTTCAGAATTGAAATAAACATTAATAGTCAAAAATACATCCAGAGAGCAGTTTTTTTAATTGAAACTTTCTATTTATTTACAAAGGATTGATCTCACTCAGGCAAATATCATCATTTCTGATTCATAAACTAACTTTGGCACACACACTCCAAAATGTAACTGATTACGGGAGCTACAAATATTTAAGGAAAGTTTCAATAAAACTGAACAACCCTCCTTTTCTATCTTCTTAACAATTTCTTGTCTGATGCATATACAAATCACATTTTATAAACTAAATTGTGTCCTCATCCCTGGTACCTGTGAATACAATTGTGTTTTCAACAGGAGTCTTTGAAGATGTCATTAAATCATAGGTAAACCGAGGAAATTCTAATCCAATCCAAGTGGTGTTCTATAGAAGAGAAGAAACCCTGAGAGACAGACAAGGGGAAATGGCCATGTAGTGACAGAACCATGCTGCAACTGCACTTTGAGGTCAGGAGAAAGAACGGATCTTCCCATAATGCCTTTGGAGGAAACATGGCCCTGCCAGTTTCCTGTATACAGATGCCTAGCCAAAAAAAGGGAAAGGCCCTCACTACCTTCCAATCACTTCAGAATCATGGTGACCCTGTAGGACAGAGTAAAACCACTCCTGCGGATTTCCGAAACTGTAAATCTTTACCGGAGTAGAAAGCCACATGTTTTCCTGCAGAGCAGCTGGTGGTTTCTGAACTGCTGACCTTGTGATGGGCAGCCCAGCATAGCCCATGACGCCAGACTACTCGTCTCCCAAACTGTGGGACCGTACACTTGTGCTTTTAGAAGCCACACGTGGGTGGTATTTCATCCTGGGGCCCTAGAAAAAGTATACATCGGGGTTCGGTAAAAATTAGTCCTAGATAATGGTTCCAACGACTATGAATATTCTCTCTGAGGCTCAGTAACACCAATAGAAATGTTTCCATAGCGCTATCAACGTGATGTATTTTTGTGCCTGGAAGTGAAGAAACAGACATAGCATTGATAACATAAAACTGAAGACAGCTTTATCTCTATAGTACTGTATCTTCTGACAATCTTAAAAATGTTAAGAAACAGTTAACATTAATTTTAATTATCTTTAAGATTTACACATGTATTGGTGCCTTTATTTTGTAAGGGTAGCACAGAACTCCAATAATAACCAAATGTTCACAGAATTCTCTGAAATTCGCTCAAGTCTAACAGTCCTCCAAAGGCACATTAGATCAGAGCAAAAAGTGTTTTCCAGATTCACAAGCTAAACTAGAAAACAAAATCCCACACGGTAATAACATAATGAACAAAGGAGCTCTATTTGTGCCAAGATAATTGAAAAAGTCGTTTGGATTGATTCTTAGCTTAAATTGAAGTATACTTGTAAAATAACAACAATAAGCAAAAGTCTATCTAGGCAAGAGTAATCAACTTCAGTAAACCTCAAAAGCCAATTTGAACTGTATTACCATATGCGCATCTTGTCGATTATGCTCTGCTTTTCTACAAGTCCGCATGCTTGCAGGAGGGAAGGAAACTTACACTGATTGCATCCCAGTAAAGCGCCGGGAACTGGATTCTCTCACTCAGCCTTCCAACACCCCTGAAAGAAATCTATTCTCGCCTAGCACTTTCAGATAGGGGCCTTCGAACTCGCAAATCATGGTGCCACGCTATTTACCAGTGTTACTAAAAATACTAACCCTTCTTCCCGTGGTGTATTTTTAAACTCTTTATGTGGAAAAACGCATGAACAAGTGGTTGATTCGGATGTTAGAGGCCACAGAAGGAGCTAAGATGAGCCTGCCACTCAACACATATGTACTGAAGGCTCACGGAAGCCTAAAGATTGTTGTCCTGCCCTTAGGAAACTTCTAACTTAGAACGTGTAGTAAGAATTACTCAGGGGCAAAGCACATCCAGCCACAACTTATTCTTTCATAAACCAAATGTCTCCCAAATACCTTCTTGGAGAAGACCGAGGCACCTCTGCAGCAGTGAGTCCGGAGACTCGGGAGGGGAGAGAGATCTGACGGGACTCCAGAAGACGCTGACACAGACCGCCCCACGCACCACAACTGGCAGCTGCGTCTTATGACTGCTGAGTTCTGGGAAACATTTTTGTCTTGTTTTCAGCCACTCACTTCTGTGATGGCTTTTATACCAATGAACACTGTACATAGTGTGAAGAAGGCTTATATATTTTTAATCATTTTATTAGGGGCTCATACAACTCATCACAATCCATACATACATCAATTGTGTAAAGCACATTTGTACATTCACTGCCCTCATC
>NW_022103899.1:5967491-6020687 GCF_000313985.2 Echinops telfairi | reverse complement strand
CACCATCAGCTTTCTTAACCACATTTGCTTATGCACCCATTTGTCTTCAGCGATCATATCAGAGAGGTGAGCACACAATGATATAATTTTTTGTTCTTTGATGCCTGAGAACTGATCCCTTCGGCACCTCATGATTACGCAGGCTGGTGTGCTTCTTCCATGTGGGCTTTGTTGCTTCTGAGACAGATGGCTGCTTGTTTATCTTCAAGCCTTGAAGACCCCAGATGCTATATCTTTTGATAGCCAGGGAACTTCAGCTTTCTTCACCACATTTGTTTATGCACCTGCTTTGTCTTCAGTGATTGTGTGGGGAAGGTGAACATCATGGAATGAGAAGGCTTATATTATAAAGATGATAGTGGGCTTGGTGTTTTTTTTCTCCCAACTTTGGGTCTTCATAAAAGCATCATAAAACCATCTGTGAAAATATTTTCATTTTTTGAAATATAACAAGAGGATACTTGTTCTACCAAACATTAAAATATTTCTAGATGTGTATAATCAGAAGAATAATAGTGATCATTGATTAACTGCTCACAACATCTTAGAAAATGTTTGAAGTATTTCCATAACAAATTAATAATGCTAGTATTCTCCAAGTTTCCAGATGAAAGTCTGAAATTCATTTTCCCCTGTTTATGCTAATAATTAGAGGGCATCCATATAAAACTAGAATAAGAGAAAATATACTCCCTAAAGCTCCAATTTTTAAATGATATCTTACTGCATTTTCTATGAAAGTGTACACAACAAAACAAGCTCTCAGTCAATAATTTCTACACATATTGTTCAGTGTTATTACACTCCACATTATATGAGCATTCTTATTATTTTCATTCTAGTGTGCTGCTCCTATTAGCCTAGTCTCACTGTCCCCAAACCTTCTCATCTAAGCTTTTCCCATTTGGTCTCATCTAGATGCTTTTAAAGGAATGTAATCCTCAAGGGTGAGATGTTTCCCTTTAGGAGTTGACCAGCTATTTAACTAAAAGCTAACCTCAGGGAACAGTTCTGTTCAAAATTTAAACAGTATCTCTGGCTGTTATGGATTCTTCTACTTTCAAAGAGTTCAATAAGTCTGGGCTCTTTGAGAATTTGAAGTAGTGTTTCACATTTCTCTCCCTTTCTATCAGAATCCCTCTGTTGTGACTCTGATATGAATACTTGATGGTAGTAGCCAGGAACTCAGAGTAGAAGAGGCCATGGTTCACGTGATCCTGTAACCAGTTCCTTCTCGGAATCTTGGCTCTCCTTCTCTACCTCTGATTCCACCTAAGTGGAGACCAATAATGGTATCATAGATGGCCACTTTCACGTTTTTTGAGATCCGAGGTGCTACTCCCCAAACTAGGATTTAGAACATAGACTTTATGAGCCTTATGCCAATTGACTAAGTGATTCTCCCAGACTGTGACCCTAAGTCTTTAATTGAAGAAAGCTAATTTTGTGATACAAATGGTTAGGTCTCAGAAGTCTCAGTGTCTATGTGCCTGTCATTATCGTTGCAAACTTATAAAATACAGCACGTTGTTGTTGTTGTTGTTGTTGTTGTTGTTGTTGTTGTTGTTGGGTGGTATCCACAATCACTGCTCTGCTCGAGCCCATTGTTGCAGCAATTGGGGCAATCCTCCTCAGGGAAAGTTTCCATCCTCCTTGCTGAACCGCACTTAGCCAAATATGATGTCTTTCTCTTGTACTGGTCCCTGCTTATGGCATATCCGAATTCATGACACTAAGTCCTGCCACTTTCATTTCTAAGGAGTATTCTAGCTATATTTCTTCCAATACAGATCTGTTTGTTTTTCTGAAGTTCATGGTATTTTTCATATTCTTCACCAACAGCATCTGTCAACGGCATCAAGTCTTCTTCAAGTGTCCCTATTCAGAGCCCACCTTTCCATGCCTAGAGGCGGTCAAGGTACCATGGTTTGAGTCATACCCACCTCAGTCTTCAAAGGGATTTTTACTTATTTATTGCTTTTTGACATTGTAAAGAGATCCCGTGTAGCATAGTTGCATGATACAATACTTCAAGTGATTTCCTGACTGCTGCTTCCACTCATCGTGATTGTGGATCCATGTAAAAAGCAATCCTTGCCACCCCATGCTTCTCTTCATCTATCATAATGGTTATTGGCCCAGTTGTAAGGATTTTTGTTTTCTTTATGTTGAGGGGCTTCAGATCCTCTTGTCTTTCCTTTAGCATGCAAGGTCATGCCATCTGCAAAGCACAGCTTGTACTGAGTCTTCCTGCAATACTGATGCTGTGTTCCTTTTCCACAGCATCCTGCCCTTTGTGTACAACTCGGGGGCATCAGTTATTTTAATCAAACTGCCTACTTTACCTGCATTAGGTAGAAAGTTACCCATTTTAAAGTGAGATAAGACCAGACTATGAGAGACAGTCAAGATGGGTTATGAAGGTAAGAACACTGGACTTTTTCATGTACTTTATCGAATGAAGAATCCGAACTGAAGGAGGAAAAGAGATGAGGCGAGAAGAATGAATGCTCCATAATTTCAACCCCTATCAGTCAAGTGCAGCAGAGAGAGGACCACCAGGAGAGGCTAAAGTTAGATCTCTCTGCTTCCACAGTTGAGAACAGAACTCATCCCCTTGTACACAGATCTTCTATGTTCATCAATTAAAGGTATAAAGCACCTGAGTTAGTTATTGTGGCAGCCTGGCTGAAAAACACATGTGGGGTTAATTGAAGGGCGGAGGGATAAATGGCTCCGTGAGTCTCGCCTTTTGAGTTCTCAGGTCTCTTGTTTTGTGATGGTCGGACCAGGGTGCAGCTGTCTTAGCAGTTCCCTGCTTCAGCTGGCAAGGCTGACTTCCTACAAGACATCCCCAAGGAGAAGCCACATGGACCTACCCCGATGCAGCCCTGAGTGCTGGAGCAGCCTTGTGGAGACCCCTGCCAGTGCTGAGATGCTTACACATTCGCTGACTCGGCTTTCCTCCTGCAGTCTGCATTGTTGTGTCTGCTTTGTGAGATGGAGGAGGACTTTGTGGACTGGTATTGCACATCTGGGTTAATGGGTTAATGTTGGACTTGTGGGCTTGGGCAGCACTGGGTTGGGATGTTTTCTTGATGCACACTTAACCTTTATATAAAACTCTCTCTTATACATGAGTTTCTGGAGATTTGTTTCTCTAAAGTATTCAGACTAATACAGCACCTTTGAGGTTAGAGAGCAAGACATTCATTTGACAAGACATTCGTGAAGGAATGGATGCCCAGCACTAATGGGATTGTCTCAGTTGTCTAGTACTGCTAGAATTGTTCCCCAAGTCTGACAACTTCCAATCAGCCACTTCCCTTTACACTTAGCAAACTGAATCCACTAACGACGCATCCTCTTCATTCCCTCTCACCTCACTTTTAAGCACCAACAACAACCTCTATAAGGAAGAAGGCAAAGGCAGAGACTGTCTTGGTCACACTCTATCTGAGCAATTGGCATTATACTTCACCTTAGAGCATAATCAGGTAGCATTGATCAAGGGAAGGAAGTGAACTGATTATTAGCCAACTCTATTCAGCAAGCACGAGCTATTTATACAAGCAATTTATCAAATATGTCAATCATCTGTTAACATATTAGTCTTGATTTCTATCTATGCTGATAAACTGTGAGAGACCTAGATACTCTTATGCTTTCAAATTACAGGGATTTCTTTTTTCCAATGTAGCTCTGTTTGCTTTCATAATTAGTAAAATAATTAAATAGTCTTTTCATTTATCTCCAAGAGGGCAAGGTGTTTACTCATAATTCATTATCCAAAAGCTCTGAACAGGCAGCTGCACTTGGCCTGAAATGCCATTTCACCCACAGGAAGGCAACTCCTATTTCCTAAAGCCACATTAAAAGCATAGATTCTGCTATTTACAGATACCTGTTTACAATGGACAATGCCAAGATAAAACTCAAACCCAAAAGACATCAGACTGTATTACTAACAAAAGAGTACTACAGGGTCATGTATTGTTTGCAATATTCTACCACACAAACCAAAAATTACCCCTTAAAACCTCCAAGATGGTCAAAAATTTACCACATTATAGTATTTTCTTCTCCTTTAAAAAAAGACAAACCCTAATTATACAATGCTCATGTTACAGAAATACTTCTGACTTTATTACCCCAGTACAGGATCCTGGCTTTCCCCCAATCAGGTCTTTCACACAGCATGACCTTGGCCTTCACACACACACACACACACACACACACACACACACACACACAACACCACTGTCCTTTCCGTCGCACTCAGGTCACAGACTGTGAAATAGTTATCTAACAGGCAAAATCAATTCCTGAAAGTTTATTATCTCTTATAATTCATTCTCTTGAAGAATAAAGCAAGTGTAGGGAGAGAAATGTAAAAGTCTTTTGGATGAGTTTGGGCAAACTAGAGACTTCTAGTCCCCAAAAAAGTCGACCAGGGGAGCAAGTCGGAGAAATACATAAGGAAGTTTTTAATTAGTTGAGTGCCATTTCCCAATAAAGAGAAACATAGACTCATTTGCATGTCAAATGAGTTTTTTGTTTGTTTACAAAGGTACTCGAAATTTGGCCTAAGAGCCTCAGCAGGCTAGATAGAAAGCCTTTGGAAAAAGAATCACCACTGATTCATTCAATTCCACTAAGGGGTGGTGGGTCTTTAAATTTCTTCTAGGGTCGCCATGTTAAAGTGAGCCACTCCTTCCCATGTTACCTGAATGACAACCACATCTCTGTCATCTGAATGTTAGTCCATGCAAAGCTCACAGATGTTATTTAAATGAACAGGAACCTGTCAGCATGGCTCCTTTTAAACAGCATGTTGCTTGGACTTTCATGCATGAAAAAGCAGAGCTGAGATGTGACAGGTGTCGATAGACCAGATACCACACTGAGTGGAAGTTTATTGTCTCATAATTCATTATCTAGGGGAATAAAGCAAGTGTCGGGGAGAGATGAGGGTGATGAATCTGATGATGCAAGTCATTAAGAGGGAGGAAAACTACGGAATAATGGACGTGTGTTCCATAAAGCATTGCCTCAATCACTGGCCGAGGAAAGCAAAAACAGGGCCACGTAGACGATCCAGAGAGTTGGGTAGGAAATGGCACCTGCAACAAAGCCAGTCAATCCTACCTTCCACCCAAGGAGAACCGCAGTGCTGAGAATCGCATGGCTATAAAAGTCACTGTATGGGTGACCTCCTGTGTAAGGGGTAAGTATCACTCCTGTGACTTCTGTACACTTGAATCCAAGTTCATATTACAAGTAGAAGCACCATGGATTCTTCCTCTCATTTTTCTCTCTCAAAAAGGGCCTCACTGCCATCCAGTCAAAGCTGACTCATAGTCATAGCGACCCCCTGTGGGTTTCCAAAACCGCACTGTCTACCGGCACAGAAAGCATACTCCCACAGAGCTGCTGGTGGTTTTGAGCTGCCATCCATGCAGATCACAGTCCAACGTGTCACCACTACACCACCGGAGCTCCTTCCTCAGCTCGTTAGCCACGTTCATCTACACCTCTGATGGCCTTTACCTACAGAGCTCAGCAGTTCTAACTAATCCACGAAGCACAAAAAAATAAATCTCCATTCTTGAAAATGTAGTTTGCTGGTAAATGTATGGCATTTGGTAAGCATACGTTCAGCTCCTGTGAGTTCTCCAAGGGTCACATACTCATTCAGGTAGTCCCTGACTTGTCACGATGATGCTTTAGTTCGACGACTCCACCTTGTCATTGCGGACCTAAGTCAAATACATTGTTTTTCAAACATGTTTCCCTTATGATTATATTTTGTCAGTATCCTTATAAATAGAATCCTACAGATATATTTTAATTCATACATACATGTTTCTAGTGACCTTAACAATGTACCCAAAAGAACACAAGCAATTGTAAGTGGGGTTCACTGTCATGCAAATACTTCATACATTGGAGACTACCTGTACTCTCTCGATCTTGGTTGGACAAACCCAGGCTAAATGATTTTCCCTCAAATTGGAATTTAGAATTCTAGTATGCTTACCAAAGCTGCTCTATTTAACAAAGTACAGAGCAGTGAACTTTTTTTATATGGCCTTGTAGCCATGATCTTGATTGGGACTATGAAAACTGGGTGACTTATGGCGCTTGGTAAATCTGTGGTCCTGGTTGGTGGACCATGCTTTGATATAGACAAGGAGTAGGTTTACTTTAAGGGCTAATCCCATGGTGTTTAGAGGGACATGAGTCAGGAGGAAAGTGGAATCTGTAGACCAAGGATCTAGGGTCCCAGGACTGAGGACCTCCTAGAGAAGAAAGAGCCATAGCAATGAAGATCACATGAGACAGTGAGAAACCGAAGTGGTGGGCCTGCTGTCTTATTGCCCAAGGTGAATTACAGGTGATCTATGAACCCCCACGACCACTTGTCTTTCAATTTGTCACACTGTGATGGTTTCTGTGATGCTGAAGGCTATGTGACCGCTATTTCAAGTTCTAACAGGGTCACCCCAAGTGACCACAGACTAAGAACAGATACACAGAAGGAATAAGCTCTCTAGTTCTGAGAAATTAGCCCCTGAAAAGCCTCTGGAGAGCAGCAACATGATTAGACACCAAAAACCTCATGAATATCAGCAAAATATTGTCAGAGGTAGTGCCAGAAGATGAGCCCCTCAAGTCGAAAGGCATTCAAAATAAGAGGTGCCTTCTCGAAGTAGGGCTGACCAAAATGACACGATGGGAGAAAGCCTTTGAGAGCAAAGTCCTAGGGACCCTCGTCTGCTAAGGTGGAATTCCTCAAAATCAAAAGGGCCAGTTGCAAACTTCAGTTAACAATTGGAACTTGGAATGTTTGAAGTATGAATCTAGGAAAATTGAAAGTCATCAAAAAATTAATGAACATAGAAAGATCAATATCCTAGGCATTAGTGAGTTAAAATGGGTTGGTATTGGCCCTTTTGAATGAGATAATCCCTATAGTTAACTGTGCCAGTAGTTACAAATGCAAGAAAAATGGCATTATATTCATCATCAAAAAAATGATGAAAATATATCTTGAAGTACAATGCTGTCTGTTAACAGCATAGTATCAATGTATGTAAGAGGAAATTCAGTCACTACAACTATTATTGAAATTTTTGCACCAACCACTAGAGCTAGTGATGAAGTAATTGAAGAGCTCTACCAACTTCTTCAATCTGAAATTGATCAAACAGATAACCAAGATGCATTGATAATTATTGGTGATTGGAATGCAAAAGTTGGAAGCAAAGAGAAATGAATAATGTCTGTAAAATATGGCCTGGTGATAGAAACAAAACTGGAGACCCCATAATAGAATTTCCCAAGACCAGTAAGTTCTTCATTGAAAATAGTTTTTTAACAACATAAATGACCGCTATATACATAGACTTCTCCAGATAGAATACACAGAAATCAAATGGCCTACATCTGTGGGAAAATGTGATGGAGAAGCTCAAAATCAGTAGCTAAGGGCTGGCTCTGGAACAGACCATCAATTACTCATTTGTGAGTTGAAGATAAGACTAACGAAAACTAAAACAAGTCCATGAAACCGAAAACATGACATTGTGCATATCCCACCTGAATGTAGATAACAAAGAAGAGATTTGACTCACTAAACATTAATGACAGAAGACCTGATGAAGGATGGGATGACATCAAGAATAGTATACAGAAAGAAAGCAAAAGGTCATTTAAAAGACAAGAAACAAAGAACAGATCAAAGTGTATGTCAGAAGCGACTCTGAAACTTGCAATTGATTGTCGTGTAGCTAAAGCAAATGGGAGAAAGTATGAAGTGGAAGAACAGGAAATTTGAAAGAGCAGTTCCCAAAGACAAAGTAAAGTACGATTATGAAATGCACAAAGACTTGGAGTTAGAAAATCTAAAGGGAAACACACACTCAGCTTATCCCAAGCTGAAAGAAATGCAGTAAAATTCAAGTCTCAGATCTTAATATTAAAAGATCTTATGGGAATCTGAAGACTGAAAATGAATCAATGCCCTTGAAATATGGTGTTGGCGATCAATATTGAAAGTACCGTGGACTGCCAAAAGAACAAAAAATTCTGTTTTGGAAGAAGTACAACCAGAATGGTTCTTAGAACCAAGGATGGCCAGACTCTGTCTCACATAATTTGGGCATGTTATCAAGAGAAAACAAACCCTAGAAGAAGAGCATCATGCTTGGCACAGTAGAAGGACAGGGTAAAAGAGGAAGGCCTCGACGAGATGGATGGACACAGTGGCTGCAACAATGGGCCCCCAGGAACAACTATGAGCTGGGTGTGCGATGAGGCAATGTTTCATTATGTTGTGCATAGGTTGCTATGGATTGGAATGGGCATGATGTCAGCTAACAACAGCAACACGAAACCTCAACATTAATTTTATGTATAGATAGTCTGAGAATACAGAGCTACATCCTCATACAAGTCTCAAAGGACTATGAGGACATGATTTGGGGTCAATTTGCCCAATGATGATTCACTGAGGAGAATCCAACTCCACATCTGCCCAAGGATGATGCCTAGGAATCAGAGGATAGATGTCGTCACCCTTCAACTTTCTTTACCCTTTTCTGACATCAACCTACATTGTTCATCTCTGATGGGTTCAAGAATTCATTGCAAAAGTCTTCAGCCTCCTGCCTGGTGGCTCTTTATTCATTCTAGGGCCAGAAGCATCACTCGGCCTCATGGTCTTGGTGCTGTGGGCTCTGGTGTTTCTATGCCCTCTGAAGCCCCTGCCACTTCAGGCAGGGATTGGTATCTCTTCTTTCTTGGTGGCTATGGGATTACTTTTCTGCTTCTGAAATGAATTACTTTTACACACAGCAGAATGCCAAAACACTAATCCCCAAGAAGGTAGAATTTCACACAACATATTTGCATGGTCTCACCCAATCATTTAGTGTGAGTTACCAAAAATAAGGATAGACAAACCATGTCAAATATTTTCACTTCGCCCCAGACCTTAATTCAAAAGAAGTTTAAGATCCACCTCCAGGAAACCGGTCCAATTTCCTTGTCCTAGTTCCTCCAGGCCTTAAGTGTCTTTCGCCATTACGACTTACAGGCACAACTAAAATCGTAAATGGAGTAGTACATAAACCAGATGGGATTATAACAACGTCAGAGCACAGAGTACCAGTCAACTGCATCATTCCCAAATGTTCCATTTATACTAATTTCTTCTTCAAATTTCCCATTTGGGGCTTAAAAAAACAAAACAAAACAGCAACCTCTATTACTTAAAGATACAGTACTCTGATGTGGCCCCTTAGTGGATGTGTAATTCATTTTTCACCCAAATGAAAACAATTGCTTTCAAATTGCACAAAATGTCAGTGGAGGGTATCAATATCTAAGAAGACTCCCTGTCACATGTTTGTTTGTTTGATGTCCCTTGCTTGGCTTTTTCTTGCTGTTTTCATTAAACTATCATAGTTTATCGGGGGAAATGTTGAAAATCGATCCCAGTTGACAGCTAAGAATAAAAAATAATGCTAATTAACTTATTTGAACAGTCATTCTCATTTATTTGAGCAGTTTGTGATCTTCAGAAACGGAAGCTAGCCTTTCAGCTCAAAACGCATCACTTGTCTCAGTTCTGGCTGAGTTCTACTGGATATCAGCCATGAGTCACAGCAAACCTGCTTTCTGATCAAACTTCACTTTCAAAGTAAGTGATAAACCCACTGACTTATTTTATCAGACTTTTTCTTCGGTTTCTGTCCGGCTCTCTTCCACATCTTCCTGGAAATGACATTAAGACTGCTCACTGTTTTGGATTTGCAGGGAAATTGTGTGCTCAACATTTTATCACAAGCCTATCAGTACAAGGCAAATAAGAATTTCATTGTGAAGGGATCGGATAGACCAGGAGTAGAGAATTCCATCTATAGAGTTGGCTTTGGGATTGAATCTAGAAAAAAACAATAAAACAAAAACACCTATAGGATGTCAGCACAGCCCTTCTAAACAGAGGCATGAAAAGCATTGCTCTATGAATTCTGAGAAGAAAAATGCACTTCCCCATACTTCATTAACAACTATGGAAGTATGAGCCCCTAATAAAACGATAAAAAACAACAACTATGGAAGTGTAATCAGGATCTCCATGCCTTTGCGATTGGGAAACCAACATAAATAACTGGAACTGAAAACAGAAACCAAACTCACTGCCATCCAGTCCATGTGGACTCACAGCGACCCGACAGGGCAGGGTGGAACTGCCCCTATGAGTTTCCTTGACTGTAACTCTTTAGGACAATAGAAAGCCTTGTCTTTTTCCCATCGAACGGCTGGTGGTTTCAAACTACTGACCTTCGGTTCACAACCCCCAACTCACAACCACTAGGCCACCAGGGCTCCTAAATAACGGACAGTGTTGTGTATTTTTTAACAGGGAGTAATGGGAACTGCAATAAACTGTGGAATACATACTCCATAACTTCAAATCTAAAGGAAAGAATTAATACCATATTGGCCAAACAAGAGTAATAAGAATAAAGAGCTATGGCCTGCCCATCAGCTTGCTCCCTAAGAGGTCCTCACACTCCCAGCTCAAAGATTCTGACGCAGTTCTCAGGCCCTAGGAGGGGTGCAGCAAATAATGATTAATAAGGTTCTTGACAACTGGAGTCAAGGGCTTCTGGGAGTGATGACACCGGAGGCCTCTGTCACAGCCCTTTTTGTTTCCTGGATGTCTCGGGGGTTGGATAGCTGCTCTCACTTTTAAGGGCACATTTTTGCCCCTATCTAGAGTTTTCCCCTTGTCCAATGAGAAGCAATAATCTCATAGCATCTGTGCTATTTTAACTCGCCTTCAAGCTAGCAAGGAGCCATGTTTGCGGTATACCTCATAATGCTACTTGTAGTTAAAGATAAATGTAACTTAATTACTATAAGAGCTTTAAAAGCCCCCAATAAAATGATTTATTAAAAACAAAAATAATTTCCTAGATACTTAGCTTATTTCTCCTCTCATTTCTCTGCCTTAATTCTAGCAGGAAAGATAAAGGTGGCCTGAGTGATAGTGGCAGGTTTATGAAGGGATATCTGTCGTACATTTGGAAGCATTTGTTAAGAGCATACTGGACACAGTCTTTAGGTCAAGGAAGCTAAATGAGGGGGGGGGGCGGGTTGCGGAGTATGGAGAGGTGGTGGGAGATGCTCAGTCGGAGGCTGTGGGGAAATGGCGTGAGGACCACATCGACCCCCCTGGCTCCCAAGGTTGGCTGCCACAGGTCTGGGTCAGACATGCCTCCACTTTCCATCCCCTTTTACCCTATTCACTCTACCTCTGCGGCTGGGTGCAATGATCCATTGAAATGGGCACCTAGAACTCACAGACAATTCTCATGATTATGGGATTTACTAGAGAAATGAGCAGGTTACAATTCAAGTCAGAAATGCTCAGGATACAGGTGTTCAGTCAGAACAGTTTCTTCTCAGCTGTACCTACAGACAGGCCCTAAGACTCTTGGCCTGGTTCCTGCTCAGCTCGAGCAATAATGCCAAGCTCTTTTAAGGATGTCAGTAAGTCCCCCAAAGGTATCCAGTCCTTTATAAGCCTTATCCTAAAGGCACTCAACTCCAGCTCCCTGGGTCAGCCAGCCAAGCTCTTCCAATTACGTGCCTGAAGGCACTGCACTCTATAAGCCAGCCTTGTTCCCCAAAACATTCACCTTTGCTTGCTCTATGGCAGCAGTTCTCAACCTGTGGGTTGCGGCCCTTTTGGGAGTCGAACTACCCTTTCACAGGGGTCACCGATTCATATCAGTAACATAATTAGTTATGAAGTAGCAACAAAAATAATGGTTGGGGGGGGGGGGTCACCATAACATGAGGAACTGTATTAAGTGGTCGTGTCATTAGGAAGGTTGAGAACCACTGCTCTGTGGGCTGGGAAGTACACCACTCTGTCTCAGGCCCTTGCTCCTGGTTCTCCTGCTGCTCCTCTGCCATGCCTCTAGTATCACAGCTGATTTTTGGACCAAGGAGGTTCAATGTGCAGGTATCTTGGGGTCCAAGGGACATGCTCCCTCCTGACTCTTCTCTTGCTGATAGTAAGATAACCCCTATCTAAGATGGCTTATTTTGTACCCAGCAGGATGCCAATCACAATGAACCCTGTTAACAATCACTCACAGCTGAATCATAATCCAACCAGCATCTTCCTCCCACCTTCCTACCCAATGTGTGAACTGGGAATGAAGTGTCAGGAGAGGGGAGAGAGAAATGTCATGCTTAGTATGATGTACCTATAGTACTCGTTGCTGTAAAACTACCCAGAATACATTCACTGGAACCTGTGGTCTTCACTATTTCTACCAGAGAAAGGAACTCGACATTGCAGATTGACAATTTTGGTGCGGAGCAGACTCTCCTCAACAGTTTTTAACTTGGTTGGTAAAAATATTTTCTGCCAACTACAATTGTGTAAGACTGTGGTGGATTCAAATATAGCAACTACAACTCCTTGGAAACATTAAAAATATGAGGTGGTTATTGTCTAAGTTAATTTAAGAATGTCTTAATCAGGCCTAACCACAGAATTTTCCTTTTTAAGATCTTGTAAACATTTCCCAAATTACTGACTAGGGGCATTGAGCATGAAAACCCACAGATTTCCTCATGATCCAAACATCAAACTTCAGAAATCATTGTGAACCATTTACAACAAAAGAATACCTTTACAAGTCTGAGAATTTCTAAAATGTCAGTAAGGTCATTGCTTGGCGCTCTGCTACAATTGTTTATTGATCGTTTGCAAGTCCCAGGAGTTGAAATCAACAAGAAGCATCACTGATTTAGATCACCAAATTGAATCTGCAATTGGCTATGTAAATAAAACCGAAGACAGAAGTCTCTGAATAGAGCATTCACAGGCAAAATGCCAATAAACGCCTGAGGTTTAAAAAAAAAAAAAGAGGCAGCAGGATGCATGTTCCTGGAGAGTCTGGTGCTTGGTAAGTCTGTCTAGATTCACACTCAAGCCGCCACTGCGCAGCTGTGTGATGCTGGTTAAAGTCACTGCCCTTCCTCTGCCTCCCTTTCATCTGCAAAATGAAGACCAGTCAGAAAAGTGGGTGAAGGGCGACAGAGGACGATGTAAGATATGAAAATAATAATCTAGAACTTATCAAGGGTTCATGAGGGAGGGCAGGTGGGGAGGGACGGGGAAAAACGAGGAGCTGATATCAAAGGCTCAAGTAGTAAGAAAATGCTTTGAAAATGATGATGGCAGCCTATGTACAAATGTGCTTGACACAGTGGATGAATGTATGGATTGTGATAAGAGATGTAAGAGCCCCCAGTAAAAGCATTTAATTTTTTAAAAATGAAGACGAGTCAGTAGACTGCCTCAGCAGGACATTGTAAGTTGCAAATGAGGCATTCCTATCAAGAACTCAATGCCATTGAGAAAGCCGGGTCTTTCTCCCAGGGAGGGGCTCGTGGTTGCGAACTGCGGATCCTGAGGGTCGCCACTCAATCAATTACCAACACGCCGCCAGGCTCCTCCACTGGAAGTCAGGGTACAGCACATTCAAACAAGAGGGTTGTGCTTTACCACGTTAGAGGGGCGGATTTCATGGAAAGATGGATAGTATCAGGTGGTGGTGAGAGTTTAGAAACTGGTACACGTGCGTCGATGGGGGAGAGGACTGGGTCACAGGCTGTCCCTCTGGAACGCCTGAGGGAGGTGGGAGGCGGCAGAGAAGTAAGCGTGCACATGCGGCGTTTCCAAACATCTTCATATAGGATAGGTCTCCTTCGTCATTACTCCTTACAGCCTACTGGTTTCACTTAGGGGCTGAATTTGACAAACCAAGAAAAAGAAATAAATCCAAAGAAACTGACTACCCATCGATACGCACGCATCTTCATTCCTGTGCTCGCTCAAATCCAATGGCGCGCAACCCGTCTTTCAGCAAGTCCCTGTATCTCTTTCGAGAAAATATCCGCTATTAATAGAACCCTGTGGGATCTACTAGCTCCTTTCTTAACGTCAATAGGTCTGATGTACGAAGTAAATTTTTTTTTTAAAAAGTGTGGCCACTAGGGTTTCTATTCATACATTCAGGGGTTTGGTCCAAGTAAAATACGTTGGGGCATGTCTCTGTGATCAGTGATCTGCAGACACGTTTTCTCCGTAATACCCTTAGCTTCATCTCATTATGGTCCCTTCCAAAAAAGTGTCCCACGAAAACTGTAGCTTCCGAGGGGATCTGCTCGGGTCCGTTAAATTCAAGTCAGAGAGATCCATTCAAAAGTTGATGGGGCCTGTTTTTGTGGATTCCACAGGGGTACTCTTGATAGGTTTTCCAGAAGGACACAAGATGATCATGGGGTTTATAAGGACGTTTGAAGAAAACTGAAAACGGCACTGGGGAGAAAAGGACCAGGGAGGTTGCCCTGAGGAATTGTTTCCTATCACAGCAATGCACCTGCTCATTCTTGGGGGATCACAAGAGCTGACCTATGAGATGTTCATCGGGGAGCCTTATCCCATCCACCCTGTAGCCCTGATGGTGCCCACTCAACATCCTTTACGCTCCTAAGACCCAAAGAACATTTCGAAGGAAAAGGATTCGAGTCCCTTGAGGATACCAACTCTGCCATTTTTGACAGGCTGTCATTCAAAGAGCGCAGCGCTTTCTGGGAAAGAACCTGAGAGATGGAAACACCACATTCAGAAGTGTTTAGGCCTAGCTGGAGGCTGTGTCAAGAATAACTTCATGTTTTGATATTTTTGTTTAATGAACGTTTCTATAATTGTCGTGGTACTTTGGGGCTGACCCTCACATAAGTAAGTCTTCTCCTCGCCCCCACCACATCCCCCCTATTGCTCATTCTTTCTTACCCTTCTTCTTCTATTGGAAAATCTCCCAAGACCATTTCTCTAACTTGAATCAGACTAGCTTCATTCATGATGTTGGGAAAATTCTCTCAGTCACAGTTTTAAAAAAATAATAAAACATGAAATAAGAAGCTGTTAAAGAGGAACCATGGAGTAGTGAAAAGAAAACTGCACTCCAGTTAAGAACTCTTGTTATACCAATTCCAGACTTGAGGCAAATTTCTTAACCTGGCTGGAACTCAATTTCCTCATCTGTAAAGTAAACAAACACTATGATTTGCTGAATGGGGTGGGGGGAATATATCACGCCAAATTTCTGTTTCTTTAATATTGAGACAACTTTCTCCTTTTCAGATTTCTATGATGTTTGAGCTATCAAACCCTTCTCTTGATATAATTCCAAACCCAAGCAAGATACAACCTTCAGTGGATCCATGCTACAAGAAGCCCACAAGGATTTCAGTGTAGTACATATTTTATGTTGTGTTTAGGGAGGAAGAGAGAGTTGAATAGGATTAAAGGCTGTGGTTTTTAAAGAGCATCAAGATTCTTCCCTCTCTTTGACCTGTACAGCAAGTATAAATCAAGAGATATCAATTCTCTCTTCACTGGTCCTGAGGAAAGAAAATAAGGAGGGGGTCGAAAGAGACCATGGGTGAGAGAAGCCTGGAAGTAGGAGACAAAAAGGAGCTCAGGCCTAAAAATGTCCTAGACCTAACCTAGGGTAAAAAATAATCCCTAAAGTCTGAGATCTCGGAAAAGAGGATTGAAAAATGTGAGCAAGTGCACATAGTTGGAGAATTCCTATGGTTTCCATTGTTGATGCTACAAACACTGTCCAAGAGACTCAGAGTGCATTGGGGATTTGGGGGATGAGATTTTGGTTCTAATTTGTTCAATAAACAGCTGTGAATTTTAAAGTCATGAAGATTTGGAAATGTCTATTTTCTTTCATCAACACAAACAATACTACTTTTCCACACACACACACATTTTAGGATAAACTTTAACTCCTCAATGCTTGATGTAGTTCAGCATTCTGGAAGCAATGCTCAAAGACCCAGGCTTCATCCTTCTGGGTATCCAGTTGTGGTACAACCTGTTCTAGGAGAGTTTGAAACTTTAGGGACAGATTTTTGAGTATTATTATTATTACTTCAAATGATTGGTATCACCCTAACTATAGTTCTGGGGCTATTAGAGTCCCTGAAAAGACACAGCCTATTAGAATTATTGCTACGACGCTGGCTTTAAATGCATCTCTAAAGATTGCTAAATTTCTAAAGGTTCATTTCTCAAACCAGTAATAAATGAAGCCAATACAAAGCGAATGTTCCATGTAATCCTTGTATTCCCAAGAATTTATTAAGAAAAAACCCGAAGGAACAGTCTGGGAAGTACATGGAGTTTATTTGGATCATTTAAAAATTATAAATGTCAATTACTTGATGTCAAGAGATGATGCAATCTGAGAAAGTGTCCCAGAATAATAAATCTGTTATTTAAAAATTAATTAGCTAATTCATAAAATTATCTGGCTTTTATAAGGTCCAAAACTTGGTGATGCCCCATATGCTGTCATCAGGGCAGAGTTAGCTGTAGGCAAATTTATGAAAAGGAGAAGGTTTTCCTTAGCCCCTTCCAAACACGTTATTCTATACATTCCCTCTTCCTAGAAACTCCTAGCATGAAATTCCCAGTAAGGCCTTCTAGTGGGCTAGGGGCTTTACTGTCCTACTCAGATTGGACCACCCCAAGCAGGGACTCCTGATGTGGGTCAATTTTCCCCCTCCTTTCTCATCAAAACTTAACTTGCTATATATTGTACATATACTAGCTTCTTTCTTTTATCTAAGAACAAAAATGCATTTATTGTTAACAAGTTAAAATCTATTTTTAAGCATTGCTAGTGGCTTGTTTTAATTATATAAAGGGGTACCCCCAAAATGGATTTTTTTCAAAGTTATGCATTTAAATTTTTTAAAAAACAACCTTATCACCTTCAAAATACTCTTCAAAGTACTCAATACATTTGTCGAATCTGTGATACCATTATTGGAAACATTTTCAAACTCATTTGTTTGGATAATTGACAGCACTTCCCTCAGTTTTTTTCTTCACCTCCATTGTGTTGTCAAATCTCTGTCCTTTCACGCCCCTCTTTATGCAAGGAAACTAAAAGAAGTCACACAAGGGAGATCAGTGAATAAGGTGTGTGGGACAAGAGGGGCATGCTGTTTACCAGAAATTGGTGTACTGAGATGGCTGCATGAGCAGGTACATTGTCATGGTAGCAAAACCAGAACCCCGTCTGCCGCAAATCAGGACTTTTTTTTGTCACACACTATAATGCAATCTTTTCAGAAACTCTAAATATAAAGCTTAATTAACAGTCTGACTTGGTGGATAGAAACTCTGAATGCACTACAAGTAAACATTTTCTTCTGTTTGGGAAGTTGACAGATGTCCAGAACAAAGTTTGTCATCAATCGACATTTCACCTTTTTTGCAATGAGAAAACTACACATATACTTGAGTTTTTCCCATAGCGATGTCCTTGTAAGCTATTTTCAACGGCGGTTTCTGTGGCATTTTTCCCCAGCAGGAAACAAAATTTCACAGCCGCATGCTGTTCTCTTACATCAACCATCACGAACAATGAGGTTCAAGCAAAACTGCTTTTAACGAAATATTCACTGTGACCAAAGAGAAATTTCCCAGGGGGCACCACTGGGTGCACTAACTCAGAGCGAGTTACTTGATGCTCGCCTAGCAGGGAAAAATGTGTACCTCGAAAGCTCCTCCCAGTGGAGCTTTTTCCTGGGTTTTGGGGGTACCCCTTCATGTATGAGGCTTTCTAGACCTACAAAGAGTTAGACACTCAGAAACTCAGAGGGCACTTCTACTCTGTCCTAGAGGGTCACTATGAGTCAGAATCTACTCAATAGCAGTGAGTTTTTGAGACTATATATTAAAAATAAAAACTGATAAGACACACTATTTCTCTACATGACCCTTTGCCAGAGTTAGTGATAAATCAATAATTACCAATGTCCCAACTTCAAATACCTCAAGCAAAGATCCTGGCAGGCATTAAAACACAATGTCAGGTCAGAGAATTTATAGATAAAATTAAAGGACTGTAGAAATTTGATGTTTTATTCTATGCTTTTTCTTCTCTTTAGGTAAATCTTTGATGAGCCTGCCTTTTCCTTCAGGACACTTCTGACTTTAATTAAATGAGAGGACCAGTGTTCTATCCTGAGGAAAGAGAAGGCTCTAAATTCTCAAATATGGCTTTTATAGTAATTTTAGAGGATTGTCATAAAAGGAGGCAATTCACCTGTTAAGGAAAATGGAGATGCAATAATTAAGAAGATGCTTGACCAGTGACATTTTTAGATCTCAGTTCTTGAGACTCTAAGGTGTCAGGGTTTGATGGAAGCAAACGCACTATTTCAATGAGTGACTTAAAGTTGGGTTTGTTTTTTTTCTTTTAGTTCTGTTTTCCCCATAACAATTTTTTTTACTAGCAATAAATTACATAGTTGTATAGACTTGTTTGTCTACTTCTTGCCCACTTCCATACAAGATATTTGAGTATGAAATTTCTCTCTCCCTCTGCCCACCCCCACCCCCCACCCCTCCTACACTATTCTCAAATTGACTTTCTGGTTTTTACCCTCTGGTAAGCTAAAAGAAAAAAACCATCTCTCTGTCTTTTGCCTGAAGTCAGAATTCTGGGCTCCACTTTGATCATCGGAACTTAGATCACTGGGAACTCAGAGGAGTCAGTCATAAACAATCTTCACAAAGTTCACATCTCGAAGACACGCAAGTTTTGTCAGCTGGGTCCTTTCACCGGTCACTATTGGCTCATTGGGCCTAATAGCTACAGTGGCCATGGTTAGAGTGCATCATTGCAAACCATTGCCTAGTAAGTAGGAAAATTCTCAAGCGTTTGGAGCTGTTCATAAATGAAATCATCTCAAAGCCCAACAAATTAAAAAGGTATTTAATTATTTTCCACTGTACCGATCTTACATCTAAGGTCATACTCAGTACATTTAAGTGTATTTGGAAAGACAGGCGGACGAATTTACAAAAGTAAGTGCCAGGGACTAGCAAAGGCAAAATGGCCCTGCTTTTTTCCATGCCTTTCTGCACCCTTGGATTCCCTAAGTGGTGCATACGGTTAACATGGATAGCCAAAAAGTCAGAGGTTCAAGTCTACCCAGAGGTTCTTTGTAAGAAAGACCTGGCAATCTGCTTCTAAAAAAGAGAAAAACATCCTTTGAAAACCCTGGGCAACAGTTCTACACGGAATCAAACTGTGTCATCCTGAGCCCGCTGCTCCCAGCTCCCCACAGGCACACGCTCGCTTGCACCTGGTGGCCCGGAAACAAGCAATGCAGCCAGTGAACGTCTGTGTCTCATTGGCCGCGGTGTCACTCCTCTTGCTTGACTCAACACACTTTCATTTTTGCGGACAGTTTTAAAAGCCCCTCTCGGTTTGGATCATTAAATCTGACTTGTCATTTTTCACTCCAAAGGCTTATGCTTTCAGGTAAGGAATAAGAGGAATGTGAACAGATGAAATGTCTTTGTATCAAGAGAAAGGAGTTAAAAGGTCAGTCTATGAAAACTGAAATGAAATTCAGTGTGGTATATAAAACCAGTCTTCCCTAAAGTAAAATTGTACCTACTTTAGTATTTTAAACTTGGCCACTCACCAAGGTAGAAAGCTAAGGAAAAGAGACATTGGAGATGGAGAGTCTGTCCTGGGATTGACTCACTTTTCTTTCAGTTACTGGATGTGTGATCTTGAACAAGTTACATAAGCCTTTGAACCTCAATACTTTGACCTATTATAAAAATGGGGGTGGGGAAGTGGATTGACAAAATGGGTAGAAGCCACATGAAACCCCCTCCAGCTATGCAGAGGAGAAGGAAAAGCCAACTCCACACCAGCCCAAGGCCAATTGCCACAGGCAGAGATCAAACACGCCTACCACTCCATCTTCCTTTACCTATATTCTGACACCAACCTTGCTCCGGCAGCAATCGACTTCTCTGTTGGGTTTGCTAGTTCACTGCATTGACCACTCAGACAGCACTCACACATGATTAGAGGAGCTTGTTCGAATACAAAATGTTCAGGACTCAGTTCTTTTGTCTGCAACACTTCTCAGCCACCCTGCAGGTAGGTCTCTCTCTGGTCCCGTCTGTCAGCCACATGGTCACTTGGCCTCTGCCTGTCCTGGTGTTGCTCCTCTCCTCTGCCTCATGGTCTCAGTTCTTCAGCCTCTGCTGCCTCTGCTGCTTCCACCAACTCTCTGTTTGTGTCTCTGCTTTCTTGACGATCTCAGAATTCCTTCTTCTTGCTTCTGAGATAGCTCACGTACACTCAGAGGAATGATGAAACTGTACAAGCCCCTCTAATAGGACTTCACAAACCTAATTTGCATGGTCCCACACATGTTTTGGTAGGAATGACAAAGGTTAGGGGTGGGGGGAGCCATACCAAGTAAATGTCACTTCATTTCAAGGGTAATAAATTATAAATACATAATATTAAATGGAAAAAAAGAAAGAAAGATCAGCCTGCTGGCATAGAGTCAATTCCAGCTCATAGTGACCCTTTAGATTGTTTCCAATACTGTCGATCTGTAGAAGCATACAGCTTCATCTTTCTTCCACAAATCACTGACCTTTGTTTAGCTGGCCAGAGCTTAACCCACTGGGATATCAGGGTTCCTTCAAAATGACATTAAGAATGGTATAATGAAGTCATTCAAGAAATGTTACTTGATCCCTAATTAAGAATTTGTCCTACATACTAAGTTTATTTAGTTCTCAATAGTTCTAAATACTAGGATAATTCCAATATTAATTCCCCATATTCCCTTCCAGTCTCCAAACTTTTATGATGCTTAATAAAATAGTTTCAATATTAGCTCCCTGCATAAATTGAGGAGCACAGCCTCAAGAGAAGGGCACTGATGAGATACATGATTATAAATATGTAAGAAGCCTCTCAAGTTTGCTAGCAATACCGTGTCTTCAGGCTATTTCTTCCTTTCTGGTATAGCATTCCACCCACAGACTACACTGCCGTCTGCCACAGGGATATTGTGGAAAATTAAATACATAATAGAAGTTCGTGGCATGGTCATAGGTACCCAATGCCTACTAAACTAATAAATGAATTAAGCATATTTATTATTCATATAATTAATAAATAAGTTTATTATTTATTAAAGAATAAATAAAGCATAGAAGAACTAAAGGAAGGAATAAAGAAAGACTACGTTATCTTCAGTTGTAGAATAAAGAACAAACTGGTTTGTGGGGTAACTGTGTTAATAGAGTGGTTGAGAGAAACCTTCTACATATATTTTTAAATATATATGTAAAGTAAAGCAAACCATGTCTTTGAATTGATTTTGATTCACAGTGACCCTAAATGTTTGTGTATGTACAAATCTGATTTTATTTCTATTCAGGCTTGCATTTATTTCCATTCTTTATTTTATAAACAAACTCTGTCACGCTGCGCTCTGCCTGTAATGAAGGGAAATACACGTCGTGATAGGAATTCTGTAATGGATGGAGGGGTTGGGTGAGGAAGATGCTGACCTGATTTCCACCCTTTCAAAGTTAAGCTCAAAAGAGTCCTGGAGTGGTGGGGCTTGACTCAATTGTTTCTAAAGCAGTCCTCAGAAGGAACACTTGGAAGAAAATGAAGAATTTGGTTGTTTGTGTTTCTATTTTCCTCTCTACCACTGAAAGCTGTATATGTGCAAAGGGTAGAAGGAGATGAATTGAGTTTTGAGGATGTCTTTAGAGTCCAAATGATTCATGACGTGCTTGATGGCATAATTCTCAATCAGCACATCAGACCTAAAATCAAGTCTTGAAAATCACTTGATAAGGTGTTCAGTTACTTGCGGTGGCCTAATCTCCTTGCTTCCAAGTTCCATTTTTGCAGTAGGTTTGCATGACCATGAGGCAGTAAGGTAATTAATTGTGCCAACCTGGCCGATAAACACATGTGGGGTTAATTGAAGGGTGGAGAGATAAATGACACAGCGAGCCTCCCCTTTCAAGTTCTCAGGTCTCTTGCTTTCTGGTGGTCAGATCAGGATGCAGCTGCCTTAGCTGTTCCTGCTTCAGCTGGCAAAGCTCATTTCCTGCAAGACATCCTTGAGGAGAAGCCACATGGACCTACCCAGATGCAGCCCTGGGTGCTAGAGCAGCCGTATGGAGACCCTTATCAGCGCTGAGATGCTTACACGTTCACTGATTCGGCTTTTCTCCTGCAGTTGGCATCATAGTATGTGTTTTGTGAGTTGGAGAAGGACTTCGTGGATTGGTGTTGGACATATGGGTTAATGTTGGACTTATGGCCTTGGGCAACACTGGGTTGGGATGTTTTCTTGATGTGCACTTAACCTTTATATAAAACTCTCTTCTTTTTTAATCATTTTATTGGGGGCTCATACAACTCTTATCACAATCCATACATACATCAATTGTATAAAGCACATTTGTACATTTGTTCCCCTGATCATCCTCAAAACATGTGCTCCCCTCATAAGCCCGTGGCATCAGCTCCTCATTTTCCTCCTCCCTCCCTGCTCCCCCATCATTCATGAACCCTTGATAAGTTATAAATTATTATTTTGTCATATCTTACACTGTCCGACGTCTCCCTTCACTCACTTTTCTGTTGTTCATCCCCCAGGGAGGAGGTTATATGTAGATCCCTGTAATCGGTTCCCTCTTTCTGCCCCCCAGAACTCTCTCTTATACATGTGTTTCTGTGGATTGGTTTCTCTAAAATACCCAGGCTCTCACAGACAGAATAGAGTGTCCGGCTCTGCTCCCTGGGCCATGCTCCCACTGAACCATCAAGATCCTTCTTGTATCCTGTCATAGTGACTTCAACCCCTCAGGAGTCCAAAACCAACCCATCCGGGCACAACACTTACCAACACTTAGTACAGTGACAAAATGGATATAAGAAATCAAATTTAGAAATTATTACTAAAAAAAACCCCAAAATACCTCACCCCATCTTCCTCCATTCATTCTTGGATGTACATTTCTCACTCTTAATAATTCTCTTAGAAATTCACTCTATATTTAAATTTACTACCACTTTCTTTTACTATGAAAGATTCTCTCATCTTTTTTTTTAATCTCATAATTATTCATTTCACCCATCATTTGTCTAGAAATTTGTCATGCCATGGTGTGGTGATTTATGTGTTGCTGGGATATCAAAATCTATATCACTAGTATTTCGACTATCATAGCAAGGTGACTCATGGTGAACAAGTCCCAGCAGAACTTTGAGATTATAGTCTATCTACTTTTCTGAAAAAAAATTGCTAGTGAAACCTTATAGATAGCAGCAGATATAACAGAGGATGAGCCCCTCCAGGTTGAAGGGCACTTAAAGTACAATTGGACAAGAGATTCAACATAACAGTACAGTTGACTTCAATTACAAAGATTAACACTTTCAAGAACTTCATCTGCTAACTCAAAATGAAAAGAAAAAGTTATAAACAACTTTTTAATTGGAACATGGAATAGATGAGGTATGACTCAAGTATGAAAATTTGATGTTGTTAAAATGAAATGTCATTCTGAAATACTAATAACCTAGGCATTATGGAGTTGAAATGGACTGATATTGACCATTTGAATTGGATAAACATATGGTCTACTTTAACTAGAAAGACAAATTGACAGAATCACATTCATCCTCAAAAAGAAAATTTCAAGATTTAGTCTGAAGTATAATGCTTTCAGTGATAAAATATCCATACACTTACAAGAAATAGCAGTTAATGTAAATATTGTTCAAATTTATGCACAAATTACTAATGCCAATGATGAAGAAATTGAAGATATAGACCAAACTCTGCAGCCTGACTCATATTGATCCTAAAGACAGGGTAGAACTGCCCTGTTTCTGATACTATAACTCTTTGCAGGAGCACAAAGCTCCCTCTTTCTCCCTTGGAGGGGCTGGTGGTTTTGAACTGCTCACCTTGTGGATTGCAACCCAAATGTAAACACAGCACCACCAGAGCTCTTCACTGAATGGTACAGGAAGTACAAAAAGAAGACAGAAGGAATATACAGAGTCACTGTAACAAATGGAATTGGCTGACCATTCCACGAGGTAGCATAGACTCAAGAGCTGAAGATATTGGGGGAAGACGTCCAAGCTGAACTGAAGACATTGTATTTTCCAAATATGCTTGATACAATTGATATGTGGAATGTTTTAAGAGCTGTAAGAGCCCCTGAGAAAAAAAATGTTTTAATATAATATACTCAAGTGGGAAGAGAATACTTTGAAAATGATGATGATGGCATATGTGCAAATGAGCTTGACACAATGGATGAATGTATGGATTGTGATAAGAGTTGTAAGAGCCCCAAATAAAAGTATTTTTTTAAAAGAAAGAAAATTGTGAGAGGAAAAACAAAAAAAATAAATAAAATAAAGTATAACAAAAACACTAATTAAGATAACGTGGTTCTGAGCATGCTTAACTAGAACAGAGGGCCAATAGCCACAGCAGGTTAACTATAACAGTTGGGTCATATAGTGACATCTTAGGGTGAATTGTTTTGTGGGTGTGCGTCATGGAGATTACTATGATTCATAGTGGCCCTATAGGATAGAGTAGAAGGGCCCCAAAGTGTTTCCTAGGCTGTAATTTTTATGGGAGCAAGTAATGAAATGGATAGTTTTTATACAGGCTTTTTAACTATGTAGTCTTATAATATCCACCAAATGAGTGGATTTGACTATGCAAATAAAGTGCAGGGAACACAGTGGAGTGAAACCATGCAATTAAGGTATATAGCACGCTGATCATCAGCTTTGCAATCCTGCTAGACTTAAATGAGCCACCTTAAATGTAGAAAGTGGGGGCCTGGCTACCACCAAAAAGAAGAGAGGGGAGCAGACCATGCCTTTTGGACTCAGGGTCACTGCACTGGGAACATCCTAGACACAGGGACCGAGAACAACAGCACCAGAGATGGTGAGAAGCAGTGGCAAAGAAATGGCAGCAGTAGACGCAGCACAACTGGGAGGCTGGCTGGAGCTGGCACTGCAGGCTTCTTCACCCACAGAATGAGTCTAGCATTTGGGCCAATAGATTTGCTGGTAAAGGGGATGGCCTGTGGACTCCTATTGGTGGAGACAAACAAGCCAAACCATGGAGCAATAGAAAGTAGCATTTCTGCACAGGACGTTAGAGAAGGGTACCTCTGGGCACTGATCAATAGAACTAAATGGTTTTGTAACACTGACCAGGCAGGGCAGAGACCAGGACAGTCCAAGAGGCCTGAGGAGCCAAAGAACTTAATCCCTAGAGAAGCCTGCCTACAGGCTCAGCTGAAAAGAATCTGTCCTGATCAGAGAACTGTATCCAGAGTCTTTCTTCATCCTGAATTGTAACCTAATAATTTCCCTAATAAATTAACTGTGAGTATTTTCTGTGAGCTTTGTGTGGCCAGAGTAGTAGAGAAATAGAGAATGCAATGAGAGGAATGACTGATTGGGGTATTTACATAATCTGGTGTCAATTTGTTACTATTAAGAGTGAAGGGGTGGAGTTTAGACTGTTAATCAGGTCGTAGCTGATGACCTCATGTGGAGGTGCAACAGAGATAAATAGGTCACTGGAAGCCAGACTAACACTCTCTACTTTGTCTTCCTGCTGACAAGACACATGAAGTCAAGCTGATGGAGCCAGAGCCCTGGAGCTATAGGAGCCACGTGGAGACCCACGCCAGCGCAGGGATGCTTCCACTGCCACTGGATCCACAAGACTTCCACCCACTGGCGTGTGATCTTCCTGCATTTGGCATCATTGCATGTGTTGTGTGAGTCTGAAGAGGAATTTATAGATTGGTATTGGACATATGGGCTAATACTGGACTTATGGACTTGATCTTGACTGGGATGTTTTCTCAATATACAATTACTCTTTGATATAAAGCTCTCTCTTACACACATATGAGTATCTCTGGATTTGTGTCTCTAGTCAACTGGACTAACACAGTGATGTCAGAATTGTGAACAGGTTGGTGAGAGGAGGAATGTCTGACATTTGCCTCTGGAATCCAGCTGGCAACAGTTGATGGCAGTTCTTCTCCCTCATGAAGGCAGAGAAAGTCAGCCACCTCGGCCACCCCATATGGTTTTTATAGAGCAGACTGCCAGGTCTTCTCTCCTGCGGAGCTGCTGGCCGGCATTCTAGTTAGCAGCTGAACACTGAACCTTATGCTAACCAGGGATCCTCATGAATTATTTTACGTGATCCTTTGCCTACAAAAAGGCTTCCTGGTAGAACAGTGAGTTATGCATTGGGTTGCTAACCAAAAGGTCAGCAGTTCACACCCACCAAGCAGCCCACAGAAGAAAGATGAGGTGGTCTGCTTTCAGGACAATGTACAGGCTCTGAAACCCCAGAAATCAGTTCTGTTCTGTTCTGTCCTGTCCTATAGGAGGGCTACGTGCTGGGATTGACTCAACAGCAGAGGTGGTGTGGGTTTCCTACTTAAAATAAAAATCAGGCAGATCTCCTGGATTCATAATGGTAAAATACTTACATTCAAAGCACATGAAGGCTGGGTTTCCCAGAGCCCTCAGGGTATCGTGCCTAGAACGCTGTGATGGTCTTCTAAAGTACCAATTTGGTGAGGATACGAACCCCAGTTATTCAAACAATATCGATTCAAGTGCTGCTATGAAGATTTCCGTAGAACTCATTAAAGCCCATACCCAATTGACTTCAAATAAATTTAATGCTAGGTAATCTGGATGGCTGGGCATGATTCAATCAGCCGAGTGGCTTTATAATTCAGAGCTGTGGGTTTCCTGAGGAAAAAGAAATTCTGCCTGTGGACAGCAGTTTCAACCAATACCTAAGCATTCCAGTCAGCCCTTCCTGACAACCTACCCTACCAAATCTAGACTAACTAAACCAGCTTCCACAGCCACATAAACCCATCCCTTACAATAAATCTCTTAATACTTATCAGAAGGCTGAGAAGGTAGCTCCCTGAGGAGCAGCCATCAGTCAGTGAAGGCTAAAACTATCCTCAGAGAAGGCAACCCTTTCCTATCTAATAAATAGCTGCTAGCAACAGATAGCTACAGAGCAAGTTAGGTACCCAAAGTACGCCGCTAATGTAAAACACTAGATTTCAAAGACTTAGTACGAAAGAATGAATGAAAACCATAAATGTTTTCATTGATTATGTTACACTCAAAATATATTGTACATGGACCGTTAGGTCATGCCAAGCAAAGGGGACACTGAATCTGGAGATGCCTGGGACAATGAGAAAAACTCAGCCCTCCGTTCCTTGTAGGCATGTGTTTCTCTACAGAGAGAATTATGATGTTGGTTGCTTTTTGCTTTCCCTTGAGAAAGTTAGACAGTTGGTAGGGAGAGCTCTGGACTCTAAGAAGGAGAGTAGGTGATATATAGTCAATTAATATAGCTCTTCTAGCCATAATTCTTTATGCGATACGATATAATTCTGGACTATCTGCCTGTGGCCATAGTCCACTTCGGAGGAGTTCTCTGCCACAGGATTAAGGTGGACACTGAATGAGGAAGAGCAGAGAAGAATAGATGGACTTGGATCGTGGTGCTGGAGAAGAATATTGAAAGTAGCATGGACTGCTAAAAGGACAAACGGATCTGTCCTGGAAGAAGTCAGGACATTGCTACTCAGAGGCAATGATGGCAAGACTGCAAGTTACACACTTTGGACATATTGTCAGGAGGGACCGGTCCCTGGAGAAGGGCATCGTGTTTGGTAGACAGGTAGTGAAATCAAGGAAGGCCCTCAAAGAGATGGATTGACACAGCGGCTGCAAGAATGGACTCAGGTGTGAGAACGATGGTGAGAATGGTGCAGGACGGGGCAGTGGTTCGCTCCGTTGTGTGCATGGTTGCTATGACCTGACTCGATGACACCTGACAACATAACAAGTCCTGGCTTTAGCAAATCGTGTGACCCAAGTCACCCTTTGTTTCCTTACTTTCCTAGAGGGTGACTTCTGACACCATCCTTTGTTTTCCTTGGCTGGGTGGTCAGCTAAAAGACAAAAACCGTACTTACCTCCACCAAAATTATTCCTTGGTGCATAAGAGCCATCTGGGGCACAAATAGAAAGTTCACTTGGCTCTTATAAGATGACCAGACGTCCCGCTTTTTGCGGGACAGCCCAGTTTTTGGTGTTTTTTAAAAGTCCCGATTTTTGGAAAGAACGCACGACAAGCTAGGGAATGGTCTATTTGGTCCATATAGACCAAATTTTTAATTAAGAACCACCCCAACCCCCACACCCCCACCAAGTCTATGGTGTCCCGCTTTAAATCTGGTCACCTTACTCTTTTTTTTTCCTAATCATTTTATTATGAGCTCATACAACTTTTATCACAATCCATACATACATCAATTGTGTAAAGCACATTTGTACATTCATTGCCCTCATCATTCTCAAAACATTTCCTCTCCATTTGTGCCTCCAACATTAGGTCCTCATTTTTCCCCTCCCTCCCCGCTCCCCTCTCCCTCGTGAGCCCTTGATAATTTACAAATTATTGTTTTGTCATATCTTGCCCTGTCCGATGTCTCCCTTCACCCACTCTTCTGTTGTCCGTCCCCCAGGGAAGAGGTCACATATAGGTTCCCTCTTTCCAACCCACTCTCCCTCTACTCTCCCAGTATCACCACTCACACCACTGGTCCTGTAGGGATCATCCGCCCTGGATTCCCTGGATTTCCAGTTCCTATCTGTACCAGTGTACATCCTCTGGTCTAGCCAGACTTGCAAGGTAGAATTCGTATCATGATAGTGGGGGTGGGGAGGAAGCATTTAGGAACTAGAAGAAAGTTGTATTTTTCATCGTTGCTACATCTCACCCTGACTGGCTAGTCTCCTCCCCAAGACCCCTCTGCAAGGGGATCTCCAGTGGTCACCTTACTCTTGAAGCCCCACTGAATCTTTCTCAGGAGCCCTGGTGGCATAGTGGGTTACACAGTGGGCCGCTCACCACAAAGTCGGCAGTTCCAAAGCACTGGCTGCTCTGCAGCAGAAAGAGAAGGCTTTCTACTCCAGTAGATTCACAGTCTCAAAATCCCACAAGGACAGTTCACTGGTTTGACGCTATTAAAAGCACTTGTGTAAACATCACCACAATCAAGCTGAGAATACAGTCTTCATTTTTATACTCACCGTATAAAATAACACCGTACTGCCATAACCCTAAGAAGCTATTTAGTCTTAAGGAGAGGGTTCTTGTCTTCTTCTTTGTAACTGCTCGGTCAATATTGGCCAGTCCTGTTGCCTTATGGTTCAGAAATACCAGTTCTTGTAACCACCTCATTTATTTCTGTCTCTACTTTCTTTTTCAGTGCTAAAATCCACCTTCTTGATCTTCTCTCTCCCCCTGCCCCATTTCTCTCTTCTTCTTCATTTAGTTTTCCCTCGTTCTATTTTCCCACTTCAGCTTTCACTTGCAGAAGAAGGCGCTGTTGACTTTCTGGAAACTGAAATTTGTCTGAAAAAAAAATGCTTTCTGGCAATGCATCAGAATGAAAAACATGTGTCAGGAGCAGGCTTTAGGGGTGGAGTAGAATCCTCTCTCCTGCAGTGGTTTTTTGTTTTTGTTCCCACCCACTCCCCCATAACAAAACATATCCTGTGGCAGTTAAAAGTTGTTGGCCACCCCAATTAAAGTGTTTTTGTAGAAACTGTCAGACATAATTCCAAGAGTGCTTTTAAGTTATTACATGTCATTTATGTAAGCACCAGAGGCTCATTAAAATGCTGAAAATATGATATGACTTCAGTCACACAGCAGTGAATCAAAGCTTTATTTTTTCAGTCTGACTAACATGATTATCTGAGATTTGGGCACCCTTGAGGAGAAATATACCTGGTGCTTCAAATGGAATTAAAAAAGAATGGAATTTTTTCACTAATTTTTCAAAAACCCCTCATATATATATATATATATATATATATATATTTTAGCTTTTTAATGTGAATTGAATGTTTATAGAGCAAATTGGTTTTCAACTTGCAATTTATGCACATTTTGTTTCATGCCATTGATTGAAATCCCCACGATGCCCAACACATGTCCCACCTCCTCCTGTGCTTCCTGTTTCCATACCTCCGTCTTTCCTCACCCTTGTCGCCTTTGTCCTTGTGGAAATGCTGCCTTTTAAACCCTCCCATCGATGACTCTTGCGAGTAGTATTTCCCTAGTGGTACTGGTCTCCTTGAGGACCTGTCTGTCGTTTGGCTGAAAAATGAGGAGTGTGGTGGTCTTAGGGTGGTGGTGGGGGGGTGGTACTTGAGTCGGGGATGGTGCTCAGTTTTAGACCTGATGGATGGGTGAGAGTCATAGTTTCAAGAGTTCCCTAGTCTCCATCCAACTGATAAGTTTGGTCGTTTTTATGATTCTGAGTTTTGTCCCAGATGGGAAATATATATATATATAAATATATATATATATATATTTTAAAGAAAACTAAAGAGTAGTTTTGAAACTTTCTTGGATCTTGATATCTCCTCATTTTAAAAATATCATAGTAATTATTATGCATTAATATCAACTGTTTTTTAAAGTATAGCAATAGCACTGCAATGGGATAAGGTAAGCAAATGCCATTGTGTATTTGGTTTAAACTAATCTTATATTTCTCAAGAGCCCTCACCACTTGGGTTGGAGGGAAGAAAACAGAAATGTTAAGTGACTCCCCTAAATTTGAATGAAGGGTGTAATTTTAAACAGTGAATTTCTGTGTTTCTCATGGTAACACCAAGTGGCAAGTTGAGGGAAGCAGTTTTATTGTCACAGACAACTCACTCTGTAAGCATTGAAACCCCCGCTGTCCCTCCCCATTGCTGCCCTATTCTCCCTTCAAATGACAATGGCAACTTCTCTAGGCATTGTGACAACTCACACTGCACTTACACATCTCCCAACACCGCTTTGGGGGGATGGAGGAGGGGGGCATCAGTACTGACCCTCCAAAAAATGTAACTAAGTTATGCTTAAATAGTTCAGGTAAATCTTCCAGTGTGTCGGCCTATTCCTCTCCTACCTCCTTCCAAGATAGCACCTGGATTTTACAGGAAAAGGTGAAAGGATTCATGAGCATCCTAAATCCTAGATCTTCTTATTCATAAAGCAATGGCTGGTCTTCACAGCTACTGTCAACAATAAAGTCACTCACGAGCTAGTCTATACATATAAAAAAATGTGTTGATACTCAATTAAATAGTATTATCCTCAGATGTGATAACTTAGGTATGACCTTGTTGGTAGGTCTTCTGCTAATTAATAGTCTAATTAGTATGGATATTCTAATTAATACAACACTATATTGCTTTAAACTAAGAAAACTAAGTAAAAGTATTTGGTTCTTACTTCTTAGGTGCCCATGAGAATCAAATCCCCAAAACAGAGTCCACTGAGTGGAGAATTTGAAATACCTACAGACGACAAAGGGCTCTCTGGTGTATTAAAAACAAACCAAAAGCCCAGAACGTTATAGCAATGTAAACAATATTCAAAATAAATAACAATATTTCCCTCATTAGTTAAGACTGTGAGGTAGCTTAGCATAGGGACTGGGGCGCCCCTTGTGCATGCTTAGAGGTTTGAGCATCCAGCCAGGAACCAGCCAGGAAGGGGTGGCACACCTAGGTGGGTGTTGCACCTGGATTGGCCCATTTGGACCAGGTGAATTCAATACAGCCATTGGGATCGACCAGGATCGTCAACCAAGCCTCCCTGAGCCCACCGCATGACATTCTCTCTCAAGCAGCTTCAAGGCAGGCTGAACAGGGGTGAGTAGCCCAGAGGGTGCCTGTGTAAACATTAAACTTCTTCTAACTTTCATAAAACTCACTTGGATCACAATCCACGCTTCGGAGTGGATTCTTTCTTGTGCGAAGCCAAGGACCAAGGTATATCTCTCCCACAAGAGATCTAACATATCGGTTCCGTGACTCGGATATATAAGGTAAGCTGGCTCCAGATATTTTCCAGGACCTCACATCCTGTCTCATGGGTTTTGGGTCACCTTCTGGACCTTTTTTCACCTCACCACCCTTGGGAGATGGTGCATAGCTGGACAGGAAGCCGGACTGAACTCCTCCCACCAAAACACTGCGGAGGTGGATGGTCCCTGGAACTGACTCACAGAGACACTCGTCTTGCTGCAGCCCCATCCTTTTGTGTCTGACTTTCATTTATTCTTACAGGCATATGGGACTTTACATCTGCCTTTCTGTGTCTGCCTTCCCAGGAACTTGCATTCCTTCCCCAGTCTTGATTTCTGGGAGGGGATTAGGATGCAGTTGCCTACAGGGTTGGAGAATTTCGATTCCCAAAGTTTTTTTTGAGTCTCAGTGGTAAGCTTTGTGTTCCAACCAGCTAGATGGCTGGGCACACCTGCATAAATCCTGTTGATTTTATGCAGGACTCTGGCTCTGGTGGCTAGCCCCCTGCTGACTTTCAGCTAGGCCGCAAGCTGCAGGTGCCATTTTCCCAACCACGTGACTCTCCATTCCCTGGCAAGATGGCACCCCCTAGTGTCACCATTTTGGCTACAGGGCAATAGAGCATGTGACCCTAGCCAAGATGGCACGACTACTCCAGACACGTGGGTGGGGCGGTGCCAAGGTAGCTGGTTGCTTGGGCCCGCCTGGGAGCTGAGTGTTCCCCTTTCCCTCTCCACTCCCTTTAGCTTTCTCCTGGTTTTACAATCAAGCTGCTTCAGTGTTCTGCCAGCGTAGGTTTGTTCTTTTTCTACCAGCTGGTTTTCTGTTGACTAGGCCTACGCCAAAGGCATTTGGAAACCTAGCCCAAGTGAATGTTAACTTTCGCCTCTCGGTGATACTGCTTCCAGCACTTTTGGCGACAGCTCTTACTACAGCTCCGCCGCCACGATGTTTCAGTCAAAAATTCCAGTTTCCCTAAAGGTTCCCTGAGCTGCTGGACAGATGTCCCTCCCCATCAGCGATTTGAGAATCTGCTCCTTCTGGCGGGCATCTTTGAAGGCCATGGAGCCATATAAAACAGTGGCCCGCCTAGCTTGTGGTCCAGAGAACAGTCAGACCAATGTCAACCGCAGTGACTGGTCTTTGACCCCTCACTTAGGCAGGGGCACTTGCCTGAGGCCTCGGATTCATGGCACCTAGAGGTGCGGCCTGAAGCTGCAGTTATTGACCTTGAGGCATCAAGCTCTCAATAACGTCCTTGTTTTGTGTTTTCTAGATGGGACTTACCAGCTCGATACCCAGGAATTGCCCCCTCGTAGGTATCCTGTCCAATTGGGATAGATTTGATCCGGACAGGCTGGACAAACAGAAGCTGATTTCGCTTTGCAACTCTGTTTGGACACAGTATCTTTTAGAGAAAGGAGAATCATGGCCAGCCAATGGTACAGTTTCCCTTCCAACCCTGCAACAGCTAGAACATTTTTGTGGAACGATGGGGCAGTGGGCAGAGATGCCGTATGTTAGAGCATTTTTCCTTTTGAGGAGCAGTAAAGACCTTTTGTTTGCAGTGCATCCAAGATCCCCTAAGGGACCCTGGAGTTAGGGTCAAATATTCCCCCAGCCCTGAACCTGCCAACGTTCTACCCATAGTAGAGGCAGCAGGGGAGTTTGGTCCCCAGGCAGTCTACCAGCCTGTCACTCTAATGGAACTCAAGCAAATTAAAAATGACTTGGGCAGTAACTCTAACAAACCCGAACAGTACATAGAACATTTCCAGCACCTCACCCTAGCCTATGATTTAATCTGGAAGGATGTAATGGTCATACTGGGACAGACTATGACAGACTTTGAGAAAGAACAAGCTCAAAGGTGCTAGGAAGTGTGCAAAGGATTTACATGTGATGAATGAAAAGTACCCTGTAGGGGAAAGAGCTGTACCTTTAACTGACCCTGCTTGGAATCACAGTGAGCCTCAGGACAAGTGGTCACGGGAACATTTCCTAGTGTGCATCACAAGTAGACTAAAGTCAGGTAGCCAAAAGACCATTAATTATGCCAAAGTGACAGTAATTCACCAGGGACCTGCAGAGCATCCTGTAGGCTTTTTATAGCAGTTAAAGGAGGCTCTGAAGAATCCTACTGCTATAGATATAGAATCCTATGAGGGACAAGTCTTCCTCAGGGACAAATTTCTCACGCAGGCTGCACCAGACATTTGCACGAAGCTCCAACAACTAGTGCAGAAACCTGAAGGAGCTACCCTAGAGGAGATGGTTACTTGTGCTAATACGGCCTTTTACAATAGGGAGCAGGAAGGGGAGGCTCGAGCCCGGGAGAAGGAGAGAAATAAGGACATCCAGCATGCCCAGGTATTGGCTGCACTCAATAACCGATGCCCGTCAAATGCCCCCCAGGTTTCTCAGGCCTTTGAACAAGGCACCAAGTGCCATGTTTGCTGGCGGCCGGGTCACTGTAATAGGAACTACCCTAACAGGAACAAGCCTCCTTGAGCACCATGTTTCCACTGCAAGCAGACCGGCCACTGGGCTGGCCTCTATCCTAAGGCCAAAAACCTGGAGAGGGGCACCCACAGGCCAACGTACAGCTGCTAATGGAGGATTGAAGGCACCCAGTTCAGACAGCTCAGCAGCAGGAGATAACTGTTACTGGTCTGGAGCCTAGAATGAGCATTGACATGGCAGGTAGGTCAGTGAAATTCCTTAGCTACTGGGGCCACCTATTGTGTCCTTACCTCCTTCCCTGGACTCCTGGCACCCCACACCTGCTCCATCCTGGAAGTGTCAGGAAAACCTGTAGTTGAACATTTTACTGAACCCTCAGGTGCCTATGGGATAGCTTCTGTTTTTCTCATAGCTTCCTAGTAGTCCCTGAATGTCCAGCTCCTCTCCTAGGCCGAGATATATTGTCTAAGCTACACACTTGCATAGTCATCGGGCCTCAGCCTCGCTCCTCTACAGCTTTCCAAATGCTCCTCACGGTGGAGGAGCTGTAGATACCCCCACAGGAACTGTGAGAATGAGCCATAACCCCTTAAGTTTGGGACACGAGAGTCCCCAGCAAAGCTAAGTATGCTACTCCTGTAAAGATTTTCCTAAAACATCCTACCCAGTTTACCCATCAGCGACAGTATCCTTTGAAACCTGAAGCCACCAAAGGGTTACAACCCCTTATTAGTAAGTTCCTCCAACATGGACTTTTGGTCCCTGTTAACTCCCCCTGTTAATACCCCAATATTACCAGTTAAAAAGAAAGATGGGTCTTATCGGCTGGTCTAAGACCTCAGGATAATAAATGAAGCAGTGATCCCACTGTACCCAGTAATACCTAACCCCTATACCCTTCTAGGGGAAATCCCTACCTCCACACAGTGGTACAGCGTCCTGGACTTACAGGATGCTTTTGTCTGCATTCCAATGGACAAACAGTGCCAGGTCCTTTTTATCTTTGAATGGAAGTTAGAGCAAGGGCAATCACAGCATCTTAGCTGGACAGTTTTGCCAATGAGATTCCAAGATATCCCCCATTTGTTTGGACAAGGCCTAAGCCAGGCCCTAGCTGGCCTTACTCTAAAGGGGGGCATGGTCCTACAGTATGTAGACAACCTCCTCATCTGCTCAGTCACCCCGGAACAGTCCATTGCCCATACACTACAAGTTCTAAACTGGCAGAAAGAGGTTACAAAGTCTCCAGGGCCAAGGCCCAGCTATGCAACAGGAGGTAATGTATCTGGGTCTAGTCTTATCAAAAGGAAAGAAAGGGCTGTCCTCAGAATGAGTAAGGAAATTTTGGAGCTGCCTCAGCCGGAAATGTAGAAACAGCTGCAAGTGTTTCTAGGCCTCATGGGGCTTTGTAGAATCTGGATTCCTAACCACAGACTCCTAGCAAAACCCTTATATGAGAGCCTGAAAGTGAAGAGCGATCTAGAACCCCTGCTGTGGGGCACAGAGCAAAGGGAAGGAGTAAACCAGCTTAAGACTCTTCTGCTCCAAGCTCCAGCACTGGGTCTCCCAGACCCTGCAAAGAAGTCTTTCCTGTATGCTCATGAGAGAAATGGGGTAGCTCTGGGGGTGCTGGTCCAGAAGCTAGGACCTCAGCCTCCCCCGGTGGCCTACCTATCAAAGAGGTTAGATCCTACCCCAGCAGGCTGGCCACCTTGTCTATGAGCAATAGCTGCCGTGGCCCTCTTGGTCCAAGAGGCAGTGAAGATCACCATAGGAGGAACTTTAGAGGTCCTACCTAATCATAGGTCTCTCAAGTGCTACAAGTTAAAAGCTTTAACTGGCTTTCTGATTGCCTCCTATTAAAATACAAAACCCTTCTTATAGAGAACCCTGATGTTCAGACTTGTAGCACACTCAATCCAGCCACATTGCTCCCTAACCCTGGGGAGGACACTAAACCCCTTCATTCCTGCTTTGAGCTTCTGTCTTCTAATAACTTGCCTCGACCAGATCTCAAAGACCAACTGCTGGTGGTTGCAGACTGTGTGTGGTTCTCGGGTGGAAGCAGCTTTGTGATTGAGGGAGTACGCAAGGCAGGTTATGCCATTGTCTCCCTCCACCAAGTCATTGAAGCTAATCCCCTGGCCCTGGGAACTTCATCCCCAGCTGGCTGAACTCATAGCCTTAACTCGGGGCCTTGAACTAGCAGAGAGGAAGAAATTAATGTTATTTACTGACTCCAAATATGGGTTCCTGGTTCTCCACACCCACTCTTCTGTCTGCCAGGAAAGAGGGTATCTCACCACTCAGGGAAGCCCCATTAAGTATGGGAGCGAGATCAAGGCACTCTTGGAAGCTGTCCAAAAACCAGCTGAAGCGGCAGTAGTGCACTGCTGAGGGCACCAGAAGGGTGACTCGGAAGTTGCTGTGGGCAACGGAGCTGCTGACAGGGCCACCAGACAGGCAGCCCTGGGCACCAGCCCCTCAGCCTCCATAAATGTCCTAATTCCCCAAAACCAGCTCCCTCTTCCAGATTACCCACCAGAAGAAGTAGAACAAGTGAAGATGCAGAAATTCTGCCTTTGACTTGATGGATGGTGGGAGAAAGACAACAAGTTCCTCTTACCACAGAGGTTACAGTGGAAAGTTATGAAAGCCTTCCAGGACAAAACTCATCTTAGCCATAAACCTTCTTTCTTAACCTCAACCATCAGGTCAGTAACTTCCCACTGTCCCACCTGTCAGACCAACAGTCCCCAAGGAGTGCTCAGAAGCCACCTTGCTCAATCTGTCCAGTGCAAGTGATCTTACCCTAGGGAAGACTGGCAGATAGATTTTACCCAGGTTCCCACTGTCCAGGAATTTAAGTATCTTCTGGTGTTTATAGACACCTTTACTGGGTGGATTGAAGCATATCCCTCCCGCACTGAGAAGGCACATGAATTAGCTAAAAAATTACTTCAGGAAGTAATTCCTCGATTTTGGCTTCCCAAATCGCTGCAGAGTGATAATGGGCCTATTTTCATCTCCCAAATCACTCAGGCAGTCTCCCAACACGTGGGAATAACCGATAGTCTCCACTGTGCCAGGAGGCCTCAGTCTTTGGGGCAGGTAGAGAGAATTAATCAACACCTGAAGTTAACCCTCAGAAAGCTAACACAAGAAACTCAGATGAGCTGGAAAGATGCACTACCCATAGCTCTGTTACATCTTAGGATTGCCCCACGGCAACCTACGTGTTTGAGCCCCTATGAAGTTTTATACAGGTGACCTTTTCTTATAACAGAGCCAGCTATAGACTCTGAGGTAGCCTTACTACAGCAATATGCCACCCAAGTAGCCCAATGTCAGGAGGCAGTCCATCAGTATGGACTCACCCAGACCCAAGGGGAGGAAAAGTTACCACCCTTGTGCCAGCCAGGAGACCTAGTTCTTATAAAAACGTGGAAGGATGGTGTTTGGGCCAGGTCCAGACCGGGCAGCCCCCACCTCTTCTCTGGCTCCTCAGGGAGATGAGACCTCAAAGTCCAGCCTCTCGGGAGGATGGATGACCTATTGAACTATGCAACTCCTTCCCCAACACTCCAAAAAGCTTCTCTCTCCAGGCCGGGTTTGTGTAGCCCCTTCCCCAGCACCCGAGGAAGCAATTTATCTTCCTAGGCTGGTTTATATAACCCCCTTTCCCAGCACTCCAGAAAGCAGGTTTGCAAACAACAAGATGACTTCCCACGGGTCCCCTCCTGACTCAAGGTCCTGCAGCTACAAGCAATAAAAAATCTCCCTTCCTTTTGTCAACGTATACTTCCTTAGCTCGAGCCCTATATATCTCCCACTGCCTCACGGACAAGCTGTGATATCCCTGACCTAGCTCATTGGGTCTTGGAACTGCCCAGGAGCTCAAGATGCTCCTGTCCCTTTCTCTGCTCTCCCTTCCCTCCTGGAAGCTCTTTTCCTACCCTAATAAACCCACTCTTAACCTCACATTCTTTGTCTCAATACTATCTCCATTCAGTGTCTCAGTTTTGACCTCTCAGATGAGTCCCCTAATTCCCAGCTTCAGCCAGTCTGGAAGGGACCTTTGCCAGTAATTCTCTCTCCCCCCACTGCTGTCAAAGTTCCAGGGCCGAGTACTTAGATCCACCATACATGGGTGAAACCCTGGAAACCATCACCATCAGATCACTCCAAGGTGGAAACCACAGACGAATACTCCTGGGAGCCATTGGGCAGTCTTAGGATGGGATTTCATCACCACCCCAGGACAGATGAGGGATACACAGATGACTCTCCCTCAGACGCCTCACCGCCTTTAGGCCAGTGAACAGTTTTTCCCTGTTCCTGGGTTTAAAGTGAACAAACCCCCATGCCTGTCGGTTCTAAGATTTTTTATTTATTTCCTGTGACTCTAACCAACTCCAAGGTCACTGCCACCTCACAACCTTCCCTTTGTCTCACTTAACTGTTCACTGGTTTGTCTGTTTGTTTTTCGAGAAGTTCTCAGTTTACCAAGGGCTCTGAACCAATGTGCCAGCTCTGGATCACCTCAACCTTATCCGTCCTGGGCCCTGAATGGACAACCCCTTCCAACAGAGCAGGAAGGGTATGGACCCAAAGCCCCGCTTCATTCCTTTTGTAAGCAGGAAGTAGCTAGAGATGTCGTCATCCAGTACCCCAAAGATTTGGGTCCATACCTCTTCAGGGGGGAAATGTTAGGTAGCTTAGCATAGGGAATGGGGCACCCATTGCGCATGTTCAGAGGTTCAAGCATCCAGCCATGAAGGGGTGGCACACTGAGCATGCTCAGAGCTTCAAGCTTCAGGCCAGGAAGGGGTGGCACACCTAGGTGGGTATTACACCTGGATTGACCCATCTGGGCCAGATGAGTTCAATTCAGTCAGTAGGGTTGACCATGATCGTGGACCACACCTCCCAGTGGAGGAATTGAAAAGGCAGGATTCCTGCAGGCTGAATGGGAGCGAGGGCCCCTGAGGGTACCTGTGTAAACCTGAAACTTCTAACTTTCACAAAACTCACTTGGATTACTATACAGGATTTGGAGGGAATTCTTTCTCGTTTGAAGCCAAGGATCTCTCCCACGAGAGATCTAACAAGACCACTATAATTTATTCTCATTCTGCTTTGAAAACAAAACCAAAAAAACTTGCCTGCTTCAAAACTGAAAAGACTAGGAAATCCAGACTTAGTCAACTGGCTTAAAGTTTTCTAAGCAATGCTAGATGGGAAGCCTGCACCCGAAGGTGCACAGTTTGAAACAGCAAGAATGTAATGAGTACAGCCTTTTTTCCAAGAGCTCTAAGACTGTCTTTTTTGAAGATATGTTAGATCCTTGAGTGAGAAATACCTCAGTCCTTGGGTTCACACGAGAAAGAATTCACACGGAAGCCTAGTTTGGTTAGCAATCCAAGTGAGTGTCACAAAAGATAGGAGTTTCAGGTTTTACAGTTAAGAACCTGGGCACGCTCAGGGTACTTCACACCCCAAAGTGAAGACCGGAGGCCACAGAAACCTCAGCAAGGCCGAGGAGCAGCTGTAAAAAGAGGGAGGTGGGCTCCGTATACTGGGCGGCATGGTAGATGATACTGATCGACCCCTTTGGCTGATTTAAGCCCACCTGGCCTTGATTGGGGCCCTCCAAGGTATACTGGCTTCCTGTCTCAAAGGCCTGAATTTGTGCATGCTCGCTAGCTTTTATCAGCTTCCAACTTCCTGTAAAGGGGGAAAGGGAGGTTTTAGCATGTACATTATGGAGGGACAACTCCGAGTTCCTGGTCTGCTACCAAACAGATATAAAGACTACCCTGTTGTCTAAAGTAGAATCTTCAAGCTGGCTTCAGTGCAAAGTTAAAAAAAAAAAAAAAACAGAAAGAAAGAAAAATGTGATAACAAGACTGGTTGTGGTTAACGTGTTGTCTTAGTTAATAAGGTGACCAGATTTTAACATTGGTAAAGCAGGACACCATTGATAAAACTCATATCCTGGCGAAATAGCCACATGGCAGGCAAAAACCATATACCCTAGCTTGTCGTGCATTCCTTCCAAAAATTGGGACTTTTAAAAAATGCCACAGGACGCAGGAAAAAATGTTAAAAATTGGGACTGTCCCGCCAAAAGCGGGAAGTCTGGTCACCTTATCTTAGTACTCTGGTGTAGTGGTTATGTGTTGAGTTGCTAACTACACATAATGGCTACACAGAATTCACAGACAATATTCATCTATGGGATATATTAAGGAAGTTGACAGATTATAAAGCAAGTAAAAAATACTAAGGATATAGCTGTTTATCGGGATATATCAAAAAGGCCTTTCAGGTTTGCAAATAAATGCTGAAGGTATTCAACTCAAGTTCGGTGGGTCAGCAAACCCAGCTCCCTGAATTAAGTGCCCAGAGGCATCCTACTACACTGTCTTAGCCAAATGCACTCTGCTCCACTTCCTCAGTCAGCAACCCCACCTAGCTTCCCCAATTAAGTAAGCAGAGGCACCCCATTCCACAAGCCATCTTCCAGCATAAAAGCATTTAGCTTTTAATTGTTTCATGGCCTGGGAAGTTCTCACTCTTTCAAGTTCTCACTCCTGGTTCTGTTGCTGCCTCTGCTCTAATACCAAGGGCCTACTTCTGGATCCAGGGGGTCTACTGTGAAAGGATCTCAGGTCCACAGGACACACCCCTCTCCTGGCTCTTGCTGGTAATGAGATAAGTCCTCCAGCTTCTCTGAGGGCTCATTTATACACAGTAGGATGCCACTTGTGTTAGTTGATAAAAGAATGAAGAGGTGGAGTCTAGCCTGTCAATTAGGTCACAGCCTGATTTATCCCTTCTTGTGGGTGTGGTCTTCTCATGAGGATTCTGGGAATTTCTTCATCCTCTGTGGAGAAGGGACATTCTCTCTGCTTTGTCTTCTTGCTGACAAGCCATTTGGAGCCACACTGATGGCACCCAGAGGCCTGGAGATGCTTCCACTGCCACTGGAGCCACAAGATTTTCCATTCACTGGCCTGTAATCTTCCTGCATTCAGCATCATTGCAAGTGTTGCATGAGTCTGAAGAGGAATTTATAGACTGGTATTGGACATATGGGTTAATATCAGACTTATGGACTTGATCTGGACAGGGCTGAGATGTTTTTCTTAATATGCAATTACTCTTTGATATAATTTTCTCTCTTATACACCTAAGTATGTCTCTGGATTTGTTTCTCTAGTCAACCTGGACTAACACAGTCTTCAGGAAATTCTGTTCACAATAACTCATAGGTAAAGCCTATCAGTAACATTCCCAACCTTCTTACCAGAACCATGCAGGAAAAGTTTTGGCGCGAGTTAGAGACTGGCTTGCAGAGTCACATTAAATAATTCATTGCCTCTGAAGTTAATTAACTACAGAACCAATGTTATCAGAATGAATGAGTGAAAAGTTCTCTGTTAATTATTTATTCCGTAAGGACTGGGCCAACATTTCTCCTGAAGGTAAGAACTTACTATAGACAATGAGGGCAGTGACAGATCTCTGCGTATTCCCTTACAGGCAGAAACCTGTGGAATCCAGACCTTACCCTTTACCTGTGCTGGCTTGAACTAGGGAAAGCTGGGCATCTCTTCTAATTTCACAATTCTTACCACCCAATTCTTAAAACCATGTTGAGCTACTTAAGAAATATGGAACCAGCTACACAAACCTAATCATTTCTAGCATTGCTCTGGTGTAGTACACTGGGGGGAGGGGGCTGAGATTGAAGTGGGCTGCTCTGATCCTTCTTCAAGAAAAGAAAGTCTCCTCCCTCAGTTGGTCTCTCTCTCAGTTTGACTTCAGCTTTTAAGCTGAAGTCATGTTTTTCCTGCCAATGACCAAGTGAGACTGTGGAATAAGGCCCTAGATTTCAGTCCAGTGCAGGATTCTTCTGCTGGGAAATCCTGGTTCTGGGCTTCTCTGTGTGGCTGCCAGACTTGTCAGATCTCCCTTTGCAGTCATGCTTCCCCCTTTGTATTTCACAGTAGCTTCTCCCCAGCAAACTTTTTGCATGTCTGTCTCCATTTCACTGTTTATTTCTCAGAGAGCCCCAACTGGGAAAATGATGTTAAAAATAATCTGTAACAGCAAGTGGTAAGTGGAGATTTTGATAACAGATAAATTATTTCAAGATTGTCAAAGAAGATCCCATTCCAAGTGGTGTATGGGGCAGAGTGGGCGGCACACTTGCTAAAACCTTTCAATGGTGATGAGGGCTGGCATATAATACCAGATTTGAAACAAAAAACCACTCCATAGAGTCAATGCCAACTCATAGCGACCCTATAGGACAGGGTAGAACTACCCCTGTGAGTTTGTAAGACTGTTACTCTGAAGAGAGTAGAATGCCCCGCCTCTCTCCTTTAAAGAGGCTGTTGGCTTCAAACTGCTGACCCTACAATGAGCAGCCCAACTCATAACCACTAGGCTACTAGGGCCCAGTAACAGAGACAGGAAAGTGTGTTGACTTGAGGGCACTTTCTTGGAAAATACGATTGAACACCCTGGCAAAGATCTAAGGAGAAGATGCTAATTTGCAACTAGGGTGTCTGCTACAAGCTCAGAGAAAGCAAGAGTCTAAGCAGAGCAAAACGGAAGTACCCAAGTTGCTACAGATGACCATGGAGAAGTGAAAAAGCTCAGAGGAGTGGGTTTGCTGGAGTGAATATATTATGCAAGGCCAGAAAACTCCTTACCGCAGACGTGTTCATCACTCCCAAAGCCATCAGGAAAAAGGGTGCTAGCAAGAAGGGTGCCAGCATCACTAAGGCATTAAAGTTGTAAAGGTGCTTAATAGAAGAACACAGTGCCACTAAGGGCAAGATACACGAACAATCAATAAAGGTGCTGCGTAATGCCTATAATTAAAATGGGGCAGCAAAAGTCTGAATGTGGTCACCCCTATAAAAAGTTACAATCCTTTGCCTAGTTCTTGGACTGATGCCACTTTCAAATCATTGAAGACTTGCCTGGGTCTCAGGATGTAAGGTCCTGTAACCCCGGGTCAAATACATGTTCTAATGATTTCCCTGGCCCTTTCCCTAGCGGACCTATTTTCACTTATTTGAGTGACTGTACATTCACACAGCCTGATGAGTTAGCCCAGTCTCGGAGAGTCCCTCCTTCTGAGGATTATTGAATACAGGATCAGAGTTGCTACTGATAACTGGAGATTGGAAGTCATCATGGCTCTCCTATTGGAGCATAGATTCATGGAGATCAGGTAGTAAATGGAGGCATGGCCAGAGTCTAGCCACTGAGGTCACAGACCCACCCAGTGGTTACTTATCCAGTCTCCACATATACTATAAGGGAGATTGACCTACTTTACTTGGAGTAACTTCCCCATATGGTCTTTGCCCTGTGGAATACAATCTATGATAGTGGGGAAAGCCAAATCAGGGCCATCAAAACTGCCTCCCCAGGGCAAGAGAATACATCTAAAACAGTATCACATTTCAGGGGGATGTAAATTTGAATGACAATCTTAAACTTGTAAATGATACAGAAGAGATTGTCCCTATCATTAAAAGGGGACAACAAAACCACTGCACTCGAGTCAATTCTGCCTAATAGGAACACTACAGGCCAGTGTAGAACAGTCCCATAGGGCATATACAGCTGTAATCATTACAGAAGCGAGGAGTGACTTGTGGGTTAGAACCTTTGACCTTATAGTTCAGTGACTATATTCTATTTGTGCCAATAAGGGCAGAGTGACTGGTGGTTTCAAAATATTGACCTTGCGACGAAAAGTCAATGCACTACACCACCAATTGTAGTTACCACGCCAGGCACTGTCTCGCTGCAAATACAGGATAACACTGCCTTGGACACATGGTACAGAACCACTGATTTGGAAAATGCATTCTTCTTTATCCCAGTCAGCAAAGACCATTAGAAATAGTTCACATATATAAGAAATTATAAACAACAACAACCAATATGTTTATCCTAGGGCTATCTATGTTAACTTTCCACCCTCATGACACAGGGTCTCTATTTCCATCCAGGAACCCTGCAAGATATCATACAGATCCATTATATCAGTAACATCACTGCTGATAGAACAGGTTGAGCAAGAAGTGGCTGGCTGCTGGAGATTGGATAAGGCACTGGGCTCCAGAGGATAAGAAATAAGTCCTCTGAAGAATCAGGAACCTGTCCCTCCAGTAAAAGTTGCAAAGGCTCAGTGTTCAGGTGAGTGTTAAAGCACCCCCTCCAAACTAAAAGACAACTCGCAACATCTTCCACCCCTACAAGGAGGAAGAAAGCAGAATGCGTTGGAGGCTTCTTGGGTTTTAGAAGGAACATAATCCACACTTGGAATCTTTCCTGGCTCGTGTACCAGGTGATATAAGATGCTGCCAGCTTCGCATGGAACCTGGCACAGAAAAGAGCTTTGCAGCAGGTCTGGGCTGTGATACAAACAGCATTATGACCTGGGCCATATGGTGGGGCAACACTATGATGGTAGAGGTGTCAGTTGTGGGTAAAGGTGCAGTATGGAATTTATGGAGCTCTCCACGGGAGAATTGCAGTTCAGGCTGTGGGGCTATCCATCTGCAGGGGAGAATCGTATGCCTTTTGAAAAAACTGTTTTTGGCCTATCTCTAGTCGAGAGGGGATGCTTGACCATGGGCACATCATGAATGTGTCTCGTGGGGCATATCCTAGCATGAATTCTGAGGGCCCTAGTTACAATCCTTCATAAGAAGGATGTCTTACGTTTGGAAAAGGTATTAATTTTTTTTTAAATGACCAGGAGGCATGAGATCTTCATGAGCTTGCAGCATAGATTTCATGTTAAAATCGATACTACTCCCTCAGTGAATTCACATTGGCAGCCTTATGCCAAGGAGGGGATTCAAACCACCAGAAACAGAAAGATGAAAAAGGCCTATCTTAGTTCATGGATGTGTTGGCTCAGCACAAGGATAAAAGCTGAAAATAGACTGCAGTTATGCTCTGGTCCCATTCAGGAACTGCAGACAGACAATCTTCTGAGTAAGACTGTGGAAAAACGGCCAAGCTATTTTTATCTCTCTGTACTTCTTATTTGAGGCTCCCTTGCCCTCTCTTGACCTCTTCCCTTTTCTTTAGCATGCCTAACTTTTTCTTAGTATCTGCTTCTTTGATGATTTAGGGCATCGATGACTTAATGTGACAAGTCTAGTCTTTCGTAGCTCCAATAACTCCTAGTCTCAATCCCAGCTTTCTAATTTCCAGTAATAATTGTAGAAGTGTTTCTTTTGGACATCTTTACTAGAGTCACCTCCTATGCACCTCTTGGCACAAATAAAATATATTCACTTACATATATCAAAATGCCAAAATGTATCTTTAACTATAGCCAACTCTCTTACCAGGAATAATTTTGCTTGTTTGGGTAGTTGCCCTCCAGTCAGTTCCAACTCATAGTGACCTTATGCACACCAGAACCAAGCACTGCTCAGTCCTGCACTGTCCTCATAATCTCTGCCATGTTAGGCCCAACTGTTGAAGCCACTGTGTCAATCCATCTAGTTAAAGGTCTTCCTTTGTTTACTGCCCTTCTCCTTCTTCAAACAGGATTTTCTCCAGATAGGAACTGGAAACACAGCGAATCCAGGAGAGGTGATCCCTTCAGGATCACTTTAGGACCAGTTTTGAGAATGATGAGGGCAACAAATGCATACATGTACTTCACACACAATGGATGGATGTATGGATTGTGATAAAATGATTTTTAAAAAATTGATGGTCTGTTCCACAGTCAGCCATGGGTCTGGGTTAGCTGGGGATATTGTGCTTCTCCATCATCTCTTCCCACAGAGGTAGTCAATTTGATTTCTGTGTATTCTATCTAAAGAAGTCCATGTGTATTGTCACCAATTCTGTTATTGAAAAGGGTATTTATGATGAAGAAGTTGTTGGTCTTACCAAATTCTATCATGTGATCTTAAGCTTCATTTCTATCACCAAGCCCATATTTTCCAATTAACGCTTCTTCCTTTTTGTTTCCAACTTTTATATTCCAGTCACCAATAATTATCAATGCATTTTGATTGTTTCTTTATTAATTTCAGACTGAAGATATTGGTAGAATTATTTAATTTCTGCATCACTAGCTTTTGTGGTTGATGAATAAATTTGAATAAGAGTATTGATTGTATGTAGATGGAGACATCATTGTACTTCAAGATAGATCTTGAAATGTCCTTTTTTTTTTTTTTTGGTGATGAATGACATGCCATTCCTCCTTAATCTGTCATTCTACGCATCATAGTAAACCATATGATTTTCTGATTCAAAATGGCAATGACAGTCCATTTTGGCTCACTATCACCTGGAATATCAACTTTTGTTTTCTTTTCGATGAGTTCCAATTTTCCTAGATTCATACCTCATACATTCAAAGTTCAAATTATTAATAGCTGTTTGCAGAGGTTTCTTCTCATTTTGAGTCCTTCCCCATTAGGAAACAGGCTTTAGTCCACCTGGGCCATTACGGTCCACTCTACTTTGAGAAGGCAGCTCGTCCTCGGTCCGTCATGTTTTGAGTGACTTCCGCCCTGAGGGGCTCATCTTCGTGCAGTCACAGCTGATGATATTCTGCTTTAGTTATTAGGTGTTGGGCACTTGAAGGTTTTCAGTGACTGATTGCTCATATGTGGAAAGTCTATTCCTTCTTCCTACGCTGTTCTCAGTCAGGAAGCTCTGCTGCAATCTGTTCACTTTGGGTCACCCTGCTGGCATGTGACATAGCATTGACCCACAGCCACACACAAGCCTCCGGAGTACAATAAGTGGACGTAAGTGGTGGATAAATAGTAATAGGTACATTAAGACTATTGATTTTAACTATGCACTCGAGACCATCAGTTGTCTATCGGTTTGTCATACTGTGGCTTTTGACACTTCTACACTGAATAAGGAAGACCAAAGAAGAACGATGAATTTGAACTATGGTGCTGGTGGAGAATTTTGAAAGTACTATTGACTGCCAGAACAACAACAACAAAAATCTGTCTGGGGAGATGTAAAGCCAAGATGCTCCTTAGAAGCAAGGATAGTGAGGCTTTCTCTCATGTACTTTGGACACGTTATCAGGAGAGACCAGACCTTGGAAAAGAACATCATGCTTAGTAAAGTAGAAAGGTAGTGGCAAAGAGGAAGACTCTTGACCAGATGAATTGACACAGTGAAGGTTAACAATGGTCTCAAATAAAAGCAACAGTTGTGAGGATGGTGCATGATTTGGGAAATGTTTCTGTCATAAATGGGATTGCCATGAGTGGAAACTGACTTGATCCCACCTCACAAGAACAACAGACACTTGAGTACTTACTTAACAGCTTGTGTCTTAAAATGACCAACTGCTTTCATAAAAAGTTACAGCCTTACTTGCAACACAGGGAATCCAGGACAGATAAACCCCTCAGGACCAATAATAATGAGAGTAGTGATACCAGGAGGGGAAGGTGTGGGGAGAAAGGGGGAACCAACAACAATAATTGACATATAATCCCCTCCCTGGGAGACAGACAACAGAAAAGTGGGTGGAGGAAGACAGCAGTCAATGTAAGACATGAAAAAAATAATAATTTATAAATTATCAAGAGTTCATAAAGGAGAGAGGAGGGGAGGGGGAAAATGAGCTTATACCAGGGGCTCAAGTAGAAAGAAAATGTTTTGAAAATATGATGGCAACATATGTACAAAGGTGCTTGATACAATGGATGGATGGGTGGATTGTGATAAGAGTTGTAAGAGCCCCAATAAAATTATTTTTTTTAAAGAAAGAAAGATAAGTTACAGCCTTAAAGATTATCTATTGCTGTTAAGAAGATCCTTACTCATAATAATGCTATAGGACAAGGCAGAGAACTGCTGCAATTTTAACTTTTTCCATTTAAATTAGGTGAGAGCTTACAGAGAGGATAATCAGCTTTGTACTCAACAGTTTATCAAATATCTCAATGGTTTGCCCTGTGCCCAATATTTTGTCCCATCTCCTACTTTTTGAATACTGTCTTCTCCTTTTTCCAAGTTTACACCTGTCTACCCTCTAGCCTTTGGTTTTCAGGCATCAAAATCCATGTATTTTAGTGTGAAAACATATCTTTTCCATTAAAGTTTTAAAAAATATTTTAACAGTGATCTCACCAATATTTTTCTGATTGACTAATTTCACTTAGCAAAATGTTTTCTAATTCTATCCACATCATGAAGCATTTCCAGATTAATCATTATTCTTTAATATTGCTTAGTATTCTATGGTATGTGTTTGCCAACGGTTATTTTATCTCAAGAAAATAGCTCCTGAAGTTGTAGAAGCTGGCAAATCCCAAGCCCAGGAGTCAGATGTCAGTCTGGAGGCTTCTCCTGACACCCATAGTTGCAGAGACGAAAACACTCAAGATTAGAAGGTAAGATGTTAGACTGCTGACTATGGAAGCAAATGAATCTAGAGCTTTGCCAAATTATCCTCATATATTGGAAGCAGGCCACTTCCAAGAAAGCTCCCTTTCATTTGAATGGCTGTTTCTCCATAGAACCCAACCTAAGACACTCTTGTACTCTTCTTTCTTTTGAAATGGCATAATAGCAGAAGCATACTAAAAGTGTGGTGGAGAAGTATTTGGGCAAACCAAACTTCCTTTCTTGAATTTTGGGGAATATATTGTAATTGTCTGAAACCAAAACATAAGCCCATGTCCCTGCTCAGAGCAATGCTCTATCACAAAGTAGAACAGACCCTAGCATGTCCAAGTCTGTAATATTTACAGAAGCAGACTGCCATATTTTCCTTCTCCAGAGCAGTTGGTGGATTCGGACGTTAGGTTAGCAGCTGTGAGATTAACCGATGTGCCCTAAGTGCCCCTTGTAGCTGTTTTAGGGAAGGATAATATCCTCAGTTATACATAGTGGGACTTTCAGTATTTGTTACTATTGGAAAGGTTAGAAAAGCGCAAGGAAACACTTTTACAGCTGCCTTATCCCCGAACTCCATCCAGAGAGGCTACTATTTCTATGTCTGATAGCTTTCTTAGCTTCATGATATCGTCCCAACTGGTACCTTTCCAAAATGAAGGCATTGTCTTCTTTTCAGATTTATCTTGTCTTCTTTAACTCACCCTGTTGTTTTTTTTTTATTCTGTATCCTCTCATATTTAATGAACACTAGGAGTCCTGGTGGCTGCTAGGCACTAGGTCAATAATTCAAAACCACCAGCCACTCCACAGGAGAAAGATGAGGCTTTCTACTCCTGTAAAGAGTTACAGTCTTTGAAACCCACAGAGGCAGTTCTACCCTGTCATACAGGGTCAGTATGAATTGGAATCTACTTAATGGCTATGATTTTGGAGGGTTTTTTGAGTAGTATTTAAGATAAGTGTTGGACTGCTAACCACAAGGTCTGTGTTTCAAGTCTACCAGCTGCTCCACAGGAGAAAGATGAACCTTTCTGTTCTCATAAAGATGTACAGCCTTGGAAACCCTGCATACAATCACTATGTTGGAATCGACTGTACGGCTTTGTTTTGGATTCTCCCCTTTGGAGGTGTTGGTTTGTCAACCTCAAGTTATGTGGTTCAAACTCACCAGTTTCCTTCGGAAAAAAGATGAAGTTATCTGCTCCCATAAAGATTTAGTTTTGGAAACCCTATATATAGTTGGCTGGATGGCAGTGGATTGGGTTGATGAATTCTCTCACTTGAACTTGAAATCTTGAACTTTATATGCATTTTGGAAAGCTTAATAGGCTCTTGGCCAAACTTTTGTGAAAAGTCTGAATGTTAGTTGTCTGCTGTTAAGGTTTACATGGAAAAGTGGCTATTGGTATTTTTATGCCAACCACAGAAAATAGTTATAAATAAAAGTAGCCAAAACCCTCATGAAGAGATCACTGAAAACATGGGTACTACAGCAAAATGTGGGAAGAAACTAGACGGTGCTCAGCTATCAGAAAATTAGCATCTGGGGTCTTAAAGGCTTGTCTTCAAACAAGCAGCCACCTAAGTGAGTTGTCAACTAAGTCCACATGGAAGAAAAACACCAGCCTGTGTGATCCAAGGATTGTCAATAATATAATTCAAATCTGAAGGAGGTATCAGAGCTTAAATTATGAACACCTGATTTGCAGAAGACTATGGATGACAGTGGAAGCCCAAATCCATTTGAACGATCTACACATAGATTAATCCCTTTGGTGACCATAGTCAAGAGATGTGAATAGCCTGGTTATCAGAGAGCAGTGTACAGATGATTATTGTAGATTAAAATGTAGCATTTGATTTGATCCCCTTTTTGACACATCTACTTGTTCTAGCAGTTAAAAAAAAGTAAAGGGGAAATACATACAAATGAAACCTCTGGTGAATCCCCCTGAACATAGACCAGGGATGTGAACACCCTTGCATCATACAGAATACATTGGAAAGTGGATTATGACACATGTAACTAGGTTACAATCTAACATCTTATCATGTGATCTCCCCTTAGAACTATTTCAAATTTTTCCTAGTTTTTAATATTTTCTATTTTCTTTCCAACTGAGGTTTTCCTCTATCTTATTTTGCTATTGCTATTAGCTTTTTTTTTTTTGACTCTTTGTTTTGTATGTATTTTGGAATATGAAATTCAGGATGGGTGGATAACTAGATTAATAGTACCTATAGCAGGGGAGGTTAGGGGGGAAAGGGGAGCTAAGAACAAGTAGTACAAGAAAAAATAAAATGTTATAAAACTTATTGTAATTATTGTACAGCACTTCTTGATATGATCGAACTATTGAAAATTATATATTTGGACTATATCCCAATAAAACAGTTTATTTTTTTAAGTTGTAAAAAATCCATAAAGTTGATTCCAACCCATGGGGACCTTATTGCAAAAACACCAACACTAAACTTACTGCCATTGAGTCCATTCCAGTGGTAGAATTGCCCCAGTGCGTTTCCCAGACCTTAACTCTTTAAGGGAGGCGCTCGCTGACGCTTACCAAGGACTACATTTCCCATCATACACCGCGGCCTCCAGCCCACGCTACCTTGTGCAACTGCTTACTTCCGCTCGTCCTGGCAGCGACTGTTTGACCGGGAAGCTCATACTGACTTTTCTTTTGTTGCCATCCTAGACAGACAGGCGAGATGTAGACGGACAGAATTATTCGAATCTAGTCCTACGAGATAGTATTTAAAATAAGCCAAAAGTATAATACAGCTAATTTTTACTGAGTGTCACGCCCCGCCTTCCTTTTACGGCCGCGCCTGGGAGCGGGAAGTGACGTGTGTCCGGTGTGATGGCGACGCGGAGGAGCTCTAGGTAATGGCTCAATTCCGCGGACTGGTGGCCGGCCTCGGGTCGGTTACGTTTTCTTCAACGGAGGGAGGTGGAAGGGGCCCCGGAGAGGGGACGGGCCTGCCAGTTCGGCGAGGAGGTGCCGGCCCGCGTTTCCGCGCGGGCCCGCGCAGGGGGCTGTGGGCGCGGGTCGGGCGGGGGCTGCAGAGCGTGGCAGGGGTGGGGTGAACCAGCTTCCCGCCTTCGCGCGTCGACCTAGCTTCCTTTTGGCTCTTGGGCGGTTTCCCCCCGTGTCACTAAGACCGAGCAGCGGCGCTGGACCCTCCGTCCTCCGCACAGCGTGAGGCGCGGGCGTCGGGAAGTTAAATAGCCTCCCCGGTCGCCGGGCCTTCCCAGGCCCTTGTTTTGAGTCCCGGGTTCGTGGGGGAGAGGGGGAATGGCAAACTAGTTCTTGAAACTAGTGGAAGTTAACACACTTCCGCCCCCTTCCGACTTAATATCCCCGACTACTTAATTAAGGTCTTGTCAGTTTCTTTTTCCCTAATCTGCCAACCATATACAGATACTTCTTGGTGGGTCGGCACGAAGACTCTTCTTATTAAATGTCCTCTGTCATGCTCATCCTCGATAACTTGAACCACCTTCCAGTTTTGGGTCTCCAGTGCCTACCCATCCTCTGAGTTCCAGATCCAGCAATGCATTTTTTGTATGTCATGGTAATCGCGTGTTAACCTTACCAAGTCTAACTTCAGTAGTCGCATTATTTCTTCATTTAACCCACATAGCAGTTCTTTGAGGTAAGTGGTGATGGAGAACTTGGGAAAAGCTGATCCACAAGGCAAGCAGAGGTGCGATTGAGAGGGCAGTAAGAGTACCCTTGACTTAGTCAGATGTCCGGACTAGAAATAGCACGGCGATGAGCAAGTTGCCTGTCAACTTGCCTATTCCTGAATTGTATTTAGACATCCCTTGTGTTACTACTGCCTGTCAATTCAGAAGTTAGCTTCAGTTACCATTCTTCTATGTAAAAGCAACTTTCAAAGTGGCATTACAACTGATTCAGTGTTACTGCAGGCTGTGCCTGCACAGAGGCACTTATACCCTTGTACTGAGCTGGGTAATGGTAAGTGAATGGTTCCAGGCTTGGCCTGACACTTATTAGGTCTGTTACTTTATGAGTCTCGTCTCAGCTTCCTTATTTGTGAAATGCACATAACTTTCTTGTTGGACTGTTTGAAGATGCAGGAAAATACCGTATATTAGGTAATAAACCCCGAGTCTGGTGTATAGAGTAGCTGTAAAACACTGTGGTTACTGTTGCTGCCACTATGATTCCTGCGATTACTATTATGGTTGGTAGTTCTCCCTGTGCCTCAGTTCTCGTTCCTAGGTTTTGCATGTTTTCTTTCCACTGTTGGGTGCACAGGCTCATTTTTTTTTTTTTTTTTTTTT
>NW_022103899.1:5959767-5966025 GCF_000313985.2 Echinops telfairi | reverse complement strand
CCTTCCCCCCTCCTCCCCCTCTCCCATGTCCCCCCGGAACTGTCAGTCCCGTTGTTTTCTCCTCCAGATTGTTCATCCAGCCTGTCGTATCCAGACAGGCCGCACAGGCTCATTTTATGAAGCCTTTCTCAGCTCATGGACTGCAACTTGTGGAAGACAGGGCTGGCACTCTATTCCCTCAAAAGCAACTGTTGAAAATCCTATCGAATACAATTCTGTACTGACACCCATGAGGTCGCTAGAGTTGGAATTGAACCAAGAACACCTCGTTATACTAGGGTGTTGCTGTGCTCCTACTTGCTTTTCTATCAGAGGCCAAAAACCCTGACCTCACATCCTGGCTCTGAAAGTGGTCTTTCCAAGCAACAGCATCAGTATCTCCCAGGAACTTGTTAAACATGGCTTATGATTGGGCCTCACCCCGGCTCTATTGAATCAGAAACAGGAGTGGGAGCCCCTCAGTCTGCTGATTAATAAACGGTCTGGCAGATTCTCTTCCCTCTTTGGTTGGGGACCATGTCTTCTGTTTTGCCTGTCTTTGATTTGTTTTCCAGAATCAGCTGTCACCCTCCCCAACTGTTTGGGATAGTTTATATCTGGGGTTCAGACCCTTGGCTACTTAACTGCACTTCCTAAGCCAGCTTTCCTGACAGTTTACCTAACTGTTGAATCGTTAGTGGTTACCTCCTCTCTGATGATTGTACATTGCTGAGTGACCTGAACCTGACGCCACTTGAGGGAGGACACAAGGGCACCAGGAAGGGTAACTAGAATGTTAGATTTTGATTGTTAACCACTTGGATTAGAATTAGTGTAAGAAGTGCTTATTGGTAATCTACTTCATCCCACTTATGACTCCCTTGTGGCTTTCCCTACTTTTTAGCTTACGTATGAGAGTCTGAGTATGGGAGAGTGTTGGAACAACAAGCTTTTACCATGTTCCTTTCTGCTAGCTTCTAGACTTAGTTCTTCTAGCCTAAATACTTTATCTCAGTGTTTACTGATCCAGATAGGCATTTTGGAGGCATTTCATTGTAACACATTACATACATTTCAAGTTTTCTGTAGATTGACCATATGAACTATTTAATCAGGAAAGGATTATAGTGAATTTTGCAATTTATAGCCATACTAGTTACTAACAAGGAGCCCGCGTGGCGGTATGGATTAAGGGCTGTGCTGCTCACCTTAGACAGCAGTTTAGACTCTCCAGCTGCTCCTTGGGAGAAAGTGAGGTTTTCTGCTTCCATCAAGATTTACAGCCTCAGAAACCCTGAGGGGCTCTTATACTCTATCCTGCAGGGTCCTGTGATTTTGGACTTGAATACATAGTAGTGAGTTTTGGATATTAGGTATTAATTAACCAGTCTTTCCCGGTGGGTGGACACATACCAAAAAAGAGGGCCCAGACTACCCTGATCTGGGCTGTATAAAGGCCTGGTTCCTGTAAGCATAGAAAGGAATCCTGGTGGTGTGATGCTTACATGCTTGGCTGCTAACCAAAAGGTTGGTGGCCTGAACCCACCTCGTAACTGCAGGAAGGAGACTTGGTGATCTGCTTTGGTAAAAATTGCTACCTAGAAAAACCTAGTGGGTCATTCAACTCTGCCACATGAGGTCACTGCTGCCTACCAACAACAGAATGGTAGAATGAGTTAGCTAAGGGAAGTGAGAAACCTACTGGGAGGCTTCTGCTTAACCTCTTTGGGAACCTAACTCATTCATATAGTTGGTTGGACTAAGTTCAGCATTTCTACCTGCACAGTTATTTTTCCCACCTTAACAGCACTGCTTTACTGGAGCTGATGACAAACAGCCTGTTGATTCCAAGAAGTAGAATTAATAGGGGAATCAACATGTTTTTGGTGCATATTAGTTTGAAAGTTATCAAAATACAGGGAGTTTTGGGGTGGAGTGGATGAAACTAATCTTTTTGTTTTTCCTCCCAGAACTTTTTATTATGAATTAGGTGGGTTTACATACCATTTGTCATTTTTGTACTGAACAACTTAAACAGCTTATCAAACAGATCCCTCCCAATGGCTTACCTTATTTCCTGCCCCTTCTGTAAATGTTTTCTCAATCACTTCTTTTAGGATATCCAAATAGATGTATCCCATAGGCAATTCGACATAAAGACTGGGGACTGTAAAAAAATCAGACTGGTGAAAAAGTCAAGCCTCATGTTGAAGCTAAGGGACAGAGATGGTCTACGGAGACAATCTCGAAACAAAAGATATAGTAATCCTTACCCAGTAATTCCTGTGAACACAGCAGTGACGCAGATTCCTGAGTACAGAGTGAGCTCAAAGGAATAGTGAATATAAAGGAATAGACAGAGGAAAAGAAATAAGAAACAAGATGAATTCGATTGCCTAGTAAGTCATCAGAAGTGCGTTCAAGAAGAGACTATAACCAAACACTAAAGAGATACTGCTTAAAGAAGAACTATTTCAACGTTCTGAGATTTTCATGTGTTGGAGAAGAAACGCAGTACATATACTGCTTAATAAGTAACACTATTGGAGTCGGGCAATTCCTTATACTCAAATCCATTAACTTTTGTGTAAGGCATTTCAAAAATCACATTGTCTGAATCCGTGATTCAAATAAATTTGCCACATGCTTAAAAAAACTATTTTCAGAGCTTTTCAAAATTCAGAATTGCAGAAAAGAGGTTGTGGACTTGTACCTAGTGACTTTTCAGAAAGGAACAAAAATGTTCTATTTTCTTGACGTGGACCTGTATGATCACAATACAGCATTAATTAATGACAAGTAAATGACATGGTGGCCACAACTGACCTCCACTGGCTTTAGTAGGGAGAAGGACAGTTTATCTCCACAGCAGCCCAAGACCAATTGCCAAATAGTGACTGGGGTCTGCCTTGTGTCCACCCCCCACCCTTCTTTGACCCTGTTCTGACACCCACCTGTTCCTTCTTTGACACTACTTTTCTGCTAGGCTCAATCATTCCTTCTAATGGCCACATAGAACTCAGACTGTACAATGAAGGGGGTTTATTAGGGGAGTTGACAAGCCAGGATCCGAAAACAATGTACAATCATGGGTCCATAGCAGTGCCTCTCCTCAGCCAGGAGCCAAATCTCTCTGGTCCTCAGCCTTTTACCCACGTGGTCCCTTGGCTTCTGCCAGCCAGAAAGCCCACCTGCCACTGCACTCTATGTCTGGAGGTCTCCTTGCCTCGGCTTCTGGCCTTGGTGTGGCTGGCTCCTTGGCTCTGTTCAGTGGTCTTTTTGCTGACGCTTCCGCCACCTTAGGCAGAGAGATCTCAAATGTGCTCCCCTGGTGGCTTTTCTGTGACAGTCCCAGGAATTCTCTCTGGTTTGGTTACCAAATCGACCATTTCCCTCTATTAGTGTTTCACATACTCAGTTTGCATGGTCTCACCCAGGCGTTTGGTGGGAGTTAAGGACACAGAAACTCAAACCCACTGCCATTGAATCAATTTCAACTCATAGTGACCCTGTGGGACAGAGTAAGAGTTTCTGAGATGCTTCACAGGAGTAGAAAGCCTAATTGTTCACACCTGGAGTGCCTGTTGGTTTCGAATTGCTGACCTTGTGGTTAGCAGCCCAACTCATAGTCCACTGTCACCAGGGGTCCTGGAGGTAGAGTAGAAGAGCCAAAGAAAGAAGTTTCCCTACACGAAATTGTTTCATGATGTGGCATATCATGGGACAAGTTTCGTACTCTGCATATATTAAAAAACAACAACTGAAAAATGCAAGCAAGTGGTTTCCTAAATCAAGGCATTTTCCTTCAGTGCAGATTATGGTAAAGTCATAAGCACCTTGTCATATAGTGGTGAAGAGCGTGACCATATCTTATCTGGTCCCTGACAAGGAAAATAATTATTTCTGTAAGTAAAAGTTCAGTATTTATTTGCTAAATACACATTATTTGGTTCTCTTAACCAAATAAAAAATGTTTGACTTTTGAGTACATTTAAATATATATCATATCATTCCATTGTTCAAGCACGTCAAGCAGAATTGTACAATTGCTACCACAATCGGTTTGCAAACATTCTCTTTCTAAGTGGACTCCTTTTATTACAAATGAATTATCATCAGTGCATGTATGAAACTAGTCCCCTTTTCCTGCACTCTTAGCAATTGTAATTGGCATTTGCATTTCTTTGATATAACACTTTTCTTTTGAGACGGCAGAATGTGAGGTATTTAACAACCATGCCTCCTCCACACTTTGTTGTCCCTGAAAGATCTCTTAATCTCTCAAACATCTCAGCTCTCCAATAAGCAAAGACTTTGGAAGGCCCCACCTACCACTCCACCTCTTCTCAAAACATCTGAGTAAAGCGTGCCCTCAGTACCTTGCGCCTCCGTCAAAAACAAGTACCCATGATTTTTTACTTTAGTGGCATGAACAAAGAATATGCTGCATTCCTACACTTTAAAAAAAATCATTTTATTGGGCGCTTGTAAGGTTCTTAAGACAATCCATACATCCATTGTGTCAAGCACATTTTTACATATGTTGCCATCATCATTTTCAGAACATTTTCTTTTTACTTGAGCCCTTGGTATCCGCTCATATATCCCCCATCCTCCCTTCCTCATAAAACCTTGGAAATTTATTTATAAATTTTTTTCATGTCTTACACCGACCGCTGTCTCCCTTCACCCACTTTTCTGTTGTCTGCCCCCCTGGAAGGGGGTTATATGTAGATCACTGATATCTAGGAAATCATTTTGAAGCCTAGCCCTTGTTTGGGGGTTTTTCTGTTACATTTGGAATAAATTGAAACCAGTTTTTACTTTGTTGTTTAATGTTACATTTTCCCTGTTGGGCAACTAGGATGGATTTTTTTTTTTTTTTTTGCTGTTAAAATGTGAAATTCGCCACACGTGCTGTTACTATACGGGCTGCAGAAGAGCAAGGCAAAGGCATTCCGTCTTGTTGACTTCCTTTTAGTCAGCTTTTTTAATGACTTTCTTTGCATTTCCCTAACATGGGCCCAGGGGATCCCGGAGGGGCAGTAGCAGAAGTTTTCCTCCTGAAATCACCAAGAAAGCAGTGCATTTCAGCCCCTGGTGGAATGTTTTCTCATTTTTTGCACTTTTGAGATAATTGCAGAATTTACAATTACATAGCTTCCACTTAAAAGTGTTCCTTCTAAATGTTATTAAACATTTTGCTTTGCAGTGCTTCCAGGAACTGACAGAGATTGAAAAATCTTCATTATTTTAAAACAGGTCCTATCAGCCCGACAACGTTTCACGGTAAAATATCCTCCCTGTTTGGGATAGCAGGTGTGGTTTTGCTGTGTTGTATATTGTGACAAGGAAAAAGAAATTTAATGATTCATCATAAAATCCACACAGTGATGTTCAGGAGGGCAGTAAGAGCTATAAACTCTAGATAAATGGCCCTCATTGCAGGAATTTCCAGTTAGTCTTAAGTATTAAGCATGCGTGTATTGAACACTCAGAGTTTTTCTACAGGCATATTCTGTATGTATCTGGATGATGACAGTATTTTATGCATTTCCCCCCCCCCTTTGGCTAGAACTCAGTAGCAGCCTGCAGCATTGTCAATTTCACATTCAAATTTTGGGCCACAGGAATATGATTGATTATACTTGCTTGTCAGAAAAGGATTTGACCATGAAGGTTGAAGGATGGAAAGGGGAAAGATGACACTGATTAGAAAGAAAGGTCATTAAAGTTTGAGTAGCATAACTTAAAACACATAGTGGAGTGCTTTGCTGTTATTTTGTGTAAGTAGTTGAGAAGGAGCATGGCATGAGCATTGATTGGGTTGTTAGCCACCAACTCACTGGTTACTCCGCAGGAGAAAGATGAGGCTGTCTGCTCCTGTAAAGAGGTACATTCTCAGAAACCCTCTGTGGAGTTGCCACAGTTGACTCGAGGGGAAAATGGGTTTAAAACAAGGGAAAAAGTTAGGTGATTTATTTGCTCATCTTGTACCTAGTCACAGCAAATTCTAGGTATGGTATATAAAGAAATCCTTAAAACTGTTAGCTTGTTGAAAAGAAGTAGTGCTTCATTCTATGAAGAACCCAAACCTAGCCACTGCCTTCAAGTTGATTCCCACTTAGTGACCCTAAGCAGGGGTAGGGGACCTTTTTTAATCAAGGGATATTTGGATAAATTTTTTTTAAAACATTTTATTAGGGGCTCATACAACTGTTATCGCAATCCATACACACATCAATTGTGTAAAGCGTATTTGTACATCATTCTCAAAAC
>NW_022103899.1:5939347-5958730 GCF_000313985.2 Echinops telfairi | reverse complement strand
ACTAAACCTATAAATGTAGGCTCATAGATCTATTTCCCCATCCTCATATAAATATATTTGCATATGTACATGTCTTTATCTAGATCTCTATAAATGCCCTTTGCCTCCCAGCTCTTTCCTCTATTTTATTTGGATAATTTTAACATCATTCTCAGGCCGTACTAGCTGAGAATTTAATTAACTCACCTCTAATGTGATGGGTGGAACTGCTTCTCTTTGGTGAGATGCATGATGTTGGCTGGTACTGCCCAGCCCACGGACTAGACATTCCCTAGCCCTGCACTACCGGGTTTTCTGAGACTAAATATGGCAGCAGACAGCCTCATCTTCCATCAAGCAGCTAGGAGATTTGGTCTGTAGACCTTGAGGCTAGCAGTCTAACACCTAGCCCACAGTGAGATCAGAGCTCCTTTTCATTATATTAACACCCACATTTTTGTTATCCAAACTGGAGGAATTGCTTAGGATAAGGAAATTTAGATAATAGAGACTGTACTCATTTACTTTTGATTATTTACTAGTTGGGTAACGTGCACAAGAGGACAATCCTTAATGAGATGGATTGACACAGTGGCTTCAACAGTGGTTTCAAGTCAACAATCATGAGGATGGCGCAGGAATGAGCAGGGTTACTAGGAGTCAGAGCACACTCAGTGATACCTAACAGTAATCTTGCATCAATTTATCAAAGTTGGCATTTTCATTGGTTTCAGTATCAGATAGTTTTTAACATTAGATACACCTTGCTTTGACTTTTATCTGCCGTTCATTTGCTGTGCAACTTGGGCAGATTGCATCAGCTCTCTGCATTCTCAGTTCTCATCTTGGAAAAAACAGGGCTAGAAATCTCTAAACAGTAATCCTGAGGATCAAAGAAGGCAGTATAATTGAAGTGATTATTAGCACGGGCTCTTTGTGGCTACATTGATTTATCATTATTACTCTTCTAAATATAAATGTAGTTAATCTTTGAAAAGTTTAGCAACATGATGTTAATAGGATGTAAAACCTATTAATGTGGATGGTAAGTTACTTTGTTACAGAGCTATTATGTACACTGCCCATCCTCCCAAATGTTTGCTTTTTAAAACACTTAATTGAATAGCAATTTCATAATCCTGCTGGATTCAAAAGTGTTCTCTTTCTATGTTTTGTCCTTTATGCAGATATGGAACTTCAGCCTGCCTGCTTTAGGAAAAGGGCAGGTAGAGAACACTGGTTAATTGAGTTTCTGTTAGATTCAAGTTCACATAGGATTCTACTATATAAACAAATGCCTTTATAGAGTACAGCAGATTGTTCAAATCAGGATCTAAGCAAGTATATTGCATTTATTGTTATAACTCTTAAGCTTCTTTTATTCGATAGCATTTATTCCTTTCTTGTTTTTAAATTCTCTGTCCTACTGGATACTTTGTCTTTGTCTTGTATGTTAAAGTCCACCAGCAATCAAAGTTAATTTTAATTCACTTGTAGCAGCAAGGGAAAAAGCACACAATGGGGAATTGTAGGACATATTAAACAGGAACTAGGGGAAAATATTTATTATAGAGTTAGCAGTATGAGAGGACGACACAGAGACCCCTAGTCGGGGATCAGGCAGGATTTGTAAATTTAGGGTAATGCTGAAGCAGTCTGTAGTCATATCTTAGGAACCAGTTTATCATCTGACTTTGGAACAGATGATTTGGACTGGCATAGTTTTTCTGTTTTGCAAGTTAGTGGAATTCATTTTATAAGTGGTTTCTGTGTCGTGTTAACTAGTTCTTCAGAGTTGACATCAGGGTGTTTTTAATTTATGAATACCCTCTTTCTGGTCACCTAACTAAAGCTGAGTGTTGGGCCATTATCATCTGGAAACGTGATCAGTCTGTGTCAGTGCTCTTGTTCATTGGGTGTGTCAGTACTCTTGTTCATTGGGTGTGTCAGTACTCTTGTTCATTGGGTGTCAGTACTCTTGTTCATTGGGTGTGTCAGTACTCTTGTTCATTGGGTGTCAGACTTGTAATGGTAGTAGTTTTGGTCTCTAGCACCATGCTTTCTGGTTCTTCATATTGTGTGATCGATCATGTATTGAGTCCTTTGGTATCACAGCAACTGCACAGCAGTATTTGGGATCACACCTTTGGCCATTGCAACAAGGATGAACTCTAGAATATGGCTTATCATATTATCTATTATTTATCATAATCTGTAATTAGTATTTCTTAAACAATAACCAAGTGACTTTTACCATTAGTTTGAATATAGATTACGTACTCAAATTTGCTTTTATCTGAAAAATTAGTTATGTACGGACTTGACAGAATGAGAATTTTTAGAACATGGAGACTAAAAGTACAAGTGTCTACTAATCATTTAGAATGATGTTTTCCACAATGGAGCCATATATAGCTATATTTAAATTATTTAAGATAATGCTTAGTGGTGGTTTTTGTAAAGGTTTGCACCCAGCAAATGAGGTTCCCATTCAAAACGTTTATTCTCCTCACGCTCTATGTGCACTAAGAAGATTGGGCTTTTGCTGTAGACACCCAGCCCCTTTGTTTTTCCCCTCTCTAGTTTTCGTTTTTCATGTTTTCAGAATAGCCATTTATAACCATCTGTCATCTGGATGACTGCACTTCAGCTTGAATTGGTGTTTGGGATGGTGTTGGAGTAGATAGGATTGCTTCAGTTGTCACATTCACTGTGATAGTCTTCTCCTGGAATGATTTGAGCCACAAAAACCCCTTCAAGCCATTCTCTCTCTGTCCTACAGGGTTGATATGAGTAGGATTGGCCCGATAGTGGGTTTGCTTGGGCTTTTAAGGTGAGAAAATCATAATACTTTTCATGATTTGTGTGAAATGTGCATTGGCGCCTTGTTTATCATTGAATATTTGTGACTTATAGCTAGAATGTAAACATCATGTGAACCAGGAGTTTTGTTAGGTTTATCCGTTAAGGTCTACTTCTCTTTCCCCATTGAAGCAATTTTTATTATTAGTATTATTTCATTTGACATTTAGTTGTTGTTGCTAGGTACCGTGGAGTTGGCTGTGACCCATAGGGACCGTATACGCAACAGAACTAAACAATGGCCGGTCCCGCGCCATCCTCACAGTTCTTCCTGTGCCCGAGCCCAGTGTTGCCGCCACCGTGCCAGTCCATCTCCTTGAGGGCCTCCCTTTTTCACTGCGTCTCTCCTTTTCCGAGCATGATGTCTTTCTCCCAGGGTTGGTCTCTCCTGACAACATGTTCGAAGTATGTAAGATGAAGCCTTGCTACCCTTACCTCTAAGAAATATAGCCCTACTTCTGAAACAGGTGTTTGTTCTTTTAGTAGCCCTTGGTATTTTGAATATTCTTTACCAGCACCACAATTTAAATGCATCTATTCTTCTTCAGTCTTTTTTAGTCAATATCCATTGTTCACATACATTTGATGCAATTGAAAATACCATGGTTTGAGCCAGGCTCACCATAGTCCTCAAAGTAACATCCGTGCTTTTCAATACTCTAAAGAGGTCTTGTGCAACTCTCTGCGACTCTTTACCTAATGAAACTCTTCTTTCATCTCCTGAATGCTGCTCCCATGAACATTGATTATGAATTCAAGCAAGATGAAATCCTTGATCAATTCATTCTTTTCTTTGCTTATCATGATGTTACCTATTCGTCCAGTTGTGGGCATTTGGGCCTTCTTTACACGGAGTTATAATCCACAATGAGGGCTGCAATCCTTGATCTTCATCAAGTGCTTCAAGCCCTCCTCTCTTTCAGCAATCCAGGTTATCTGCATATTGTGGGTTGTTCATAAACCTTCCTCAGATCCCGATGCCACGTTCTTCATATAGTCCAGCTCTTCTGATTACTTTCTCAGCATAAAACTGAAATGACTAAGTATGGTGAGAAGATCCAACTTCGATACCTTTCCTGATTTTAAACCATGCAGTATTATCTTGTTCTGTTTGCACAACTGCCTCCTGATCCATGTGCAAGTTCCACAGGAACACAATAAAGTGTTCTGGAATTCTCATTATTCTCAAGGTTATCATAGTGTATGACCCACACACTTGAATACCTTGGCATTATCAATAAAACACAAGCAAACATCTTTCTATATTCTGCTTTGAGCCAAGATCCAACGGACGTCAGCAATGATCTCCCTTATACTATGTCTTTTTCTAAATCCAGTCTGAACCCTGACAGTTCGCTGTCAGTGTACTGCTTCAGATGTTGTTGCATGATCTTCAGCAACATTTTAGTTGCATGTGATATCAGTGATACTGTTCTATAATTTGAACATTCTGTTTGGGTCACCTTTCTCTGAAATGAGTAAAAATGTGGACCTTTTCCAGTTAGTTGGTCAAGTAGCTATCTTCCACATTTCCTGACATAGGCAAATGAGTGCCTCCAGTGCTTCATCAGCTTGTGTAAACATTCCAATTGGTATTCCATCAATTCCTGGAGCCTTATTTGGTAACACAAGTTTAGTAAGCTAGTCTTTGTTTATATCAGAATAGACTAAGGTAAGAGGCTCTTAACCCCTCCCCTGAGACTGATATTACGAATTATTATTCTTAATTTATTCTAAATCGTTTATGTGAGTTGAAGCAATAGGAAGAGTTGCTCTGAAATGGAATTTAACCAAAAGTACCAGAGTTGTTGACATGATAAGGGTCTAGACTGGCTGTTTTATGGTCTTTAAGGCTCAGGTTCAGGGCAACTCTGAAACAAAACAAAGCAGCCAAGAAACAAAACAGCAAAAATAAGAAAAGGTTGGGGCCATCCTGCCAGTCAAAATCAAGTCTGGACATTGTTTACTAATTAATTAACTTTAGAAAAACCCTGCTGCACATGGGCCCCTTCTATAAAGTTAGACACGTTGGCAGCTGTAAACACAAACTATCAGACTATGGTGTGTTTTAGACTACAACTATATTGCATAGATTAAGGTTTTAAAGGAATCTTACATATATTCCTTTACTGATTTTAAAGTCATGTTAACCATTTTAATAGAAAATTTTCTTGATTTAAGGGCTTGTGTACTTCCCAACACAAAATCAACCCTACATTGCTTTATAGCATTTCAAGACTAATTGGGTATAGCGTATCTAACCTGTGGTCTTGTGAAAGAAACATTTAACTGGGCCACTAGACTAGGTTTCTAGTTACATGCCTGTAGCTAACTAGTATTGTAACTTACAGCATTGAAATGACTTAGCTCCAGTCTTCTTGTTTTTATTAAGAAGGAATTTAACCAGATGACCAATAATGCACATTCTTGCCGTATATTTTTCATGAAAATTTTCCCGATTTTATTCTGTTACTAGTGAGCACGGTCTTTTACCACATTCTCTATACCTTCTAATTCTTTTACAATTTTTTGTTGCATTTATTTTTTGTGATTTCATTACCTTAGACTATAAGCCATTTAAATTTGTGGCTCCAGTAAAATGCTTGAATGGCAGTTCTATACAAATATAACTATTGATTCAGAATTTTGTAAAAATCACTGATTTACTTAACAGTTAAATATTAGCATTTAATGTTGATAACTAGGCTTAGTGTGAGTCAAATATTTAATTGTCAAGTGTATGTATGTAGTTTTAATGCTTTTGATTTATCACATTGAATTATATTATTTTAGTTTTAGTACTTTATATTTCCATGTAAAATACACTTACCTGAGTAATTATTATATTAAGAATAATAGAGATTTCATAATTTATATAGAAACATTGGATGTGCTACATTCAGTTTATAATTTCTCTTAAAATAATTATTTTCTTACATAGGTTTTTTCCCCATTAGTATAAAACCCACGTGTCATATACTTTCACAGTTAAGTTGATTTTTAAAAGAGTTGCATGTACATCATCAGACTCATTTCTAGGGGACTCTTCCCTGTTCATTATTTGCTTCCCGATTCCATTGAACTTCCCCACCTCATCTTCTGATAAGCTATTACATCCATTACTAAGATACCAGGATAATTATTTTATGATGTAGGTACCAGGTGCTTTCACTGGGATACTTTGAATAAACTTATTGGGCATCTATTTCTAAGTTGACTTTATTCCTCTCGATTTTAGACACATTACCCAGGTTTTCTACTCCCATAAAGAGTTAGTCTCTGAAACCCACAGGGGCAATACGACAAGGTTGCTATGAGTTGCTATGAGTCCAAATCAACTCGATTACAATGAGTTTTTGTTTTTGAGGGGTTCTCTCGGGCAGGGCCGTCAAACTAGTGGCCGGTGGGCCGCATGCGGCCCCCGAGGTAATTTTTTTGGCCCATGATGCTCTGAAATAAAATGTAACGATAAATTGTGTATATGATATTGCCCCGATCTCCCCTCAGTGCTATTTTCTTCATAATAATTTTTTTCTATTTTCATTCTGTTTTTCTATTGTATTTCAGAGCATGACGGAACTAAAGGATTTACTGACTTTTAAAAGAAAATTCAGTTATTGTGTATCTCTTTGCTTATTGGCTTTCTTTGGTGTATTTTCCAGGTGATGACTGCAAGCAGGACAAATAAACTCAAGAGATCCAGGCGATTGGGTACTTGTTATTTGCAACAATTTAAGGGTCGGTATATCAAGACAGTTGGCAACAGAAAATGAAAAGTAGTGTGGCACACATAAAAGTAAGTATTTACAGCCTATAATAAAGTAAACTTGCAGTCCGTTTCCTAATCTTTAAACAAATGACATCTATATCATTGTACCACTAGAACCATCCAATAGAGATTATACTTGCATTTATTTAATGGACACAGTTTCAAATGTACATACTTGGCCAGCGAGAGTAAGAGTGGACAAGAGAGCATTCAGTGTATGTGTGTATGCATGCATTAGTGCCTGCACAAATCCAGGACATGCGTGTGAGTAAGCATATGCAAAAGAAAAAGAAATTACAGAACTTTACAGCCTACTCTTCTGAGTGAACAGGAATTGAAAGACGGATTCTCCTCCTTTGCTTGGTCTCACTTTCCACATGTTGTGCCAGTGGAACATATTAATGCCCATTTTATATTCATAAATGAGCTTTTTACTCTGATTTATTTTATGCACTGTCCATTCATCTAGTCAGCATGTATTTATTGAATTCTTAATATGTCCAACTCACTGTCCTTGGTACTTTATTTGGGTAAAACAGGAAAAAGAGAAATAAATCTTTGTTCTCATGGAATTTCCATCCTAGTTGATTTTAACATTCTTTAAGGAGGGGAAAGTAGGAACCATTGAGAAGTAGCCGTTTGGACAGAGACAAAGAAATGAAGGAGTTAACTGTTTAGCTCCCTGCAGGAAGAGTGTGCCAGGCAGTGAGAACAGCAAGCACAAGGGCCAGATGCTAAGTATGGCTGGTGCAGCTTATGAAAAAGAACGTTAGGAGATGAGGTCAGAGCAGCAAGAGGGACCATTGACTCCATCTGTTTTCAGAACTGTTCCTCTGCCTATGAGTGGACTTGTTTGAAGAGAAAGCCAATCCATTTCCTTTTCAACTACACGGGTCTACATTGTCACCCCCATCCACCACTTCTTGGGCCTAGAGATCAGTAAAGAGGAATATGTATTGTGTGATTGTTGATCCACAAATAAATGTAACCATTCCTCCTTTCCTCCTCTATCATCTGCCTCATAAAAGGTTCTCCTTAAGGAGAACCAGTAGACTGAAGTTCTTTGACAGTTGGCAACTGGTGCATGGCTTGGTTTGTAGAGAGTTCTTAATAGACTGAAAAAATAGACCTGTGGACTAAGGCAGGTCTCCATGCTGCTATCCTTTCTACCTTCTATTGTCAGGTAGCCTCTGCTAGTGTATTTCCACTGGGTGATGGTAGGTGGGTTTCTTAAGAAGGCTCCATCTGTGACTAGATAGTTTCATCTATTAAATCTGACTCTTTGGGACTCACTCATTGGTCCAGTGTCACATTAACAGTTAAACTTATCCAGGGCAGCCTAGTAGATGACACGCTCTGTATTAGAACCTGGACTCATAAAGACAAAGGTGCTCCTTTGCAGAATGGAGTCTCAACTCTGTCATGTTAGATGAAGAGATGCTGTCTTTCTCAGAAGCTTTTTCCTGCTGCTCTAGTACCTGATTCTCCGGGTTCACTCATGATTTTGGTAGTCCTCTTTAGAGCGTACCCCCGCCCCCAATCTAAGAAGGGGGCTGTTTTTAATCAGCTTGATCTTCTCAGCTAATTTTCATGTAATCTTGCCTCTTTTCCTTCACTCTGTTACCCGCAAACATTTCCACTTGCTTATTCATTTCAGGTCTATTCTGACCTCATTGAAACTCCGATCTTTTCTTGATGTCCTAAGGACACATCTGTTTAGGATCATGACACTTCGATTGAGGATTCGCTAGGTGTGTTTGTTGTTCCTTGAGCCTTATTGTAGCTTCCTTAGCTAGATAAAAGCAAGCTCCCTGCTTGTTCTACTCCTTTCTCTAGATTTTGAAAACTTGTCCCCTGAGCCCAGCAGATGCTCACAGCCTTCTGTTCAGGCTTACTGTTCCACTCACCTTCTCACATGTGTCCTATAGCTGAAATTGTGTATGCAAAACCCTATTGTTTTGTTTAATGAACAACAGAATTTTTAATGGGACTCTTGACTGTATATTATCTATTATGCTAGCTTATACTCTAAACTTCATGATAAGGGACATGAAGAGACTCAGGATATTTCGGTCACACCCAGAATGGCTTTCAACAATTTAGTGAGATCCTAAATCATCCACGAAAGTTCAATTGACATCCTTCCCCCAACATTATCACATAGTTCCTGCACCTTGGTGATTGCTTACTACTGTTAACGCTTATTCTCTGTGCCAGTCACTTGTACTTGATCGCATTAACACAATCCTTCTTCTGATTCACAGCTTCAATATTTTAGGTTTCTCCCTCTTGCTCACAGCATGCTGCGGAGATGTGCTAAAAGTCATTGGCACAGACTTGAGGCCCTTTTCCCTCATATAATCAAAATAATTGCACTGCCTTGTAAAAGAAAAAAGCAGGCAGTGCAGTTTCATCGTTCTCTCTCCTCACCTTTGGAATGCATAATCTGATATTTACAGTTGTGGAATCTTTATAATTGTCTCTCTCTTAACAATATCATAAGTGCACTGAGATCCCTCCTATCATTTGTATCCTTCAGAGTTATCCGCACAAGAAGGATATTGCTGGCAATAAGTGATGAGGAAATACTGTGATTTCTGCTACCAATTTCAATTAAGTGAATCGTGTACATATTTGGTTTTGGATCTTGAAAGTTTTATGTAGCCCTACATTGTATGTATTGAACACTTAGACATTGTGTTGCTAGGTAAAATAATTTTTAAAATTTTCTTAAACACATTCAAAACAAAATTTTGATATGGTTGCATTTAGTATAAAATAGCCAAATCATGACTACTTTAAATCATAAATTTCAATTACGTTTATTTTGGTGTTATCACAACCCGTCGCTGTCAGCTCTGGTTCCAGCACCGCCATGTGTGTCACATAGAATGGTACTCCATAGAATACCAGTGGCAGATACATTTTCAGAAGTGGACTTCCAAGGAAACCTGTCTTCTGAGATATAATAAGTCCTCGCAAACCTCCAATCTCAGTAGTTTGACTGTTTTGGCAATTGTAATGGTGGACTCAAAACTGCTATTACTTTGGTGGCCCTAATGCCAGAGCAAGTGAGAGCTTGTTTACATCCCTGTGCAGATTAGTTTTCTGTTTTTAAATGCTTCTGCTTCCTGTTAAAGTAGACAAGCATATAAATGTGCAAACCAAGTTATTTTTTACCTTATATTTCAAGACAAGGTCATTTAGCAAATATACTCCCACCCCTTTGCTTTCTTGCTATAGTTACTTTAATTCTTAGAACACAAGCAAAAGCATGTCAATCTGAGTATTGGCTAGTTGCATTTAAAATTGACTATAGGGGTAAATACTTTGGTTTCTTTCATTTGATTTGTTCATTAGAATAATGTTCTCAAACTGTATTTTCTGTATCTTTGTAGTGGTACCTTGAAGTTATTTATTTCTGTGTCTGTTTTCCAAAGAAACTGGCCTCACACCTGTACCTTGACAGTGTTTCATTCCCTTTAACAAAGTGCCATCCATATGTGGCAGGCACTCAAAACAATGCTGACTGAAAACAAAATGAATTTTGGTAAATATGTGTCTTTAATAGAGAGGGTTGTTTTTTTTCCTGGATGCTTGTTTTAGTGTAGATTTAGTAACCTACACGAAAATTTGGTTTTCAAACCAAAGGAAGTAAGGAGGGAAAATAAAATGTGAACATATGCAAAAGTCCGCTCTTACTGGAAAACACGTGGCCTTTGATTTTTGTTTTCCAGGAGAAGCTCTATTCAAAAGCTGTTCTGTATAAATTTATACTTTAGTACCTAGGAGGAGAATGTGAACTGGGGAGCACTGAAATTTGAGAATTTCATCCTACCTTGCATTTTTGTTTCAGGGAAAAAAATAAATGACCCATGATGAAAACCGACATTATCTGTGATGCAGTTCTGTTAATGTGAATTATCTTTAAGTTTAAAATATGTTTTGAAATAATTTCTAAAGCACTTTGTATCTTCTCAGGTACATATTTCCTTGTCTGTTTTTTTTTTAAACATTGCAAATAAAACTTGAAATGCCTCCTCTGCTTTTTCCCCTTGAAAGCATTCTTCTGGTCATGACAGAAGGGAAAACTATAATTCATATCAGAGGACCTCCTCTCCAGAAGACAGGTAAACACTTTGATTTGTTCTGAAATGAAAATATTTTTATAATAGATTTGTAATAAACAATGGAAATATATTTATTATGTTTATTATAAGTAAATTTATAATAAAACACTGGGAAGTTTCTATAATAAATGTGAGAAGTAACTGAGCTCATAGGCCCCTGATTTTAGGATGAACAAGTTCCTTTTCATGGTTTTACAGCCGGTTTGCTTCAATAAGCTTTAGGTGGAGTTTGCAGGGGTAGCAGCAGTGGGCTCAGACATAACAGCGGTTAGGAGGCTGGCACAGGATCAGGCCGGTGTTGGTTGTTCTGTTGGACAGAGGGTCGCTGTGGGAGGAGCTGACTCTATGGCACCTGGCAACAGTGGAGGAATTCGCCTTGAACTCCTTGTTCCAGGAGTTTCCAGTAAATAGCTTTGGGAATTTTATAATATGTCAGGTGTTGAAGCATCGTTTGAATAGCCCAAATACTAAGTACAGTGGAAGTTGGTGAATAGAAAACTGAGTTGAAATTACAGTATTAGAAGGTTGCTTCTGCTGTTAACTACTATCTTTACATAGTTACATATTTATGAGATATTTTTATATACATTTATCGTGTTATGGTCATAGTTCATAAAATGCTACCACTAATGTGCACCATGCATTTGTATTAGAACTTCATTTATGCTCTGTTGTAAGCTAAGATCATTAAAAGGGACTTATCAAGGGGGAATCCTTCTCTAAACTTGCTTCTAGTCTTCTGGCTTCTTCTGAATTTCCTACATAGTTTTTATTTCACTTTGCTAAGTAACTGTAAAATCCTTTGTTTTACAACCATCATATTGATTGTTATGGTTTGATACCAGCTACATGATACATTTATATGAGTAAATTATTGTAGATCTATGTATGTTCTCTGATTTTATTGACTTTGAAGATTTAAACAACTCATGTGATGCTCTTTTTACATCCTAATAGAGTAAATCTATTCTCATTGCTGTCTTGCTAATGTAATTTGAAGAATAGCAGTTGATGAATATAGTTTTTTAGGATGGAGTTAAACTAGTGAATGACATTGGTCTCGTTTGTATTATGGTCCAGTAAAATGGGCTCATTATGCAAAAGAAGTCATTAATAGGACGATTTTTTGCATACTAAGTACATGTGATAACCAGATATAGTAGGGGGCTTCAGAGAGTTTATGGAAAAACTGGAATCGAAAGATGACAGACTTTTGAAGCCCCTTGTATGTCTTCTCTGAACGAGTGTGTTTTAAGTGAATTCCAGGAATCGTTTGTCACAATCTGGGAGCTGTGGGAATCATGATTGCATTGTCAGCAAAATGAGTTGTTTGTTGAAAACTGTTAAACACTATTTGACGAGTTGTTCAGTCATAAGGTTGCTTTAGCACATTACCAATGTATGACTTTTTAAAACTAAATATTTAACTAACAATGTGCAATTTTATTTTCCTGTTTTATATGTTAGATATGCAGAACATGAAAGATCCCCCCGGGACAGAGATTACTCTGATTACAGATCAGACTATGAGTATTCAAGAAGAGGACGTTCTTATGATAGTGGCATGGAGTCACGGTTAGTACTGAAATTTTAACTATAGCAAAATTGTTTTCGTTTATGCTTCATGGTAGCAAAATAGTAGCAAAATGGCAGCTAGCTTTTATTGGATATTCTTAGGCACCAGCCTAATTTAGATTTCATGTGGATTAACCTTTTATTGTACGTAATAATTATGTGAAGCACACAGTGTTATATTTCTAGCTTACAGCTAACAAAACTGAAGCCAAGTGAAACTGAGTAATTTCTTCATGTTTATGAAGCATGTGGCAAGCCCCTGTCTGTCTGACTCCAGGGCCCCAGCTGTTAATCATAATTCTGTACTGTGTTAAGAGTTGGCGCATGCGGTATTTTGAGATCTGTACTGAATGAAAGTAAATAATTTGTGACACAGAATGATTAAAATTTAGTTTCCTGCGTAATAGCCGAGAAACTGTAAATGGTGTTAGTATTCTGGAGTTATTTTCCTAAATAAACATGATTTTCACTTGACTCTCGGAAAACTCGACTGCTAACAGGACCTACCGAACTTAACTGGTGGGGAGATGGGCAAGGAAACTGAAGTGAAGGCAGGTAAACCTTTTTTGTAAGCAAAAAAACTAATAGATTGATGTTTGGAAACCCTTACAGGTGATATTTAAGACAAGTCAGAAGTAAGCATCATTTATTTTTTTAATTGAAAACTATGTGGAGTGTTATAATTTCTTGTTATTAGTCTATATTTATTGTCATTTCTTTTTCTACCTTGGAGGAATCAGTATGATTTTTACAATTGTAGATTCTTGTATATATAAGAACATTAGCAAGAAGCATACAAACCTCACTAAAGGGCCAAATTAAATGGGGGGAAAATGGGTCTGGAGAAGGAAATCACCAGATGGAAGCAGTGGTAGCATAAAGGAAAGTTAGATGAGCAGTGACCTGGGAGGCTAACGGAAGGAAAATATTCCTCTTGACTTTGCTATTTATTAGTCTTCTATTTTCAAAAGCTTGCTTCCCACATTCTAATTCTTTCCCAATTCTATATCCTTCTGATGTGTATCACATTTTACTCACCTCATGACTACCAGGACCATACCTCCCACAGAAGTTTGATCAACTTCTCTATCAGCTTCGAGCTCAGCAATTTTTTAGAAAAAATGTTTGCCACCCAAATTATCTAACTATCAGTTGAAATTAACTACACTAAAAAGCCAGGCTTAGCTACTATTCCCTTGATAAGAACAACTGTTAACATTATTAATTGGATGCCTATACATATTCTTTCTGTGCTAGGTATTTTGCATACTTTTTCAAATGTTCTTACTAAATAGATACTATTACTCCCAATTTGCAAATAAGGAAATGTATTTAAAGGGATGAAGCAGCTTCCCTGAGGTTGCAGTTGACATAATTGATATATGATCCAACTCGAATTTGAACAGTTTTACCTGACTCCAAAACCCATACACTTTGCACACCTGTGGAAGTATACTGAAGTTATACTTGAGTATAACTCTGAGTGGCACATTATAGATGCATGTAGTCCCATTTTGAAAGCCCTGCTAGTACAAAGGTTATGCATTGAGCTCCTGAACAAAAGGTCATCAGTTCACAACCACTAGCTGCTCTGTGGGAGAAAGACAAGGCTTTCTACTTTCATTACAGTCTTGGAAACTCACAGAGGCATTTTTACCCTGTTCTGTAGTGTCACTGTGAGTCAGAATTGCCTCTAGCAGTGAGTTTGAGTTTTGAGAAACTTTGATTTTATCCTAACAGTCATACTGCGAGGTGAACAGGCTGTGTATTTTGGTAGAATGTAAAGGTTAACAGTCCAAAAGAATCTGAAGGGAAATATTTCTATTTAGAATCAATTAAGATATTATTGTTTCTAGACTGTAAAGAAGCAAGCACAATTAATCTAAGGACATGATTTGACCAGATAGCCAGTTGCCTTACCTGATGTTTCTTAAGAGAATCATACCCCATGTCAATTCTGCACTGCCGTGGCTACCTCTGGGAGCATGGGATGTGCAGAGTAAGTGGCAGTTGAGGTGCCAATTTGTGCCTTTTATTTGGAACACCTACCCTTTGGATCAGGAGCCCTAGAGGCATAGTGGTTATGTGTTGGGCTGCTAACTGCAAAGTCAACAGTTTGAAATCACTAGCTTCTCCCAGGGAGAAGACGAGGGTAAGTTAATTGTCTTGGAAACCCACAGAGGCAGTTCTATTCTGTCTTAAAGGGTCACTGCAAGTCGAAATTGACTTGAGGACAGTGAGCATACAGCCCTTCCGACTAATTGCAGTGTATATTTAAATAACCCCAGCCCCCACCTTTCCGTACCCTTTCTTACAATCTACCGACTGTCTTCACTGACCGTCACGCAGGTCTCTTTAAACCTTCGTTTCAAAACTGCTCCTCTGCAGCTGCCCCAGAGATTGACTGTTTTTCTTTCCATGTTGTATTTCTAAGTATTAAGGGAGATATCTCAAAGATATCTTTCAGATTTGGCTAAAATGGTGCAGCAGTAACGTTAAACTTATTTTTGTGTACTGTATTCATATAGCATCCTAATGGTGCTGTGAGTTAGGCATTGGTCTGCTGATTTCAAGGTCAGCAATTCAAATGTATCAGCTGCTCTTGTGGAGAAAAGTGAGGTTGTCTGCTCCCATAGAGATTTACTGTTTCTGAAATCTTACATGGGGTTGCTGTGAATCAGAATTGACTCAATGACAGTGAGTTTGGTGTACTTGGTATATATAACTCATAGTTTTCCAAAACCTGGGGAGAAGGTGCTCCGAGTATCCAAGACATTCAAGAAAATGGTTACGTGGACAAACTGCTCTGGAAAAAGATAGTAGAAAAAAAGGACTTGCTCTTTCTCATATTCCTGTTGGTTTCAGAGAACAAGACTGTTTCTTTTTAAAGAGTTCATTTAATAAAGTGTTCAGTGTGTAAGTTCATTTGAGGCTAGAAAATGCTTGCTTTTGATTTTTTTTCAGATCATTGTCAGATAAACCGAAAGCTTCTGCTGTCTTGAGATTTCTAATAAAGGTGCAACATTATATTTTATTAGAACAGTCTTATTCCTAAATTGCTTTTGTTACTGTTGCCATTTTGTTGTTGTTGCTCTCATGGCAGCCATATATATGGACAATAGAACAACACATTGGCCACCAGGTCTTCCATCACTTGTTGGTTCACCTAGGAGACTCATCTGCCAACACTTTCTAGGTTTTCGTTAGCTAATTTGTAGAAGTAGCTGGCATGGCCTTCTTCCTCATCAGTCTGAGTCTGGAAGCTTCACTGAAATCTGTCCATCTTCTGGTATTTGCAATACATGTGATACAGCTTCTAGTATGAAAAGATTGTCTTTATTGGAGAGAAACTATTGATTCTCTGTTTTGTATTTTTTACTATCCATTGCAGGTTAATTTGTCTTACTATTTTCCTGTCATTCTCCCATTTAGACACTTCTAATGATTCATGACTGTGTCCTATATATATATATACATGTATACACACACACAGATGTACTCTGGTGTTTGTCTTTAATATTTCTATGTCTTGACACCAACTAATTTTTCCACTTTTCAATATACAGTATGCCGTTCTTTATTGTTTCCTGATTATTCTATTCATTCTAAGGAGCCCTGGTGCACAGAAAGTTAACAGCTCAGCTGCTAACTAAAAGATTGGGAGTTTGAACTCACCCACTGATTCTCTGGGAGAAAAACCTGGAAATGGGCTTCTGTAAAGGTGATTGCATGTGAACTCCAGTGAAGCAATTCTCCTGTGTCGCATGGGACCGTAGTGAGTGAGAATTGACTGGATGCCCCTAACAGATACCACATGATCTGGCCCAAACACTTCGCTTTCACTGATTAGTTCTTCTGCTGCTGCTTTCAGAAGACTCTTCGCTTCATCTCTTTGCCCCTAATCTAAGTCCTATGAAAACTTCAAACTTTACGAATCCTGTTGCCATCAAATTGGTTTGTACTCATAGGAGTGCTGTACGGTGGGCTTAGAACTACCCCGTTGGTTTCCAAGACTGGACTCTTTCAGGAAACAGAGTGGCAGCTCTTGCTTTCATGGAAGGGCTGGAGTGTTCCAACCACTGACCTGTTGGTTAGCAGCTGACCATGGAACCTTCCTCAGTCGAGTGTTATTTTTTCTGTAGAGCACTTCGTCAGTATCCAAACCGCTTATCCTAGAATTTGTGGACCTACTTGTGCTCTCATTCATCTCATGTACAGTTCATTTTAAGAAAATGTATATTTTTGTCTTTTCTCCATTAAAAAAATATTAATATTACAGAAGTAGAGATCGAGAGAAACGCAGAGAGAGAGAAAGAGATATGGATCGGAAAAGGTTCCGGAAATCCCCATCTCCTGGAAGAAGGAGCCCAGAGCCATCCTTAACCCACAGTTCCTCTGCTCAGGATGAACCTACTTCAAAGAAGAAGAAAGATGAACTGGATCCTCTCCTTACTCGCACTGGTGGAGCTTATATTCCTCCTGCAAAGCTCCGGATGATGCAAGAACAGATTACAGATAAAAGCAGGCATGTTGATCTTACTAAGTACAGTAGTCCCCAATTTGCAGTGGGTTCTGTTTTGATGACTGTTGTAAGTTGGTTCTGACTTAGTCAAAACCACAGAATTTTGAACATCTGGGAATGAAGATGAGTCTGATAATAACATCAGCCAATTTCAGGTGGAACATTGCATGCAGTGCATATTACTAATAGTAAAGTTGTACAGAAAGCCCCAAAAGAAACTATCATATATGCAGTGTGTCAAACTTGGATGTGTCATAATTCAGGGCTAACGCTGCAAAGCAAAGATAACCTGTTTTTAAAAAGAAAGTGTATGGTTTGATTAACTTTACTAGTTGAAAATGTATGTTAGTTCGAAAAAATAAAAACTTAAAGCTAGCGACTTCTTTCTAACTTAACTTCACAAGGCCCAATGAAGCTGTATATACTATTTGTCCTGGCATTAACCCATCACTTTTAATTTTTTTTTTGGCAAAAATGAATTTAAAATTTTGAAGAATATCACTTGCCTTTAAATGGTTTTCAAACTCTTTCATAGTTGAATGCAGAATCTTTTGTTTATAGATCACGAAAAGTACTATTGATAGTGAAGACCTCAAATGGCTTTTTACAGTTGTACTAAATCAGAAACTGACAAAGATTTTCTGTTAAATGAATATTTTAAAAAAATAAAAAAAAAGTATATCGTCCTCTTGCATTCCGATGGTATGGCTGTAATGTAAGATGTGCTGTTATGTAGATGTATTCTTTAACATACTTCACACATTTGCAGGCTGTGGTTTCATTTATTTTCTTATAATTCTTATTTATTTATAACTTAAAACCCTTTATTTTTTCTAGTCATTTTTTTGAGAAGGGTCATAAAGTTGCCTGTTTATAGCTTATATTTTGGCATTTCGCTTTGTAGTGTGTTTACAAAAAAAATTGATGTTCTTTTAAATGATTTCCTTTAAAGATAACGTTAAATAAGCATTATATGTAAAATAAGCATGTATTGATGCTAACTAATAAATGTTACAAGTTAAAGTGTACATCATAGGCTTAAGAAAAAAACACTATCCCGATCATTTATGTTATTAAGAAAGGAGTCGTCTCTAGTTAAGAACCACAGATAAAATTGGGTTGGGTTTAGAATTTAATCTGCTTCCTTTAGGTACCTATATTTTACTGTACTTTTGAGTCATTTTATTGGAAAATAATGTGGAAAGTAAAGAAACACTCAAGTATATTTTATGTTCTTATTATAACTCTTATTACTGGCTTTTTCACTAAATTTTATCCGTATTGAAATCCTTTTTCTTTTATTTTTTTTAGCTTAGCATACCAAAGGATGAGCTGGGAGGCACTAAAGAAGTCAATCAATGGTCTTATCAACAAAGTCAATATTTCTAACATAGGTATTATTATTCAAGAAATTCTCCAAGAAAATATAGTGAGAGGAAGGCAAGTGTCATCTATTTTATGTGTAGTATTTCATTGTATTGTTTCCAAGGAACATGAACAGTAATGCCTGATTTGTTGTGCTACTTCATTTCAAAGGTAGCTGAGAATATTTAATAGACAATTAAACATTTTCTTTCTACTTGAGCCCTTGGTATTAGCTCATTTTTCCCACCCTCTCCCCCCTTCCTTCATAATAGGTTTTCTACAGACATTTATTTATTGATTATCTAAAGTCAATTCATTAGAAATAATAATCCGTTAGGAATAATTATTACTACAAAGTAGAGAAAGCAACAGAGCTACTTAAACCAGTTTAATTTCCAATAGAGCCAAAATGAAAATATAAGAATAAAATTTATCTTCAATAAATTTTAGAAAAGGTGGTGGGTAATGATTTACTATTTCCTGTGTGTTTACCAATTGGTGACATTTTAAACAACCAGGAAATAGAACTAGTCTCTCTGTTATTTGGAGCCTCGTGGCATCATGGTCAAACACTCACCTGATCACTGAAAGGTTGAAGGTTTGAACCCACTACTAGCTCTGTGTCAGAAAGATGTGTTTGCCTCCATAAAGACTGCAGCTTTGTAAACACTCTGGGCAGTTCTACCCTGTAGTGTTAGTGTGAGTTGCAGTCAATTAGATGGCAATGAATTTTATGGTCTATGTTACTTTTTTATGTGTATATGCGAAAGCTCCTCCCATATCATTTCCCATTGCTCTGACTTAACGATCTCAGAAAACGTTGATTAGGGTTTTAAGGTCCGACATAAAGCATGCTGTCAATGAGGTCAGCAAAGATACAGAAAATTGTCCTACTAGCCACTCCATTTTACTTTCAAAGAAGGAGGCTTACGAAAGGTTTATGATTTGCACGAGGTGTTAAAACTTGTAGGCCGAAGGACCACAGTTGAACCCACTTCTTGATTCAATGTTCTTAACTCCCAAGTTGCCCTACTGTGAAGAAGAGGGCATTATGTGGGACGAGGGACCCTTCTTCTTTTTTTTTTCTTTTTCCTAATAATTTTATTAGGGGCTCATACAACTCTTATCACAATCCATACACACATCAATTGTGTAAAGCGCATTTGTACATTCATTGCCCT
>NW_022103899.1:5923021-5938464 GCF_000313985.2 Echinops telfairi | reverse complement strand
TTTCCCATCCTCATATAAATATATTTGCATATGTACATGTCTTTATCTAGAACTCTATAAATGCTCTTTCCTCTATTTCCCTTGATTTTCCTCCTGGAGGGACCCTTTGTCATGAAAATATATTCACTTTGCCAAAGGATATCTGTTAAAAAGCTTGGATTTAGATTCGGGCTCTGGGTAACCTAAACTTTGTGGCCTTGGATTAATACAGTTTTCTTAGGTCCCACCTTCAGCATAAATTTTGATGATAACATTTATAAAACACAGAACAGACAACTAGAGGAAAGTGGGTTTCTAGTCCTGAAAATGGCCAGCAATAGATGTTTTTGAAATTGACTTGGTGGATGTAGGCGTTAGAAAGCTGTCTTTGTATGCCTCTTTCCTATAATTAAAGTATTTTAATACTACTTAATAATTTCAGGAAATTCAAAGTACTATTAGTATTTTTCTTCAAAACAAAAGGCATTCTGTAAGTAAGCTCTTTAATAAAATTAAACCTATTTGTTACTTTCTAGACATCTCAGACATTTTAATATTCCAATAGCTCTGAAGACTAAGGAGGTGGTTATATAGGACCCGGTAGAACTGCCTCTATGTGTTTCTGTCTTTCTCTGGAGGAGCACTGGTGGTTTTGAACTGCTGATCTTGCAGATTGCAGCCCAACACAACCACAACACCACTAAGACTTGTAGGGGTTATTATGTGGAGCACTTATATTGTAAACCTATTTTACAAAAAAATTATGATGAAACCACTATTAACAGCTTTCTAGCCATAGTGTTCAATAGAGTGAAGGTTGTTAAAGTCTGTACATTGAGTTGTCTTGCCCTGAAATTTTGCTAATAAATATGGTGATATTCAAATAAACCAGCTAACTATTTTTAGTGATACCTTTTAAGATTTTTTAATGTAATTTCTGATTTGTTGTGTAGCATTATTAATCTTAAAAAGAGGATTTATAAAATTTAGTTAAAATTAGAGCAAAGCTAAGTAAGCTAAAAGGAAAAGAATTTGCCCTCAATTTAAGTATTTTTAATAATCCCATTTTAAAAATTTTAATAAATTCATAAGAAGTGAAAGGTAGTCATTTATCACTTAAAGAAATAACGGAGTATTGGACTATAAGGTTGATTGGCCAAGACTGGAGGACCAAGACTATGTTAACGCAGTCGCCTCTAATTGATAGCTATCAAACTTTCGAAAATAAATTTATTGTCCCGGGGATAAACGTTGCTGTTTCCAGGTGTCTAAAGCAATAGTATAATACCGAAGATGGTGGTGTCATCATCATTGTTCACCCTATTTGTTATTAGCAGTTACTGAGTTATGTGCCAGGGCCAAGATCGTAATGCTTTTTCCTTAGGACCATTTTGAAAGGTAGATTCAGCCAATGTGAAGCAGAATCACCTTCCTTTTGCCTGATTCCCGGGCGCACATTCTCTGCCTTTCTACTGTTGCCTCATTTGACTACCTCTGCTGTGTGGTCTGGGATGCCTTTTCTTGTTCCAGCAGCGACTCACTTGTCATACTAAATCTAATAACTGTTAAAACATTAGTTTTTGATCATTATTTGTTACATGGTTAAAAATAACTCTTCAATAGTATATTATAATTTGTCATTAAATGTGTAGATTTTTTAAATGTCAAGCTCAAAATCAGAGGTAAGAGAAACAGGAGAAGAGGAATTTCAAGAAATTTTAAAAATTGTAAAATTTTAGTCTAATAAAAGCAGAAATTCAAGTTTTTCTCTAAAACTGTATTTATTTACTAGTAAGACAAACTTAACCTCTTGAGAAAGTTGTGAAAATTTTGTTCTTTTTTTTAAAAAAGCATTTTATTGAGGGCTCTTACAGCTCTTGTAACAATCCATACACTACTTGTGTCAAGCACATTTGTGCATATGTTGCCATCATGATTTTCTATTGAGCCCGTGGTGTCAGCTCACCCCCCCTCCCATGGGACTCTTGTTCTTGTTTCGGGTTGGCGAGCATTGCAGAGCAGTGTGATCACTGGCACTGTAAATGAGGGTTTGGGGTTCTTTGACGTAAGTCAGGCATTGTTTTTGCCTCATGTGTTGTGTTTTTTCTTTTATAAACAGAGGACTGCTGTCCAGATCTATTCTGCAAGCACAGAGTGCTTCTCCAATTTTCACTCATGTTTATGCAGCACTAGTGGCAATTATCAATTCAAAATTTCCACAAATTGGAGAGCTAATCCTCAGAAGGTTAATTCTTAATTTTCGGAAAGGCTATCGAAGAAACGATAAGGTATGTGATGGACTTAGGGACTTGTGGACTACCACAGAGAGACAGACTAGCAAACCAAGTATCAGTAATAATGAACAATGTTAATTCTGCAGAGGAATTTTTTAAACACTGTGTAATGGAGTCATGAGAACTCTTTAGTTCTAGTAAATATCCATGGCCACAAAATGTATACCTAAAACTAGAGCACTTTAACTGGTTAGCCAGGAATGGCACTCTTTTGTTGGTATTGTTTTTTCGCCTTAAAATTTCCATAAAAATTAATTTGGGTGTATTGCTTATTTCAAACAATGTGTTAGTAGCTTCTGTAGATGTAAAAATCATTTTAGACTATAGATTAACTTTTGTCTCTCTCTTCACTTTTCAGCAACTTTGTCTGACGGCTTCAAAATTTGTGGCTCATCTTATTAACCAAAATGTGGTAAGTAATTCCATGCAGTATGTGGCTCTATTCAGTGACATGTTTGTTTCTTTTTTATTTATATTTGAAATAAGTATCTAGGATGATATTTTACTTTAAAACTATTAAATTCATTTCATATTCTTTGATATTAAAAGAAAGCACAACATTCTTACTTTTTAAATTGATCTAAACTCTTAATATTGTATACAATTGCCCACAATTTAAATTTCTACAAAGAAAACAATTTAAGTGTTTTGTCTTTTTGTTGTTGTTGAGACTATGCACAGCAGACAGAGTATATACCAGGTCAGTGGTTTCTGCATGTACAGTTTGGTGACATTGATTACCTTCAAGTTGTGCCACCATTTTCAGTCTTGGCTGAATTGTGCTTACCTCATTATACAGAAGCTCATTTCCCTTTAAGTTTCTTTTCTAATCTCTCCAGTTAATTGTTTTTATAAGACATCAAAATTCATAGTCTCTTCTCCACACGTCCCTCCTATACCTAGTGCTCATGCAAATGTAATAAATAACTGGTATTCTACAAGCTTGATTTCTTGCAATTGCATATACATAGTGATATTTTTAGAATCAGCTTCTCAAATATAGATTAAATTATCTTAATTTGTTTTAAATACAACCAGTTTTTTACTACTCTTGTCTTTGTGCCTATTTTGTATCTAAAGACTATTGGGGAATATTAATTTAGCTTCTCTTTGAACCTGAAAAAAAATAGTAAAATTGTTCTTATACTCAAGATTTCTTTAAATTTAAATGCTCAAGATGCATATTAAATTTAGTATCAATAAGTGAAAGAATTTTGATCATACTTAATCTTGTTTTAATGGCATTTTTTTACTTACATGAAATTGCTTCTGATGTTTATCTTAAAAAACCTTTGGATTTTAACCCCATCTCATTACATATTTTATTGTTACATTTTATTATTATGTATTATTTTAACCTCATATTAATACAGTGATGACCATGTAAACAATTTCATCTGCCACAGAACATAACATATGGTTCAGTTTTTTAACTATATGTATATTACACTTGAACTAGAAATAATTTTTGGCATTGTCACAGAAATTGACTAGCTTGGGACAGAATTTTCTCTTCACTAATGAAAGACTTTTTGAACCTCTTCTCTCCTCTCAGATGTATTTTATATACTTTCGTGGATGGTAACAGGAAATTCTTCTGAGTTGAGATTCAGTTACCTCTTCCTCATCTCAAATGAATAGCTGATTTAAAAAAAACATGCATGAAGCTTTGAACATGCTTTCTAGTTCATTTTCCCTTTACAGTAAAGCTTCTCAATAAGATTTTATTCTCACTCTTCTGGTCACTGCTAATGGAAATTCATTTTTAAACAAGTCAGGTTTATTTTTTGTTTGTTTATTTGTTTAAATGTTTAAAACTGTCCAGAAATCTTGACGATGTTTTTGAGTAAAATTAACATTTGTATATATTAGGACTATTTGCTGTTTGACAGAATTACTGCATGGATAACTTTGGAAATAAATATAAATAGTTATGGTCATGGAAAAGCCTACAAAAGGAGACATTACTAACATAATGGTTATAAAAATTATCATTTTAGCTATTGATTCATGATTTTTCAAACTTTACTTTGAAGTTATAGTGTTGCATGTTTATAATATTAAAAGGTATGTTGTCCCATGGATATATGAGGGGGTACCCCCCAAAACTGCAATTTTTTCCCAAACAATGCATTTAAATTTTTTTTTACTAAATACCCTTATCACCTTCAAAGTACTCCCCATTACACTTACATTTGTCAAATCTGCTGTTCCATTCTTGAAAACATTGTTCAAACTCACCTGTTTGGATGGCTCACAGCACCTCCCTCGCTTTTCCCTTCACTTTTTATATGTGTTCAAATTCCTATCCTCTCATGCCCCTCTTCATTCGCGGAACAAAAAGAAGTCACTTGGAGTGAGGTCAGGTGAGTGAGGTGCCAAACACTGGCTGCATGAGCAGGTACATTGCCTATCAACATTGTGGCAAAACCATTCCCCCATCTGCCACAAATCAAGCCTTTCTTGTCACATACTGTTACGCAATCTTTCAGAACCTATAAATAGCTTGATTAACACTCTGACCTGGTGGAATGAACTCCCAAGTGCATATCCTCCTCACATCAAAAATACAAACAAGAATCGGGTTTTTTTTGCAGGGGGGGGGGGCCTCCTATGCTGTGAAGCAAATTCACATTTTGTGAGCATCATCTGGAAATTCTGAACAGGAAGTTACTGAAAGTGAAAGAAAAAAATTACTCCATGTTTGGAGAGATTACATATATAACATTTTGATATCATTTATGTAATTTTGTAATATACAGATTAACTAAGTTTGAAAATTATGTCAACAGTAAGTTAATATACCTAAAAGCATTTTTTCTTTTTCAAATGCCTTTGTTTTACTCAAGGCACATGAAGTCTTATGCTTAGAGATGCTCACTTTGCTTCTGGAAAGACCTACGGATGACAGTGTTGAAGTAGCTATTGGTTTTTTGAAAGAATGTGGACTCAAATTAACAGAAGTATCTCCAAAAGGGATTAATGGTAAGTGCATCCTTTCTTTGATATGGAGCATTTATTTGAATATTATAATACTTACTGCTTATTTGTCTTACTGTTTATTTAATTGTCTTTTCTTTCTTTTTAACTTTAGCTATATTTGAACGCCTTCGAAACATTCTCCATGAGTCTGAAATTGACAAAAGAGTTCAGTATATGATTGAAGTGATGTTTGCAGTTCGGAAAGATGGCTTCAAAGATCACCCTGTGATCCTAGAAGGGCTTGATCTAGTAGAAGAGGATGATCAGTTCACCCATATGCTCCCTCTGGAGGATGACTATAATCCAGAAGATGTTCTCAGTTAGTCTGGGGCAGCTGCAGTGGGGTAGTGGGGCACCAATAAATGCAAAGATAAAAAATAAACACTTTTCTGGTTTGTTTGTTTTTTTAAGATGTTTTCAAGATGGATCCCAATTTTATGGAGAATGAAGAGAAGTACAAAGCCATTAAAAAAGGTACGTAGATCCTGCCAGTAGCATATGCTTGTCTCAAAGATTAAGCCATGAATGTCTAAGTACGCACGGCCGGTACAGTGAGAAAAAAAAAAGGTATGTAGAATAAACCCGTCAGGAACACTACTGGGAGTAGTGATACCATGAGGTAGGAGGAAGGTGGGGGGAGAAGGGAACAGATTACAGTGATCAACTTATAACACCACCACCCCCGCCCCCCAAAGGGGATGAACAGCAGAAACATGGGTGAATATAGACAGCAGATGGGGTAAGATATGAAAATAATAATACTTTATAATGTATCAAGGGGTCACAAGTGGGAGAGGTGGGGAGGGAAATAAGGAGCAGCTACCAAGGGCTCAAATACAAAGAAAATGTTTAGGAAATGATGATGGCAATATATGTATAAATGTACTTAATATAATTGATGTATGGATTTTAAGAGCACCCGATAAAATGATTTATTTTTTTTAAGTAGACCTTTTAAAAGAATTTATCTTAGATAAGCAGATGAGGGAACTACATAAATAGTGATGAGAAACATATAGATCAGTGGTCCCCGCACAAAGAATTCTCTGTTTTTGTTGAGCCATTCTCTGTATTGTTATTGTCTCATGCTCACCCGAGACCATTTTCTAAAGTGAGGTTCACTGTAGCCCACCAATTTCCTTTCTCTAGTTTCCTAAGAGCTGCAAGTAGTTTTGTGGAATTTATTTTATGCCTCGTGTCGTCCTTTTTAACTTGGGAATTCCCCATCCATTTCTTTAGGGCCTCTGAGAGATTGCCTAATACCTGAAAAGTAGCCCTTTCCTGTATTATTATAACAGTTCTTAATCTGTGGTCTAAGAGTTTTTTGTTCTCCTGAAAATTAGCTTTTGTCTGTGCAGGCTATACCTATTGGCATTTATTAGGGATTAAAACTGGAAATTTTAAAATAATGTTATAGTTCTTGTTACATTAAATAATTTATTTTAAAATAATAATGGCAAGCCAATTCATGTTAACATCTTAAATATTTTTAGGAAAATAACTTAAAAAATAAAAATATAGTGAGAATGCCATGTTTTGTATTACTGCAAATTTGCTGAATGTGTGACTACATTCAGTCTATTGTAACACATAGTTTTGATTGAAGCCATTGAAAGAAGTAAGCCTGCACAGTATGTTAGATGGAAAAGGTGTGACTATTGTAATAGTTTTTTCAGATAATTATGTGTCCAGAGGTTCTGCATCTGCAGGGATAGGGATCCAGAAAGTAAATCCTTGCTCTGTCATGCCCTGAACACTTCACTGAACCCACGTGAATAAATGGATGTGTGAGCGTGCTCTGCTGTAGCCTCCCTCCCACCTGACCATGTTTCACAGATCCCCCGTTGTTTGAGCGTTATTCACCTTGTGCCTCATTCCTCCACCACTTATCTTGTGTATGCACCTTTAGTTTCTGTGGAATCATGGCAGCTTAAAACCAATTCAGTTGTCAAACTAATCCATCAACGAAGGAGTATAAGGTGCTGTTATTTACATAGTATTTCTATTGTTTGGGTATTATAAGTAATCTGAGATGGCTTTAAAGTACACAAGAGGATGAAAAGAGATTATATGCAAATTCTACACCATTGTATTTAACTTGGGTGTCCATGGATTTGGTACCTGATTGGGGTGGTGATTCTGGGAATAACTCCCTTAGATACCTGTGGATACCTATATATTCTTGTTACTATGGTAATATTCAGCAAGTGATTAACTTTTAAAGAGAAATTGTTATGGGATTCTTAAGCACTATTAATGCACTTTTTATACTCTGTTATGTGAAATTTCCTTAGTCTGCCTTGTTATATGGATCTTTTATTCCTGCATGATTTTATAAATGTTAAATGTGCATTTGGAAATTACGTAAACAATGTAAAAAGTGTTACGTTTATGTATCTACGACATGCTGTTATGCAATAGCAGATTATCAACATTTGTTGATACAATTAGGTGTTTTCAGAAACATCTTAAGTATCAAGAGACTGTCAAGCTAATCAACATTGATTGTAATTTTCTCTTAAAAACTTTGATTTTCATCATGGTGGCAAATACTTTTGTTTTTCTTGAATGACAGGCTCACTTTGAGAATTGGAGAATGCCTAATAACCAGTTTGTCAGCTAGTCTTTCAAATAAAAAACTTAAAAAAGAGCTAATTCATCTTGCAACACAGTCTCACGCATGCTTTTCCTTACAATGCCAATCACCATGACACATCTGTCTTTAGTAGAAGTGCTGTATAACATGAGCTTCATGTTTTGTCACTCAGACTGTTACAAAAGCAACCTGAAAGCTTCCATTTTAATAAAATGAGGTTTTACTTCTTCACCACTGACATTTTTAAACGAAACTAGCCTTCCCCTTCCCCTGTGCCAGAGTGGGGCAGCAGAGAGTGTAGTGATGATCAGTGCAGTTTGTTGCCTTGGTTGTGCTGGAATTGCAACCGGTGTAACTGACTGCTTGGGAACCACCATTAATGGCACACGTCACCACCGTGAAACTGTCAATAATGCCCTGCTGTTACTAAGAAAATAGTTTTGACCTCATAGATCACTGGACCCGACCTCAGGAGCTCATAGACCGTATGCTGAAAACCACTTTATTCAATCCGTTAAGAAAATCCAATAGCCATTGCCTCAGGGATTCTGATAAGTAGATTCTAAAGTGGAAAGCTGAGAGGATGATGTAAACAGTTAGATAATTCGTTTGACCTTCATTCTTTCATAAAATGTTGTTCTAAAGCTGGCATGGAAATATGGGCACAGCAGGAAGAGAGCACAGCTTTAGTAATTAGCACCTAGAGTGACCCAGGAGTACTTGTGTTTTGGGTCTTACAGCAGTTGGCAAAACAGCAGGCATGCCTCTGCCTACTGTTGAATGCTAACATGCTTTCTCTCTTTAAAGCCTAAGCCATCTTGCATAGTAATAAACTAGATGTCACATATCACTTCTCCAAGTTCACTTTGCTAGATATATTCCTGAAGAGGTGTGTGTATCAGATAAAAGTCTGAAAGAAACTTTTTTTGTAGAATAATTTGTTCCTCGTAGTGTCACATTTTCTCCAGATAGTCAATATTATATCTTCTGATTTATACTGCTTTCGTTAACTTGAAAGACGCTATAATTTTTCCCAAAATTAATTGGCTCCCAAACTTTCTAATTAAATCAAAATGCAAAAGTGAAGTATGCCCTGATTATAAAAGTACAATGCATACAAGAAAATAAGTGCCAAATATAATTTTAGTTTTTGGCCTGCTTACATCACTTTTCGATCAGTTTCTAAAGGAGAGTTTTATTTTAAGAAGTTATAGATAATTCATTAAAAGTACTCATCTTACCAATTTTTGTTAAGATTTTAAAACTTTAGTTTTTACTTACATATAAAATGCCTCTGGTTGGATTATATTATGCAATTTAATAAGTATACACCTTAATAAAAACCTTATTACTTATTAAAAAACACTAATTTATGCAATTAGGTTAAGTAAATCATTAACAAACTTTTTCTATAGCTATCTTTGCTTGTTTTATAATTATAGTTGTAATGGAAGTGTCATATTTTTACTCCACTATGCCAGTTCCCATTCTGTTTTTTTTCCCATGGTCTACTTTTGGAAAACTTAGACTTCCCTCTTTGTTCACATAACTGCTTTGTTCAGTGGCCACTTTTTATCTGTCCAAAGAATGATAACTTATGGCGCCCTCTAGTCAAATTAGTTGTAATGCTTTCTTATCATCGAGGCAATAATGAAAGCCTGTGTGATGATAGTTTAGTGTTGTTATTTGATACAGTATTATTTACTGTGGTTTTCAATGAATTGATAATATCTTGTCAGAATGAGATACCTGTGTATAACTTACTAATTAATTTTACCCTAAACTTTTTTGGTCTTAAAGAAATTCTTGATGAAGGAGACAGTGACTCAAACACAGATCAAGATGCTGGAAGTAGTGATGATGATGAGGAAGAGGAGGAAGATGAAGAAGGAGAAGAAGATGAAGAAGGTAAAGGTGCTTATCAAGTAACATAATGTGAAATACTGTAAAGGTGCTTATCAAGTAACAATGTGAAATACTGTAATGTTCATTGAGTAGAAGGATATTTTGCCTGGACACATTTCACAACTACTGGAGGTATTTTTTGGTTGGAGAGGGATGTTACTGGCATCTAGTAGGTAAAGGCTAAGGAAACTTAAAACATTTACAAGTCACCAACAAAGAATTATTCAGCCCAAAATCTTACAAGTTTGAGAACTCCTTCTCTGAAAGTAATAAATGAGAAAATTCATCTTAACATCAACTTGATTTTTTTGTTGTTTTTTATTACTTTGGTTCTATTATAAAATACAAAGAAGGTATTTCCATGTTGAGTATGTGAAGTTTGTGCAGTTGTGGCAAAAATGGGACAATGAGAATGACTAGATATCTGCTGCTCATTAAGGCAAAATACACTGGGGAGGCCAAAGCTATCTTTGTACAGAAGCAAGCTTGGTGTTCTTCATCTTCAGCTCTGGTTTCCACTATTATTTCATGGAAAAATAAAGTCAAAATTGTACTTTGTAATACATATATTGCATCTCTGAAAGCATTAAAAGTATATTATCCTCAGAAAAACAAAATGCAATGCCAGTTGATTCCAGTTCATAGTGATTCTACAGAGACTGCCCTTGGGCGTTTCAAGGCTGTAAATCTTTACAGGAATAGAAAGCGTCGTCTTTCTCACACAGAGCGGCTAGAGGTTTCAGCCTGCTTACCTTGCAAGTCGCAGCCCAACTGGTAACAAACACTACACCACCAGGGTTCCTCTTTAAAAGGGCATATGTACAATCGGCCATCTAGCAGAGAAGCAACAAACTTCACATGGAAGAAGCACACCAGCCTGCGTGATCATGAGGTGTTGATGGGATCAGGTATCCGGCATCAAAGACCCAAAACAAAAAAATAATCAATGTGAATGGGGGAGTGTGGAGACCCGAAGCCCATCTAGACAATTGGACATTCCCTTACAGAAGGGTCACAAGGAAGAGACGAACCAGTCAGGGTGCAGTATTGCACCGATGAAACATACAGCTTTTCTCTAGTTCTTTAATGCTACCCTCCCTCCATGGCCCCAATTCTACCTTACAGATCCGGCTAGACCAGAGCATGTACATGGGTACAGAGAAGAGCTGGAGACACAGGGAGTCCAGGACAGATAAACCCCTCAAAACCAATAATGAGAGTAGTGATACCAGGAGGGGAAGGGGTAGGTGGGGGGAGAAGCGGGGAACCGATCACAATGATCTACATATAACCCCCTGGAACAGACAACATCAAAGTGGGTGAAGGGAGATATCAATCAGTGTAAGACATGAAAAAATAATTTATAAAGTATCAAGGGCTCATGAGGGAGAGAAAAAAATGAGCTGATATCAAGGGCTCAAGTAGAAAGAAAATATTGAAAATGATGACAACATATGTACAAATGTGCTTGACACAATGGATGGATGTATGGATTGTGATAAGAGTTATATGAACTCCCAATAAAATGATGAAAAATAATAATAAGAGGGCATATGTATTTTAGTTCGCAGAGCATAATAGCTCTTCTATAACATTGTAAAATAAGTTTAATGTTTTTTAAACATTTAACTATGTTTTAAACTATGTTTTAACTATGTTTAAAATTCATTTTGCATTAGAATTTATGAAAGTACAATTCAAATAAATATTACTATTAAATATCTGTAAGTAAAGCTATCATGTTTTACAAAAGAAAAAAATTGACCAATAGATATATTTGTTAGATTTTCTGACCAATTATATTGATCCACTCTTCCTTCAAAGTGAATTTCTTCCCATGAGTTATTTCAAATGATTAAATTCACATACAAATTTATAGAGAAGCAGACTCCTTTGGAAAGATGACTATGATGGGAATATGAAACATAATGAACGATATTTTACCAAACAACAGCAAGAATGCTGTGTTTTATAGTCGCTAAATGAGCAGTAACGAACACAAAAAGTTTTCCTGTTTTGGTTCTAGACTTGAGTGAACAAAACTTATTAAATAAAATTACTCTTAAGATAAAGCTAAAGAAAACAAAAATCCTCACAACTGGACCAGTAAGTCACGTCATGATAAATAGAAAAGATTAAAATTGTCAAGGATTTCATCTTGCTTGGATCCACAATCAATGCCCACGTGGACCGCAATGAAGAAAGGACACATTGCATTGGGTTAATCTGCACAAGACCTCTTTAAAGTGTTGAAGAGCACGGATGTTACTTTGAGCACTAAGGTGAGTCTGACCCAAGCCATAGTATTTTCAGTCACTTCACATGCATGTAAAAGTTGTACTAAAGAAGAATCAATGCATTTGAACTATGGTGTTGGCGAAGAATATTGAAAGTACCATGGACTGCCAAAAAGCACCCACAGATCTATCTGTCTTGGGACAAATACCGTCAGAATGCTCCTAAGAGGCAAGGATGGCAAGACTGTGAGTCACATACTTTGGACATGTCAGGAGAACTCAGTCCCTGGAGAAGGACATCGTGCTTGGTAAAGTGGAGAAGAGCAAAACAAGAGGAAGGCCCTCCACAAGATGGATTGACGCGTTGCTGTAACAAGGGGCTGAAACATAAGGGAAAATTGTGAGGTGGACGCAGGACTGGGCATTGCTCTTTCTGCTGTTCATGGGGTTGCTCTCTATGGGTTGGAACCAACTTGCTGGCAAAACAACAAAGACGTGAAAAAGTTACTTAATGTTGTAAATACTTAATTTACACAGAAAATCTTCTTAAACTCAAATTCTGAATCATTTTATAAAAAAATACATTTTCAAGTCTTTACTTTTATTTTCTTAAATTTTCCTGTGCTTAATTTCTTCCAGGACAAAAAGTGACTATTCATGACAAAACAGAAATTAATCTTGTCTCATTTCGTCGCACAATTTATCTTGCTATTCAGTCAAGGTAAGAGGTGAACATTCAGTAGTAGGGCCTCATTTTGACAGGTAGATCAAGGATGTACTTTATAATTTGATGACAGAATAACTAGATTCTCAGGCAATCTCTTTACCATCACCACCACTACCAAGTGATTAGTAATTCAGGACTTTTTTTTTTTAACTTAATTGGAAGGTTACATAATTAAGCATTTTTAGCTCTCTCATTGCTTATAGTTCTTTATAGAGCTAGCATAGTATTCAATTATATAATAGAGATATTTATCCTAATCTTGGTCCTAAACAGAAGTATTATTAACTATTGTTTACTGATGTGCTATGCCGATTGAAATGTATATCATTACCAGTGGAAATGACTGTGTGTAAGCCGGGTTTTTCAGCACATTTTTAATGTAGTTTTTGTGGTGAAATTAGGTGCCTTGGCTGATATTTGGGTCGGCTCATACTTCAGTATATACAGTACACTTGAACGTTTTGAAGAACCTTTGATTTAAAGTTAATATCCATTACCTTCCACTACTGTCAAGGTAATTCCAACCTGTGGCAGCCCTATGTAAGGTTAGAGACTAAATGTTTATGGGAGCAGACAGCTGGTGGCTTTGAACAGCTGACTTTATGATTAGCAGTCCAGTGCCTAGCCCACAATGCCACATGCCAGACCCTGTGTTTGATTTTGAAGAGAAATAAATGAGAATGTTAAAAGCTTAATGCGCTGTTGTTTTTGGTGAGAATCAACCTATTGAGTTAGTGGGCACGGTATTTACATTTTACACAGGAGGAGGATTGTTTTCTCAGTTTTGTTTCATTGCTAGGTTTTGTATATTTCCATTTAGTATGAAGTAATAGCAATGATGACTCATAAGTAGGAGTCATCTTGTTTTCATTCTGTTTGAAAATTTTTTGGCTTTGGATTCATCTTCAGTGAGAGGAATATTAACAGCCAAACATGGGTTGGAAGTGTGGTTGCTCTTAGCTATTTATTTTTCACATGAAAGAGAAAACTTTCAGACAAGCTTAATAGGAGAAATTGTTTTATTAAAGATTCATACTCTTAGAGTTTGGCCTTCTTTTTGTCCTTTGTATATATTGTATGGTATATTTGTGAACAGCTGATTCACTATTTTAATATTATAATTAACTTTAACTTTGAAGAGTTTTGTGAAAGTCTTTGGGTCATTATTGAAAAGAAAGCATTTTTAAAAGTGACTTGTTGGTACTTTGTCAATCAAACAAGACATGGAAAAATCTAAGTGTTAATAGATACATGGCCTTTATCCTAGTAGTAATAACCAACTTTAAATGTTGATAATTGTTTTAAAAAACAATTTTATATATAACAGTGTATTGGGTTTTGTTTGCTTTATTTATTTACTTTGAATGTCTTGACTGAATTATATACAAAATTACCACTAGAAAAAAAATTGGGAAAACATTGTTCAACACTGTTTATGCACTACTGAAAATGAAGTTAATGGAGAACCACCACTATTTGAACAAGTGGTGTTTGGTAAAATGTTAGGTGGGGTGGGGGGGAAGTATCACATAGAACTATGCCTGTGATATTCTCTTAATTGTATAAATTTCCCAAATACAAACCAGTTGGCATCCATTTGATTCCAACTCATAACCCGAAGGCAGGATAGAACTGTCCTATCAGACTTTCCAGGTTAAAAATCTTGGCAGAAGCCATGCCAACTGTCACATCTCTGTTCCCTGGAGGAGCTGGTAGAGTTACATCACTGACCCTGTAGGTAGCAGCTGACTGTCATCATGGCACCACCAGGACCCCTTGTATACCACAGTAGAGATCAAGGCTAAAACGTAATCGTAAGTCTGATCACTATGAGATAATTTTATATAAATTCACATTTAGAAATCTTGAGAATAAAGCTAGGTCTGATAGTTGAACTACATGGAGAATTTTATTTTCCAATTTCTTTCAAACCTTTATTTTCCTCTTACTGTTCAGGTTCCTTAAATAAAATAACCCTTTTTTTGTTTTCGCAATATAAACTACAGGATTGACTTTGCTCCTGAAAACAGTGCATTCCTGTTTTTTGTTTATTTTAAATGATGTTTCCATCTTACTTTACATTAAAGCTGTAGCATCAGAGTGAGGTGACACTACCATGCTTCCACTAATTTAACGTTTTCTAAGATTGGACATTTTGATAGACTCATTTGCCACTGCAGCTTGAAAACTGGCATTAAGTAGACAAGACAGTAGTTTAGTAAATGTGTCCCTTTTTATGTTTTGTTTTATAAGGATATCTACATACATATTTTTAAATTTTATTTTATTGAGGGCTCTTACAGATATGTTATCACCTTTTACAAAACATGTTCTTTCTACTTGAACCCTTGGTATCAGCTCCTCATTTTTCCCCCTCCCTCCCCCATGTCCCCTTGATAATTTATAAATTATTCTCTTTTTTTCATATCTTAACACCGACCACTGTCTCCCTTCACCCACTTTTCTGCTGTATCCCCCTGGGAGGGAGTCCATACGTCAATTATTGTGATTGGTTCCCCCTTACCCCACCCCCCACCCCTCCCTTCCCTTCCCCTCCTACTGTCGGTGCTCCACTTACTGGTCCTGAGGGGTTTATCTGTTCTGGATTCCCTGTGTTGCAAGATCCCATCTGCACCAGTATAGATGTTCTAGTCTAGCCAAATTTGTAAGATTGAATTGGGGTTGTGATAGTGTGTGTGTGTGTGTGTGTGTTGGGGGGGGGG
>NW_022103899.1:5904004-5922921 GCF_000313985.2 Echinops telfairi | reverse complement strand
TTGTGTGTTTCATCAGTACTATGCTGCACCCTGACCGGCTTGTCTCTTCCTTGTGGTCCTTCTGACAGGGGGTATCCAATTGACTACTGATGGGCTTTGGGTCTCCACTCTGCCCTCCCCCTCATTCCCATTGATATAGTTTTTTTGTTTTCTTTTGGGTCTTTGATGCCTGATATCTGATCCATAGACATCTCATGATCACACACACTGGTGTGCTTCTTCCATGTGGGCTTTGTTGCTTCTCAACTAGATGGCCGCTTGTTTATCTCAAGCCTTTAAGACCCCACACGCTATATCTTTTAATAGCTAGGCACCATCAGCTTTCTTCACATTTGCTTATGCACCCATTTTGTCTTCAGTCATCATGTCAGGGAAGGTGAATGTCGCAGAGTGCATGTTAGTAGTACAAAGTTTTCTTGCCTTGAAGGGAGTGCTTAGTAGAAGCCCAATGTCCATCTGCTGCCGTACTTTATAAATAAATATATGTACATAGATCTATCCCCTATAATTATACGTAAATGCATTTACATATATACATTCCTGTTTTTAGACCTCTATAAATGTCCTTTGCCTCCCAGTTCTTTCCTCTATTTCCTTTTACTTTCCTCCTGTCCCACTATCATGTACGACCTACATTTGGGTTTTGGTAATTCCTCTCTGCTTACTTGCCCCCTCTCTCGTGTCCCCCTGGAACCATTGGTCTTATTGTTCTCTCCTCAGGATTGTTCATCCCACCTATCTTGTCCAGATGGACATGCGCAAAAACAAAACAAAGCAAAACAACAAAAAAAGACAAAAATAATAAAAGACAAAATATAAATCAACAACAGCTAAATACAACAAAACAAATAAATAAATAAGCCGACAGCAAAAGAAGAAAAGCCCTCAAACAGTTCCAGGCCTGTCGGTTGATCTTTATGAGTGTTTTCCAGATTAGTCCTCTGGATGCCATGCCCTGGCCCCAAAGTCCACCTTTGGCGTTCCTTGGGGGCTTTGTTGCTTTGCTCCACTTGCTGCTCTGCAGTGAACCCTTAGTGTTTCGCACCGGTGCAGTGGGGTCGGATCTGGCACATCTGCACAGTGTCCCCAGTGCTGTCCCCCTCAGCACTATGTGTCAGTGAGGGATGTTGCTGGGTCTCCTGGTGGGCCTGGCCTGGTGATCCTCTCTGTGCATTGGCTGCCCTGAGCCGGAATATTGTCCTCAGGCCTTGGTGGGCTGTGATGTGTTCCACTGGTTCTCCTTCCCTCCTCCTTTGCTCCTAAGCAGACACTCCCCTCTTCCTGAGCTGCAGCTTCAGTGCTGTCCTCTGAAGTGCATTTCTCGGGGGTGGGGGCTAGGGGTGCCCATGTAGTTGGGATTGGGGGCCAGCCCCACAGACCTCTCTATTGGTTCCCTGCTTCACGGCTCTATGTTGCATTCACATCTTGGTGTGGAAGTCTGGTCCCTCCCTTTCCTGTAGAGATAAAAACTCCCCTTGAATGGGTACTGTCCTGTGCCCCTGCATATTCCACCACCCCCCCTTTTTTTAGTTGGCTGCCATATGTATCCCTGGGTTGGGTTTGGCACCTGCCATAGTACCAGGCCCTCACTCCAGGAATGTATGCTCCTTTTTGCGTTTTTCCCCCCTCAGTCATCCTTTGTGTTAAACCCAGAATTCATTTTGGTTTAACATCCTTAGTAAAGAATTAAAATAACAAGTGAATGTAATTCTTTAGTATTTACAATTAGTGGAATTTTGCAATGATCTTGATGTAGGGAGATGTAAAATAAGGAAAACATGAACAAATTATCATACAAGGGCTCCTTGTCCATAGTACTTCACTTACTCGATAAAGAAGTGAAACTTGACAAATGCCTCATCAACTACCTGGTGTTTCCAAAACAATTTCAGGTTTTTCCTGGCTGCTAAGTTTGTTTTACATAGAGAGCTAGAAAAGCAGAGTGAGATCTTCCTTTACCCTTTGTAGCGGTGATGATATGTGCCATCACGTTAACTCCTGCTCATAAGGATCAAGTGGAATTGCCTCACAGGGTTTCCTAGGCTGTCATCGGCATAGGAGCATATCCCACCCCGTCTTTGCTTCCTCATGACCCCTACTGGTGGGTGCTGACCCCACCCCTTTGCTTACCAGCTGCAGGCCAAACATTGTGTCACCATAGCGCCTTAAGTTTGACCTGTTTGGGTTTTGTTAGATGACTAAAGTTTGTTAACTCCAATACTTTAACACCAGGTAGTTGATGAAGCATTAGCTCCAACACTTTCATCTTAGGACTAGATAGTATCTAATGTTACCTGTTACCAATGTTCTTTCTTTAATTTTTTTGTTTCATTGCCCTATGCTTTTCTGGTATGCTTTTAATACTCAGTAAATAATAGCGCCATAGAACAGAGATGAACTCTAAAACTAAATTCATAGTCATTATATTGCAGTGAGTGATTATCTTATCCTACTGTTGTCAAAACAATGGACATTTGAACATTGTACAAAAACAAAAGGGACAGTGCATTTTCCTGAATCAAGTTCACCTTGAGTTTAATCATTCTCTGAGATAACATGTGTTGAAGAGCTATTTTTAATTCAGTACATTGTTTAAAAGTTTTCGTGCAAGTTATTTTGGTTACTTTAATATTTTTTTATTTTGGTCTTCGTGTAGAAGCCCTGTGTTGACTGTGAGCCCAGGTGAATTGTAGAAGGGGAGATTGAGCACTAGGTGTCATTCTGGGCTCCTGCAGCTTCTTGGACTTGGACCAGGAGAGGAGGAAACAATAGTGTAGTAATTTTAAGTAGTTTGTAATAAAAGAAGTTAGAAGTTAAAATATATAAATCTTCCAAGCTTGAGAATTAAGTATAAGCCTGAAAATCTTGACCTCTGCTTGTACTTACTTTGGTGGAAGGTTTATTACGACCAGACTTCCTAATTTCCCTAAACACATAATATATATTTCAAGACACTGCTGTGCAAATTAAATGTTAATGATGGCTGTTTATTACTAAATGTTGAGTTAAGTAAATGAGGAAGTGTAAGTTTTCCTCTGCTCCCTGCTTCTCGGGCTATGTGGCCGGGAACCAATCAAATGCCTTTGAATTTTGTTTTTTCTCCTCAGTGAAATTGAGAGGGTGGGATCTCATTTGCCTCTGCATATTTTAAAAGTCCTAATTGTGTATAAGAATCATCAGATGGTATGCTACGGGTATTTTTCCTTCAGAAGTTGTTACTGCAGTAGATGTGCATTTGTGACTGATGCATAAAAATAAATTTCTTAAAAACTTTGGCAGACTATCAATATTTATGAAAAAAGTTAGTATTTTTAAAGCTTTTAGTTCTTTTAGTCTTCATTGTTAAAGTGTCCTCCCTGTTTTCCTAGCTAAGGTTTTGAAAGTGGTTACTGTATTTTTCTTCCTTAGATTTATTTAACGATTACCAACATTTGGTTTCTTGAAATGACAGAATAGCAGGTGATCTCTAGAAAAATACTCAACATTATACAGCATTTCTTAAAATCAGTACCTTGGCACTTGATTGGTTTTCCAGAGATATAATACTTAGATGGGTCTTATATTACTGGGCTATCAAATTGGAACTGTTAATAAATCTTTTATATCCAGTTATAGTTGTCCAGTGGTTGAAGGGAAAATTATTTGTAACACTAAACATTTAGTATCATTGTATTTTCTCAATTTGGAACTGATTAAAGACAAACCTTTGATTATTGTACAGGATGGCAGAAATGAAAATGATTATGATGATTATTGTTTGTACTGTTTTGTCACCTTAAAATGAGGGAAATCATATGCAGCAGAAGCTTTTTTTTCTGACTAGTAATAAATTAGGGTTTACTGATTTGGGGAATAATAAAATCTATCTATGTATGTATTTCTTCTGTTTGTTTGAGATGAGGTTTATTTTTCCTTTTTTAAAAGTGGAGATGTAATTCACATACCATAAAATGCACCCTTTAAAATGTATAGTTGAGTGTTTCCCACAGAATTGTGTACCAAAGTCACCATCTAATGCCAGGACACTTTCATCACTCCAAATTTACACCGTGTGCCCATTAGCAGTCACTCTCCTTTTCTCCTAATTCGCTTTCTGTTTTTGGAATTGTATATTCTAGACGTTTCTTGCAAATGGATTATATAGTATGTGAGCTTTTTCTGTTTTGGCTTCTTAGCATAATTCAGAATTCATCCGTGTTAGCATGTATCAGTGATCCATTCTCATTTTTAGTTGGACAATATTCCCTTTTATGTATGTATCACATTTGTTTATCCATTCATTTATTGGCGCCCATTTGGTTCCGTTCTACTTTTTCACTCGTATGCATAGTATTGCTGTGACTGCTTCTGTGCAAGTTTATTTGTGGACCTAAGTTTGCGCTTGTCTTGGCTATATACTAATGATGAGAATTGCTGAGCCATCTAGTAACTCTTGTGTTTAACTCTTTGAGGAAATGCCAAAGTATGTTCTAAAGCAGTTTTATCACTTTACTACCAGAAATACAGTTTCTCCATATCCTTACTCAGAGTTGTTGTTGTTGCCTTCCATTGTTCTCACATTTTCATGTGAAGCACAAAAGTCTGATATTTTTATGAAGTCCAATTTAGCACTTTTATTTTTGTTAATTTGCTTTTGGTGGTCTTTTTGAGAAACATTTGCATAACCCAAATCCCAAATGTTTATGTCTCTGTTTTCTTGTAAGAATTTAATGGTTTTCTTCCGTGTAGTTCTTGGGTCCATTTTTGAGTTGATTTTTATATATAATGAGTGTTAGGGATCCAATTTCACATAGTCCACATTCATTTATCCACCAGTGTTTGCATAGAAAGTCCATGCCCTTTCTGTGAGTGTTAGTTAAATGCTCTGGAGTTTAATGTGTCATCTTGTTTTATAAACTGTAGCCAATAGTACATGCTTTCCACAATTAGTTTCTTTAATGTGAAACTAGATCAAACAGATACTTTTAGAAAATAATCTGAGTTCAGAATCTTTTCACATTTTTTTACACTTTTCTTGTCCAGTTTTGCAAACATGACTTGTTCACACATCATTCACCTGTAGTTAAATATACAGAATCTTTCCAAAGAAACAGTACTATTTTATGAGATTCACATTTAGTTAAGACACTCAATTTTTATATGAGCTAACATGCAATTCAGTTGCAGTGAATGGTTGCAAGGGGAGGCAGCGTAGCTTAGTAGAAAGGAGCATACCAGTTCAGGATTCCCTGCACATCCCTGGTAGGAGTGATGAGGTATACTTTGTGAAGGTTAGGGATATTTCTGCACTGCTTTTATTTCAATAACTGTTAGTTACATTTTTATTACCTGTATTCTTGAGGAGGCGTGAACTGTGTTTTTTATATTTAGCAGAGAATACTATGAAGTCTAGTATAAAAACGATTTTCCAAAAATTATTAAAATAAGGATTTGGGGTATAAAAGAATGCTACTGTTAATGCAGCCAGCTCTTATCCTAACTTTTGACCATTTTATCTCTACAGTTTAGATTTTGAAGAATGTGCTCACAAATTGCTGAAAATGGAATTTCCTGAAAGTCAAACAGTACGTTAACACTATTTTCATTTGAAGATTTATAGTCTTGGAAACCTAAAAGGCAGTTCTACTGTCTTAGAGGCTCATAATGAGTTGGAATTGACTCAATGACAATGAATGAGAATGCCAGGACAAATATAGATCACAATAAGTCATCTTTTTTTCTAGTTGCTTTCTTACCTGTATTGTTCCTCACCCATAGATATTTCAGGTCCTTGGAGCCTGTACAAAGGCTTCGAATTTTGTATTTCACATGTTCCATTTTATATGGTAGGCATATAGCACAGATATAAAATTGAATGAATTAGCTCCAGTAGGCTATGTAGTTTTTAATTCTTTCATGGGATCTCATCGATTATGTGCGCGGTTACTATTATGTAGGTGTCTTTTGCTTTAGTGCTTTAAGTGTTCAATGATAAAGCATAGATCACTGTAAATGTATGGCTTATACAGTGTCCAGCAAGCTGTCGCTCAGGCCCACCTTATTTTTGCAAATAAAGTTTTATTGGAACATGTCAATGCTTATTTGTATTTATATTATCTATGGCTGCTTTCCTGTTACTGCAGCAGAGATTGAAATATGTTGCCCTTTACAGAAATAAGTTTGCTAATCTTTGTTCTAGAATATGGATTCACTCTTGAAATGCCATGATATGCGATCTTGAGAAAATTTTGTTTTCTGAAATTTAAAAGATGTTTCCCTTGTGAAGTTTGTTTATTGGTATACTAATAATAGAGTACTTATTCTTAATCCAATGTCATTAATATATTTTTGTCAGAAGAAAATAAATTAGTAAGTTAACTTTAAAAATCATTAATTGAAACTGAAATTTCTATATGTTCTTGTCACATTACTTGAGGAATATAATTAAGTCATTATAAATGTTATTGAGATTAGCCCAGAAGACAGTTGTTCTGGAGATAGCCTCCGCATATTGTGATAGTATTTAAAAGAAGGTCTTGGTGTATCTATTTTTGTGCTTAGGGTTACTCAAAAGAATCTCCTAAAAATCACTGTACTATTTAATTAAAATGTTAAAATACTTAATTATTGAACGCCACAGGGAATAACTCTTGTAATTGCATTTAGTCCGGCCAAGAAAGTAATTTGTTTTGCTTGTAAGGTTGACTTTATTAGTTGTGCTGTCAGCATATTACCATGGTTAATTGTTTAAAACTTGATTTACTGTTGTGCTATTTTAAAACAACATTGGTAGAAAAAGTTAAAATGTATTTAAATGTATAAGACTAGCATATCATGGCATAGTTCAGAAGTTTTTTGCATTGTATAACAAGTTCAGAGAGGTCGATCTTTTCAGAACTTAATGCATTTGCAAACATTGTATTGATTAAAGTAACTTTTGGTAAGTCTTTAAAAAACAATTGCCAGACACAACTTCTACAAATAGCTGTGGGTTGTGACATTAGGCGTTTGAGTTGGTTGTCGTTTCAGTAGACTCTCATTTTTAGGGTGGTGCAGTTCAGTGAATGTATTGGAGTGGTAGACACTCTCCTGGTCTGCTCTGTGAGTGGTAGAGGATTGTCTTCTGCCCTGTGCAGCAAGTACAGTGACCGCTGTCCACGTGTGGCTGTTAAGCACCTGTGGTGTAAGCATTCGAAATTTAAATCATGATTGATACACAGCTGTTGGTCACCATGCTGAAGAGCAGAGTTACAAGAGAGCCTCTCTGTACTGTCTCTCAAGGGCCTCCTTCCTTGCCCTGAGCCTCCTCTGGAGTCTCTCGCATACATTGTTTACATAAAGATAACCTAATTTTTTTTCTGTAACAGTAATCAGAGATTAATTTATGCCTTTATTCCTTTAGCCCATATTGGCCAACTGTCTTCATCTTTGAAATTGCTGTGACTATAGTACTTGTTTTGGTAGGGTTAATTCAAGAATTAATATTTGTTAATTCTGAATCTCTAATTCATTATGTTGATGGTATTTCCTAACCAAAGACTTATTAGTGCATCAGAATTTTGACTGGCAGGTTATTAAGTCTCTTCAATAACCTAACTGGACCAGGTATTCTGGCAGGAATTATGGGATGATTCCAGAGAGACCTCCATATGCACAGCATGTATTTTGAGATTAAAAATTTTAGCTGCTGGGGCATTTTTATTTGTTTTTTTACCTATATTTAAGTTTACTTCATCAACCAGAAAGTTTCCCAAGTTTGCATTAAAATTGTACACATTTATGCTTCATAAAGACTCAGTATGCTCTGCCTATCCATACTAGTAATTAGTAATTGAAGTTAAATTGTTGGGAAATATTTAAACTGTTGTTAAATGTTGTCTTGGTGGGTCTATATATAAAGAATTTTGCATATAATTCTTTAGAAATACAGTAGTTTAGTCTTTCTTGATTCTCATACCAGGGTTTGTGAAGTGGTTCATACTGTATAAATTTAGAATTTTTAAATTAATTTAATTAGTGTAAATGGCTGTCAAAGCTGTCACCTAGACAGAAGGCTTTAAAGAACTGAGCTTCAACAAGATCAAGAATTTTATTTTCTGGTTATGACTAATATTGACAAAGTTTGAAAAGTTTAGTGATTTTTAAAAGTAAAGCTGAAATATCTAAAAAACAATTATAATAAAATACCTGAAATATTTAGCCTCTATCTTACAGATAAATTATCTTATAGTATATATTTTGAATCGTTGATGCCATTGCTTTGTCCACAAATAGAAAGAACTCTGCAACATGATACTGGATTGCTGTGCCCAACAAAGGACCTATGAGAAATTTTTTGGCTTATTAGCTGGGGTGAGTTCTGTGCTCCTCAAAGGGCCCTCTTCTCCTTTGCCCTAAAAGATTCTTACCCTGAGTACTGTGAACTAATGTTTCTTCTTTATAGTCTGATCTAATACAACAGCGCATCTTTGCTGAAAATTAATTTTTCTTGATGTAGGTTTCTCCCTCTTGGAAACATTTTAGCAGTGCTTTGCATGAGGCACATTGGTGGCATAGTGGGTTATATGTTGGGCTGCTAACTGCAACATCAGCAGTTTGAATCCACCCTTCTCTCCCAAGGAGAACGATGAGGCTTTCTGCTCCTGTGGTGGTAGAGTGGTTACATGTTGGACTGCCAACAATTCAGAACCACCAGCCACTCTGAGGAAGAAAGACGGGCCTTTCCACTCCTGTAAAGAATTAGTCTCAGAAACTCACAAGGGCAATTCCACGCTGCCCTTTAGGGTCACTTTGAGTTGGCATCGACCTGATGGCAGTGAGTTTGGATTTTTTGGGAACAATTTACAACCTCAGGCCTCTATGAGTCAGAATTAACTTGATGGCAGTAGATTTGGTTTGGGTAATTTTTAACTTTGCTTTTTAATTTCCCATGCTTTTGTAACCATTTTCCAATGAGAGATAATTACTATTTTTTCAAAATCTCAAGACAGTTTCTGGTGTTAAGTACATTTTTAGCACAAATAAAGTGTGAGCTAAATTATTATTTTTAATCCAAATGATATTCATTACATAGAAGTATGCTTGCAGACTATACAATATCTTTGATCATCAGCATATTTAGAATTATTCTAGCAATAAGTCCCAAGTAGATCAAGGTCATATATTAAGTTCTTGAACATCCTCGAATACAATGCACGAAGATTTGGTGATTTCAAGATATATTAAATAATCGCTTCAGATTCAATAAATGTAGGAGGATTTAATGTGCATCTAATCTTACTGACATTGAGTTTTTTTATTTATTAGCGTTTTTGCATGCTAAAAAAAGAATACATGGAATCCTTTGAAAGCATATTCAAAGAACAGTATGATACTATTCATCGTTTAGAAACAAACAAATTGAGGAATGTTGCCAAGATGTTTGCTCATCTTTTATACACTGATTCCCTTCCATGGAGTGTAAGTAGATGGTTCAATATTTATACTTGTTTTTGATCCCTTATTATTCTAAAGTAGATATTAAGTATAATATAGTTATGTTTTTACTTGGGATATGTGCTTTTAATTATCTTTGAGACCATGTTCATATTGGTTAGTGTATAACATAGGCTCAAAAAGCTTTGTAGATATATATGCATTTAAGAAGTATCCTGGATTATATTAACAGCCCAGATACATCACAGAGCTTTTCAATAGTGATAGTTAGGATATTGCCAGGGTAAATGTTTGGGGTTTTAATATTCTCTGTGCACATATTCAGTATTTGGGTGACACATGCTTCTTTGAAGCTGTAAAGTGGAGGATTCCTGAGGCAAGACTGCAGAAAAGTGATTGTTGTAAGAGGATGTGTATATTGAAGCTGAGTGACAGGGAAGAATTTCTATAGTCTTGGTGGAAAATACTCACTCAATTGAAATTTGAATTGCGTCTTTTAGGCTGGCATTTACTGTACAACTGCTATTTACTCCGCAACTGTTTATGGGCCTACCACTCATTTGCCGGTCATATCGCTGCTCGGGGTCCAAAGTGAATTAAAGATGGTGACTGCTTAGCTTTCATTTCGACGAGGTTACCATATACGAGAAGAGGGAAAGTATACCCAAGAGTAGTGATAATACAAAGCAAAAAAAGTGGTTACATTATGTGCAAGTAAAGTTGCTAAAGAATTTTTTAAAAGAAATTACACACAGGGAAAGAGAAGAAAGAAGGCTGGGTGGATCACATTGTAGACTGTAACGGTAGAAGAAGGAAATGTTACTGGGTTTACACATGTTAGAAAATTCTTTAAAATTTTTCATTGTAAGTTGGCTGGACCCTAATTGTAATCAGTCTGACTTCCTTTTATTTCTTTTTTTAATTTTCAGGTTCTTGAATGTATAAAACTGAGTGAGGAAACTACTACATCATCCAGTAGAATTTTTGTGAAAATATTTTTTCAGGAATTATGTGAATACATGGGTCTTCCTAAACTTAATGCAAGATTAAAGGATGAGTAAGTTTATCACTATGCACTTTTAATTCAAATGGAAAGACTCCCGAATTAATTTCTCTGATTTAGTGAGAAAAAAACTAATTCCATATGCTAATTTCCATTGCTGATATTAAATACTTATAGGTTTATTTTCCTGTAACTCAAATTTTGAGCTTTGGGTGGTAATTAATTTTGATCATCAGTGGACATGTACAGATTCCCAGTCATGTGATCGTTCAAAGTACCACACTGAACTAGAGCTTTTTCCAAGACTATGTAATTCCTATCTCAACTTTATATGACTCATTACTACCAAGGTTGGCTTCTGTGCCCCCACCCCGCTGAAGTCCAAATCCAGTAGTCTTTGTCCTTTGTCACCCTCATGCCCCTTGATATTTTTGCCTCAAAATTTATACATGTTACCTTAATTCTCTTCTCAATCTCGTATCTCCACCTGAGTCTGCACCTCCAGTGTTAAAGTTTACCAAAGTTGTATCAGGGGTCCTATATCCTCTGCGGTATTCCATTAGTTTCTCACTGCATTGTGTAGTTAGCTATTTGGTACTTGTCTTCTGTTGTAAATGTATCTATTCCTTCCCTAGCACTCTAAAGATAACACCTTGTTAAGCAAGTCTGGCTCTTTATGTTTCCTTGTCTTTGATTCCGCTTGAGCACATCCTCTTGTTCTTTCTAGCAAATGCTTCATCATTCCTCATTTGTGTCCCCTTTTTCTATGAAACTGTCGCTCCTGAGTCATTCTGTGCTGGCACTCAGTACTTGCCAAACCACGTTGTTTGATGAAGCTTTTTCTACATGTGTCCCATCCTAATAGTGAATACAGGCAGCCTTTTCATTCTTTATTTATCCCTCTTGTTGATTACTTGTCCCTATCTTTCACTGCTTAGCACAATGTTGTGTTGGGTGCACGCCAACATCAGGATTTTTTCCCATGTATTTGGACACCCATGTACACATAAGCATATACATATATGTATATATGCCTCCTTTGTAAACCTGGTAAATGATATAAACCGCTTACCATACTTAATTTACTTTACTTAGTGTTTTATAAGTTAGAAAAATCTTGAGAAATGACTGTTTCTTTATTTTTAAGGTGTTCTTTTTAAGGTATTTTTTTCATTATTCTTTTTTAGAACTCTACAGCCATTCTTTGAAGGATTGCTACCCCGAGACAGTCCAAGAAACACTCGGTTTGCCATCAACTTTTTTACTTCTATCGGTCTTGGAGGCTTAACGTAAGAGCATTTTTCAGAGTCTTATTTGCACTCTACAGAATTGCTCCACCATTGCAGTGAAAGCAGGATCTAACATTGCATTTTTAATTAGGGATGAGTTGCGGGAGCATCTGAAAAATACACCAAAGGTCATCGTGGCGCAGAAACCAGATGTTGAGCAAAATAAGTCCTCTGCGTCTTCATCCTCTTCCGCATCGTCTTCTTCAGAATCTGCCTCCTCTGACTCGGATTCTGACAGCAGTGACAGCAGTTCAGAATCTTCCAGTGAAGAGAGCGAGTCTTCATCCACCAGTAGTCACAGCTCTGCAGGTACTGACGCACATCGTTTATCTTTTCCTTTCCTAACAAATAGACCGCTAGTGATGTTCAGTAAGGAAAAAATCTACTTTGATTGCTTAGTATTAAGTTGTTTAAAACCAAACCAGACTCACTGCCAACAGAGTCGATGCCAACTCATAGCAGCCCTGCAAGACAAGTGACGATAGGCAGTTTTAAGGCAAGGTAGAACTGCCCCCTGTGAGAAAGACTCATCTTTCTCCCACTCATTTGTTTAAAAAAACACTGTTAATTGTTTAAATGATTAATGATTTTGGTTCTAGATATAAGAACTCTAGTGGCACAATGGTTAAGCACTTGCTGTTAAGTGAAAGGTCAACATTTCAAACCCACCAAAAGAGATGTGGCAGCCAGCTCCCATAAGGAGGACAACCTTGGAAACCCTACCGGGAGTTCTAGTTTGTCCCATCAGGTCACTGTGAGTCAGAATCTATTCGTCGGCAGTGAGTTTGGGTTTATTCTTCACGGGCAGTTGGATTTATAGACATGCTCCCATGACAGTGCTCTTGCACGTGTCTTTGGATGACAGGGTGTACATCTGTGGCTATACCCAGTAGAATCACCCCCAGGGCAGGAGGGGAACGTATATTTAGTTTTAGTAGGTATGGTCATTGTTCCAAGTGAGAACTTCAGTGTGCATTCTCACCAGCCATTCCACTCTCACTCACACTTTATGGTTCCCAGTCTTTTCATGCAGCCATTCTGAGAGAAGCCCTGTTGCTTTAGTGGGTTACATGTTGAGCTAACAGCTAGGGCAGAGGTTCAACCCCACCAGTTTGCACTCCTCAAGGGAAGATGAGGCTCCCATAAAGATTTAAAGCCTTGGAAATCCAAAGGCTCTGTGGGGTAAGGTTGGTGTGAGTTGAAATTGGTTCAATGGTAGTGACTTCGAGAGGTGTATTGTGGTTTTGATAAATATTTCTTCGATTACCATTTTATATATGATTGACCATTTGGTTATTCTTTCTACTTTTAAAGGCTCCAGTATTTGCCCATTTGAAAATTACATGGTCTTTTCTACTGATTTGTAGCTCTTTATGTCTTCTGGGTGTTCATCTTTCGTTGCTTATATGTATTATAAATAACTAGCCCCACTTTTGTCTCTGACCCTCTGACCAGCTCTGCTGGCCTCTCTGTCTTTCAGCAGCAGCCCTGTGCCCAGACAAACTCTGGAATCAGCAAATGCTCCCAGGGACAAAGCCATTCCTCTTGGCTTACTTTTCTATGATTTCCCCCCTTTGCTGAATCTTGACCCCACGCTTCTATTGGATTTTCATTATTTTTTTATGCCTTTCTATACTTTTAACTTTTTATTTTAAACTAATTTTAGGCTTAGTGAAAAAAGGTTCAAAATAGCACAGGGAATTCCCATATAACTCTCATCCATTGTTCCCTAATAGTAGAATCCTATATAGCCATAGTTCAGTTATCAAAACCAGGAAATTAGTAGTAGAATAGCACAATTAAGTAAACAACAGATCTCATTTGACTTTTACCTGTTTTTTCATTAATGTCTTCTCCCATGGTCCAGAATTCTGTTTACATTAATTGTATGTCTCCTTACTCTTCTGCAGTCTGTCAGAGTTCCACTCAGTGTTTCCTTGTTTTTTGTTATATTTTATTGGGGGCTCTTACAGCATGCATACATTCTTTACATCAGTTGTATCAAACATATTTGTACATATGTTGCTATCATCATTTCCAAAACATTTTCTACTTGAGCCCTTGGTATAATCTCCTTTTTCCCATCCCTCCCCTAACCTTCGTGAATCCTTGATCAATTATATATTGTATCTTTTGTATCTTTTAAAAAATTATTATTTTGTATCTTACACCGTCTTTTGTCTCCTTTCACCCACATGACTGTTATTCGTCCCCTTGTGGGGGGAAGCTATATATCCCACCTTGTGATGGGTTCTCCCTTTCTTCCGCTTCCCCTTCCCCGTTCATCCCCATACCCTCATGATATCACTACTCCCACTACTGATCCTGAATTCCATGTGTCGAGAGTTCTTATCTGTACCCATGTGTGTTCTCCAGTCTAGGCAGATTTGTAAGGCAGAGCTAGGTCATGGTAGTGGGCAAGGGGCGCTTGTGGGGGCATTCAGGAACTACAGGAATTATGTGATTCTTCAATGCTGTGCTACACCTGGGTTGAATCTTCCCTTCCTTATAACCCTTCTGTAGGGCGATATCCAGTTGTCTATAGATGGGCTTTGGGTCTCCACTACAACTCCTTTTGTTCACATCATTATAGTTGTTTGTTTGGGATCTTTTGATCCCATCGACACCTCATGATCACACAGGCTGGTGTGCTTCTTCCATGTGGACTTATTTGCTTCCCTGCTAGATGGCTGCTTGTTTAACTTCAAGCCTTTAACCCTATAATGCCTGAATTTGTAATTTCAGGGGAAAAAAATTTTTTTTATTCGTTACTTTCATAGGTATCAATATATGTAACAACCAAAATATATTAAAAAAAATAAAATTTGCAACGTTTTTTAAATGTAACCAGATCATCACATTCATCCATGGATTTATAATACAAGAATAAAAAATGCACCTTCATTTCTATTATTATTTTTCATCGTATTTTATTATTAAATAAAACAACAAACCAATAACTTATTTTATTTATTTATAAAATATAATACAAAATTTATTTGTTTATAATTTTAGTGTGAAATTGAACAAAACAATTTTTTTCATTTGTGATACAAAGATGAACATTCCATTTGCTGCATAAAAATACTGGTGCACTCTTTCAGTTTATATTTTTGCATCTTCCTCTGTTTGTGACCTCAGGCTAATGGTGAAGACCATCCAAACGGGTGTCTCTACCAGGGATACTTTCAGTGGCAGGACCTCTTCTCTTTCTGTAGCAAACTCAGCATCAGGAAAGCTGGTAGAAGGTCGGCCTCTTTTTGTTGGTCTATTCCCTTCTCCTTCAAGAAGAAGAGCTTCGGCGATGCTCATTTTGAACTCTTGCAGACTTTGGATTTTTTTTTTTTTTTTTTTGGTAACCGAAGGCTCTCACAGTCTCTATGATAAAGTGGGCTAGAGTTCACAACAGTCACATCTATAAAATGAAAAAATTAATTTGTGATAATATTTTTTCGATCTGATGTGAATTCTGTACAGTGCAATTAGTGAGTGTATCAAATCAAGCAGTGTACCCCAAAATTGCTCAAGTTCCTGGTTACTCCGTGCAAGAGGTTAATTCGGATTTTGCTGGATTGCATAAAGATTTGATTGGTCGACAATATGAATAATGATATCCTTTGAGGAAAAAATGCCTAAAATATTCAACAAGACGTATTACTACCCCAGAAGAATCTATTTGTCCTAACCATTCAGGCATAAGTTTAGCTGTACCGTCTCCAGAAATGTGCCACCAAAGAGGAATTCTTCAATTTCTTGATGTAGCTGGCTTTGAACTTGTAGGTATTGGAACTGATACTTCAACAACTGATGTTTCTAACTCATCTTCACTTGTATTATCATTACTAACTACGAGGTCTTCTAATTCATCCAAATCAGAATAATCAGGCGTATATTCACTTCCTATATGGGGAAAAATAAATATTGTTATCAAAATAGCTTTAATAGCAATATAATTAAAATTATATATTGTAAAATAAAAATGTTTTAATATAATACACATTTTTATTTACCAATTTCATCCGTATTAGCATCTGGTTCCTTGTTTGAGTCTGTACCGCTTCCATCTAGGTCATAAATTCACCGTTTTCCATAAAACAAGTCACAATCCATGCTGTGGTAATTTTTGTCACCATCGATTCAAAAGACGAACGTAACAAATTGGTTATATTTAGAAAAAGCGGAAATATATAATAAATATAATGGGGGTTTTTTTTAGTATTACACCTTTGACATAACTAGTTTTATGAACATATACAAAAAATATCAACACTGAAACTTCACTAGATTGAAAATTATCGTAAAATGCACTGAACGCAAACTACCACTTAACCTCAAACGCACCATCAGTCAAAACATGTGCCACGATTCAAGCATTTTGCCACTAAATGTGTGACTAGCGGTATGCATTTGTACTACTAAAGTGCGACGATTTCTTCGACATCTGCATCAGCTCCAAAAGCTTTATAATTTCAGTACCAGATACGTTTTAATTAAATGTTATGAAAACGTTGCACTTGGCGTTATAGGGTTAAGACCTCAGACACTATATCTTTTGATAGCCAGGGACCATCTGCTCTCTTCAGCGCATTTACTTATGCACCCTTTTTCTTTTCAGCAATTGTGTCCTGAAAGATGAGTATCAAAGAGTGCCAGATTATCAGAACAAAGTGTTCTTGTATTAAGGGAGGCCTTGAGTAGAGGCCCAAAGTCCGTCTGCTATCATAATACTTAACATATAAATATATGTACATTGGCCTCTGGCCCTTTCATTATAAATGAATATATTTATATATATACATGTCTATAGCTCCGTAAAAAGCTTTTGCCTCCCATTTCTTTTCTCTATTTCCTTTCACCTTCCTCCTATCCCACTATCATGCTCACCCCCCATTCGCCTCTCAGTAATACCTCTCAGATACATTATGCTTGATTAAATCCCACTAGGCATTATACACCTCTTTGCCATCAATTTTAGATCTCTTGTTCCTTATCCCTGAGTTTGTTGACTCCCCACTCTCCCTCCACACCCCCTTCTCTCCCCTGTCCTGTCGTCCTGCACCCCCCACCCTCCCAACCGCATTTCCCATTGTTTTCTCCTTGGGATTGTTCGTCCTGCCGATCTTATATAGAATATAGATAACATAAGGTGAAAGAAAACCAAAAACAAACTTAACAAGGAAAAAAAAGCCCATAGTTTCAGGTCTGTCTGCTGACCCTTATGTATGTTTTCTAATCAAGTCTGCTGAGGTGCCAACCCCTATCCCCCAAGTCAGAAGTCTATTTTCAGGATTCGTCGGAGACTTGGTTACTTTGCCCCCCTGGCTACCCTGTTGTCCTCCCTTCATGCTTCATCGCTCTGCAAGGGGAAGACGGGCACACTTTCTGCACTTGATACTTTTGAAGTCTCTTGGTCAATTCAATCATCTTATGGCATCTCCTTTAGTCTAGATTGTTCTGCTGTTTCCTCACAATTAGAATGAGATTGTGAATTTGGGGAAAATATGCTATAGAAATTACATGTTCCTTTAAGTGCATATCAAGGGATTCATAATCCTGGATGTGTTTTCTTACTCTTTAAAGTCTTCTGCAAGAAAGAAACGTCTCTTCTACCACTCATACTTATTTACTCACTCACTGATACTGGGGCTTCAAAAAGTTCATGGGAAAATGGAGTTAAAAGACACGTAATTTTCCCATAAGCTTTCTGAAGCTCCATTTTATATCAGTGTGGACTCTTACACGTTTTTTTTTAATGTAGTTCAAATAATTCCTGCCTTGACAATTAGGAAGGAGTGTGCTGGGTTGATTGCTGGGTTCATTTGACACACCCACATCCTTCTTTAGAACACATCCTTCATGGCAGCACAAGTTGTTGTAGTGTTTCAGTGCCTTCAAACAAGGATTTTCACTTTATCCGGCATTTTGCGTTCTCAGCTGGAGCATAGGTCAGTCACAAGCTTTTCTATCCGATTTTGAAATAGAAGCTGTAGGAAAGGGTTTTTAAAAACATTCCATCATCATAGTTTGATTTTAGCGCAGCTTTCCTGCCGAGGTCTGTGCTGGTTTCCCCACGCTCAGCCCTGCTTTCGTTCCCCTAGTCTTCACCGGGGTTTACTCTTTTGTCCTCAGGGTTGTGTGGATGTCATTCTAGATCGTGTGTGTTTGTTTTTCTTATATCATGTTTGAGAGAGTTAGCACTTTCCCCTACAATCTTATATTGAAGACTAAGCATTGCCCCCTACACCATTTAGAATTCATGGTGTTTCAGTCCAGAATTACAGGACTTTATAAATATTTTATGATATCAAAGCAGGATTCTGTGTACTCACAAGATGTCTTCCTTTTGAATTATAATGTCCATTGACCATTCACCTTTTTTAATGCTAAAGAATTTGTTATTTCATGGTGTTTGTTTTGAGAACAGATGATGACACAGCATGAGTTGTTGCAGTACGCAAGCTTGCTGATTCAAAATTAATTTGCCTTATGCAATTTGAGTGGAAATTTTTTACATTTTAATAGGATATAAAATAACATAAAAGGTAGTATAAACCGACCTCAAATTAGAATATTATAGAGCACATTTAGCAGAAGAAGACAAGATCATATTTTGTTATGTGATTGCTTTTCATCATTCAAAACACTGAGTAATGTAAGGTAGGTAGAGAGAGATGTTCGTTTAGCACAGAGCCAGATGGTTTCTGCTTGGGTAACTGAAACTCAGCTGAGCTATTTGATGGGAACCAGAAAAGTAAGCCCTTAGTGGCAAACCAACTGACTTACTAAACAGTGTGCCAAGAAAATACATTTGGCAGAAGTAGAGATTGGCACAGTGAGGTCTGAGTGAAGGTAGGGCAAGGGAAGGCCATTTTCTGCCACACTTTCCTCTCTGTAATCATATAAATTTGACTGAGATTTTGGTCACTTCAGCACCTTTGATTTATGTGCCCAACAGTGGAGTTCTGTCACTAAATCTTTATTTGTGATCATTTGAGTAAAGTTCTTCAAGGGCTTTTGGGAAAGGTTTTCTCAAAAAAAGTACTGTATATGCTCGAGTATAAGTCGACCCAAATATCAGCCTAGGCACCTAATTTTATATTAGGGGTTCATACAACTCTTACCATAATCCATACATACATTAATTGTGTAAAGCACATTTGTACGTCCATTGCCTTCATCATTCTTAAAACATTTGCTCTCCACTTAAGCCC
>NW_022103899.1:5818709-5902991 GCF_000313985.2 Echinops telfairi | reverse complement strand
AATTTAATAGAAGAAAGTATTCTTGCATTGAGGGAGTACTTGCGTGGAAGCCCAATGTCCTTCTGCTACCTTAATACTAAACCTATAAATATATGCACATAGATCTATTTCCCCATCCTCATATATAAATATATTTGCATATATACATGACTTTATCTATATTGTGGGCTTTTTTTATCCTCACAGTTAGTGCCTTTCTGGTAGCACAGACGAGCAGAGCTATAGTTTATTTGAAAAATACATGAAGCAGCCTAAAGTTCATGGAAATATGGAATCATAAGATAATTGAATTTTTTTACAAACTTTATGTATGCCCTCGTAGGGTAGATAAGGCTCTTGGATCCGTAAAGATTTATAACCTAAGAAATACATATAGAGTCGAAGCTGTCAGAATCAACTTGATGGCGGGAGGTTAATATTTTGTACAGTATGTGCATAGAGTTACACAGATGTAGTCATCTCATGTCCCCTACCTCTAGTAAGCTATGTTGCTAGTGGTATGATCATTAAATTGTGATTATATATAAGCTCTGATACCATATTTCATATGAAACAGGCACATGAACTAGAATTTCCATTTTTGATAACATTTGTAAGCGTATCATTCTAGTTATTTCCATTAAACATAAGTTTACAACATTTGCTATAGTTTTAAGTTTCTGTTCATTGTCTTGATTCTTAAGGATCACAATAGTACTTTAATAACAAATGCTGAAATATTAGATTCTTAAAAATCATGCATGTTATAAAGTATTTTGTTTTCCATCTTTCCATTCAGTCAGTGCGGCTTTGTATCCAGTTTGCCTGAGTTAGTTAGCCTATACTGTATTTACATGTGAATTGTTAAGAAAATAAGTTTAAAGTTCAACGATTTTGTTTTACATACACAGCTAAAAAGTTAAGAAAGAAGGTCCACGGGAAGACCAGACGTAAAGAAGTAGATAAGTTGATTAGGAAACAACAAACAAAAGATAGAAAAGATGAAGAAAGAAGATCAGAGCAAAGGCGCCAAGAATCCAGAGCTGAGAGAGACAGGAGATCAGAAAAACACAGAGATCCAAATATAAGAGAGACTGACTGGAGAGATGCCTCTGCAAAATACACGTCAGACAGAGACATTCCTTCCGAACGAAGTAGTTACGGAAGGACTGTGAGTGACAGAGACCAAGAAGTGCACGTGGGTTTGGAAAATAAGCATGGTGACCCCAAAAAGACGAGAGACGAGAGAAGACACTCGTTTTCTGAAAATGAGAAGCACAGGTCCCAAAATAAGGATAATGACCATTTTAGAAGAAAAGATAGATCCAAGTCAAGGGAAAAGACTAGCAAGCACTCGGGCTCTAGAAGTGATGAAAACAGGTATCAGAATGGTACTGAAAGGCGGTGGGAAAAATCTAGCAGCTACTCTGAACAATCCAGAGAATCAAAGAAAACTCGGCGAAGAGAAAAGTCCCCAACAAAGCAAAAATAATCCTACAATTAATACAAACTGAACATGCCTTACACACCCATTTGAAACAAAGTATTTTTTACACTGATTGACGAACTTTATAGAGAATTCTTGTATAAAGTTCTGGTTTGTATTTGTACACTTTAAAAATGTTTTCATTTAAACTTGTTTTATAATTGATGCATCACAAAACTGTCAAATAAATTTATTTAAAGGGAAAGGTTTTACCAGCGAGGGATGTAAACATTGCTTATATTTTGTGAATAAAATGATCAACTGCTCATTGAATCAGTGATTTTTTTTAAAAATATGACAAAATGCTTTTTTCTCAATTATGTTTCCAATTGTTTACAGAACTAGTATAATAAATTATTTGTGTGCTTTTTATTTGTAACTGAAGACCAAATAAACTAACCAATTCAGCTTAACATTGTTAACTTTGTTAATGAGATGTTAGTTATAAAAGAACCTGGTTATTTTTCTGTTTTGTTTTTGTTATACAATAGAGGGTATATTGCAAGTTTCATATTGTATCTTCAATGAAATATATGTGGAATTTTTTTTCATGAATGTGGTAGTAAAGCTAGGTATATATGTCAGTCTTTAAAATGATGCAGTGTTTAAAATTAGGATTTTTCTTAGTTACAGTTCCTTTCTGGACTGCTAGATAATGTTTAATTGAAATCTTGTGTGATTAGTGCTTTTTATCAGCCTTGAAGTTTCATCACTATTGGTGAATTAATGTGTACTTAATTTTTAATTTGGGTTGGTAGGTCATTGGAAAAGATATAGTCATGAAAAAAATGTGCACAGCCATAGTGAGAATTTGTTCTAATTTTTTATAAGAATTTTAGAGTTTTCATCACTGTAACTCAACAAGTAATATGTGACCATAATTATTATATTTGAAATAAAATATTACCTCTGTGATCTTAAATTTTCCTGACAGATACTTAACCTTACTAAATCAACTTTCTGTGTTTGTTCATTTTAAAAGTACATAAAATATATTTTAGTACAGAGTTCGAGACTAGGAAGATTACTGTCTTAATATTTGGCTCTAAAACATACTCTGACTCAAATGTGTTCTATTTTTGTTATTGTTTAAAATCTTACATACAATTTATAATAATGTCCATGAAAATAAGGAAACCTTATTCCCTCCCATTGAAAAATACCAATATGGCAGCTTGAAAAAATCTTACTAGTGTTTAACCCCCATGGTAGTTAAAAGATGGCTTCATTAGACAGGACTATCATAAACAGAGCATTGCACAGAATTCTAAGTTTAGAAAACTGGATTTAAAGAACTTAGGCTCTGAGCCCTAAAGGACACTGTTTTATTTTTGTACTGAACATTGATAAAGATCTTAAAAATGAGAGTGTGGCCTAGACATTTTTGTTTCTTTGAGTCACTAATTCATAATTTACCTTCTAAATGTAAAATGGGAAGCCCTTGTCATTCAGTACTGATCTGTATTGGGCCCTGTGCCTTGGCCTGTCCTAGGAGAGAGGATAATGAACACAGTAGCTCCTCCCCTCATATGGGGCTTATGATGGGCTGGAGAATAAACAAGGTCTAATGTGTTCATTGATGAGAAGCACTAAGAAGGAAAGAATTATATGGATTGGGTGTTACATATGAAGACCAAAGAATTTCTCTAAGAAAGTGCCTTTTAATAGTGAGCTGGAGTCATGTGGATTTCTTTGCAATAACAGGCCGAGGGAAGTCAATGGCATAGATCTCATCACTGGTAAGTCTTGACTGAGAATTCCTAATGTTTCCTTTTCTACTTAATTGTTTTTGTTTTTTCTCTCACTATTTTTTTTGCTCTGAAGAGCAATGAGCTTTCAAAGCATGAATATTTGAGTGTAAACTCATTAGAAAAAAATGAATGCTAGGTAATTATGGGGAACCAGACACTTGTGCCTTTGCAATGCATTTCTTATAGCATTAATAAGTTCATGTATACAGTGGATGAAGGTTTTGCACTTTCATCCTTTTAAGGCACAGATGTGAAATATTTCCTGTTTGTGGTTTCTAATTTCATTCTATTTTTAGGATTACCATTTTTAAATTGAGTGGAGTTCGGAATACTTTCCTTGAATTACTCATTATTTTTCAGTTTCTCAACTTCTCTTCCTCCAAGTTTCATTTTTCCATCTATCCTGGATGTGCAGTTGTGCAAACAGACAAAAGAACACTGCATTGTTTAAAATGAAGAAAGGTGGGAGTCAAGGTTGTATTGAAACAGAACAATGCTAGTCACGATGGATCCACACAGGGGCTTCAACAATGGGCTCTGCCTTGACAGCAAGTGAGGATGGCACAAGACCAGGCAGTGTTTTGTTCTGTTGCACCAGTTTCTTGATGGCATCCTGATAGCATGCCCAAAGTTAGTGAGGGGAAGACTCATCGTCTCACTTTTAAGGTGCACTTCCAAGACAGATTTTGTGTGCTATTGGCAGTCTATGGTATCTTCAGTATTCTTCTCCAAGACCATAATTCACATGCATCAATTCTTTAATCTTCCTTATTCATTGTCCAAATGTCACATGCATATGGGGTGATTGAAAATGCCATGGCTTGCTTGGATTAGGCAAACCTAATCCCTCAAAATAATATCCTTGCCTTTTAACCATATAAAGAGGTCTTGTGAGGTATATTTACCCAATGCAATGTGTCCTTTCATCTCTTGACTGCTGCTTCCGTGAGCATTGATTATGGGATAATCAAGACAATCCAAGCAAGACAAATCCTTTACAACTTCAGCTTTTTCTCCATTAATCTTGATGTTACCTATTGGTCCATTTGTGGAGATATTTGTTTTCTTAACACTAACGTGTGGTCCATATTGAAAGCTGTAATCCTTGATCTTTATCAGCATGCACTTCTAGTCCTCATGCCACCTGCACATCGCAGATTGCTCATCAACTTCCAATCCTGGTGCTACTTTGTTCATTATAGATCAGCTTCTCTGATTATTTGCTCAGCATGCAGTATGATAAAACCCTGATGCACACCTTTCTTGGGTTTGGGAAAGTTGAGGGACAGTGAAAAAGAGGAAGACCCTCAACAGCATGGATTGGCACAGTGGCTGCAACAATGAGCTCAAACGGTTTTGAGGATGGCATAGACCCATCCATCCAGTGTTCACTCTTGTACGTGGCATATGAATCAGAACCAACCTGACTACATCTGACAATCTTGGTAGTGTACTTCATGACCGTTCCCTTTTTATTGACATCAAAATCCATGTCACTTTTATAACTACTTTAAGTGTCATGCTTGCCATGTAGCTCATCTGATTTAGTATTGTCACTCTGGGGGTCTTGTCACCTCAGGAAAACTTACGATCTATTGGATTCACCCCTGTTTTATAATCACCCCTTCGTCCATTCATTTCTTTACTCTTCCATGGTCCTACGTTACTGGCAAAAGGTTCCATTCCAATTACACCCAGTCCTTCACCTACTACTAAGCAACTAATCGTTGGTAAGCATGGCTGGATTAAAACATACAGCCAGGTAAAGTAGTGTCATGGCTACACATCTTAAGTGAGGACTAAGTACTGGTCAGATTTACTACACTTTGTGAATATGCTTGCTTTACCGCTCTTTGAAATCTTAGCTGGTCAACCACCTGTATAAACTCATCTACCCTAAAAAGTATCACACAAACTTTGACTCAGTTCACAATAATGAATCCTTTTTAAAACTTTGTCATACTCATATTAAGTTTGTAAACAGTATTTATAAATAGACATCAGATGAGAACTCTGAAATTTATAGTAGCAAAACCGCTAACCTTGTCTGCATATGCGCCCACATTCAATCTCTTGTTGAATGGGTGCCTGTCCTTGCTTCTGTCAAAGATTGGTCATTCCACTTGTGCTTCAGATTCCATTTTTACCATCCCAGTGATTGCAGTCATCCACTCCCCTGCAATATTAGTAGTTGTTCTTTTTCATCCAATGAACCAGAAATATGTTCTAATGCAGTTATTTCTTACACTCCTTAAAACTTCTAGGATACAGTTGATTGCCATCTATCGCTTTACTGTTCTTTCAAAAGTTTTTGTTCAAGTTACTAGCGACCTCCATCTTGCCATATCCAAGTCATTCAAACTCTTGAAATAGTTTCATCTGAGATACTCTGGAACATCATGTTCTTAATTTTTTTAACCTCAGCAGCCATGCTCCTCATCTCATTTGCTTTAAGTTCTCCAAGTCTGAATCCGTGCTGGGCCCCTGTTCTCTGTGTGTAACCACTCGGGTATGTGGTTGTAAATACCATCTGTACACAAAAAATTTCGGAGTCTTTCTTCAACTGAAACTTCACCCCCATACTTCTAGACTTTGGTGTCTACAACTCCCTATTTGACATTTCCATAAGAGTGTGACATACTGCTACTGTCAATCTCCCATCACCAAAACAAAACCAAAAGAAGAAACACTGCACAAACCAGAAATAAAAGGTTATTAAAACCTGTTATTTCTATTACCACATGAAGTTGCCACAAGTCAAAATGATGACTCGATAGCAATGCACATTACCACCTGTGGTGGTTACATAATCGTCAGTTTGAGAGGATTAAGGGTGAAGGGGTGGATTTAGCTTGTCAGTCAGGTTGCAGCTTGATGACCTTATTTGGAGGCACTAAGGAGATAAATCTCTGGAAGCTGGCCACACACTCGCTGCAAGAAATTCCCGTTGACAAGACACATGGAGCTATGCTGGAGCTCTGGAGCCAGAGGACCCATGTGGAGACCCCTGCCAGTGCTGAGATTCCACTGCCACTGGATCCATAAGACCTTCCACCCACTGGCCTGTGATCTTCATGCATTGGACATCATTGCATGTGTTTCATGAGTCTGAAGAGGACCTTCTAGATTGGTATTAGACATATGGGCTAATATCAGACTTATGGACTTGATCTGGACTGGGATGTTTTCTCAATATTCAACTGCTCTGGTATATAATGCTCTTTCTTAAACACATATGAGCTTCCCTGGATTTGTTTCTCAAGTCTATCCAGACTAACACACCACTCTAATTAAAAAGCCCTGAATTACTGTACTAAAATTAGAACTGTTCCCATTTTCACTCTTGCTCCTCAATTATCTTCAAACAACATCTAAAATGGTCTTTAAAAAACAAATTCTCAGGATTTTTATATGTCCTCTAAAAATCCAACTTCATTCTACCTTTTCTTAACATTTTAAGCATGCATTTCTAGAATATGCCAAAAACCTCACTTTAGGTCTTGTGTATCATTCCCCCACACCCACCCACTCTTTATTCATTTAGGTCAGTGGTTCTCAACCTTCCTAATGCCTTGACCCTTTAATACAGTCCATTGTGTTGTGGTGACAAGCCCCCCCCCCAGCCATAAAATTATTTTCGTTGCTACTTCATAACTAATTTTGCTACTGTTATGAATTGGGTGACCCCTGTGAAAGGGTCATTCGGCCTCCAAAGGGGTCGCGACCCACAGGTTGAGAACCATTGATTTAGCTCTTAATTTAATCGACATCTTCTTAGAGGTGGCTCGCCAAAAGGGCTGCCCAGCCCATACAGTTATTTTCTATCATATTACCTCACTTATGTGTAGTAATTTTCAGGGTCAGATACTGTCTATTTTTTAGTTATTTGTGGACTGCACCACAAATTAGAAACTTTACTTGTTTTCTAGGTGTTTATCCATCACCTAGAACATAGTTGGTACTCAACAAATACTTATTGAATCGATGAAAAATGAATGATCAACTAATTTTCACAAAATAGTATGAGAATTGACATTGAGAGAGTCTGGAGTCCAGAGAAATTAAAGAAGGTCAAATTCGAAAAAGTTGTTAAGTAAGTGGGTCAGCTTTTAACTTGACCAGCTTCATACCAAAACATAGCTGGAGATGGATAAAAACTTGAGAATGAAGTATTTGATTCCTAGATTGCTACCTAACAGCTCTGTAACCTTAAAGTTACGTTGCTCTCTGACCTTCAAGTTGATCTTTTAAAATGTTTAGTGTGTTTATTTTATGCAGTTGTGATGATGATTAAATGAAGTACACCCACTTCTCTCTTTTGAAATATGGTTAAATTCCAAGGACCAGGTCATTATGCAAAAATTGGCATTATGAGAAAATGGAGGATGACCACATCACAAAATGGAAGGCGTTTGCATCATTACATACTGGTCAAAATACATCACATAACCACCAAGATGTATCATTACATAACTGCCAGACCACAGCATCCTGGCCCAAACAACTTGACAGCACAACCTTAATTATCATAAGGTTACACTCACATTACACCTCAATATATGTGACTGCCAGATGTTATGTCATCAGGGTGCAAAATAGATTTTTCAACTTTGCCATATATGCACAATGTTGGATAATATGATCATTGATAAATAAGAAGTATCTTCTGAGCCTTGGGGGCTGGTGGGTTACATGTTGAGTTGCTGTCTGCAAGGTCAACAGGTCAAAACCACCAGCTAATCTGCCAAAATGAGGCTTTTCTCCCACAGTTTCAGAAACCCATACTCTCTCCTATAGGGTCGCTATGAGTGGGAATCTACTGGATGACACTGGGTTTGTTTTTAGAGTGAGAGTAACATGTACCAAGAAGCCCAGGCTGCTAAACTACAAGGTCAGCAGTATAAAACCATCACAGCCCCAGGGTAGAAAGATGAGGCTTTCTTTTCCTGTGAAGGGTCATAGAGCCACTTCTGCAGGTCCTTATAGATTGTGAGTCAGAATTGACTTGATGGCAGTGAAATGTTTTTGTCAGTATGTACCAGGAAGTAAGAATTCAACAAATTTATTGTTTGTTAGCATGCAGTTAAAACTTGTGGAGCAAAATTAAAGCCCGTAGACTTGTTAATTAAGGTTTCTTCATCTTATTTGTAATAAAACTTGTAATTAAAACTAAATTGGTTTAAAATCGCTATGCATGCAAAATGGTTGACTTTTTCTGGAATCAACATGTTACGAAGAGAGTAATTTTCCTGGGTTTTTCTGCTGGCTTAGTACTTGCCCAGATGTGCACATCCTTTACACTTGAGCAGCTTGCTTCTGAAGCCCCTTACTTCACATTTCCTGAATGCATTGTTTGGGGAAGGAAAATAGTTTGGGTGTCTCTGATCATTTTGGGTGAAATTTTAATTCTTGCCTTTAATATTTCGTTACATTATTTGTTTGGGGTCTGCTAACATAATCGTTTTTCCTAGTTCATTTCTGCCTTATAACTTTCATGACACTTTTTTCCCAAGCCAATTCTCTTTTCAAAGTAGTCAAATACCCTTTCCGTCAGATCTTTCCAATTCTTTTGTTCCATCCCTGTGTATTCCAGGAAGTGCTCCATGCAAGCAAACTTTAAAAATCTCTGGTGCTTTAAGGAGCCCTGATGTCACCGGTATAAGTACTGGATTGCTACCCACAAGGCTGGCGGCTGAAACCCACCAGCCACTTAACAGAAAGATGAGGCTAGCTGCTTCCGTAAGGCTTCCTATAGATGTTCTCGGGAACCCTATGCAAAGTGTGAGTCAACGTGATGGCAGTGGATTTCTGATACTGGAGGTGAGCTTCCAGAGTGTGGTTCACAACCCTAATGGAAACCCCTCCAAAGAGCTTTGGAGATGGTCTACCACCCACTTCCAGTTGTGCTTATCAGACAACTCGTTTCCAATGTCCTTTAAAATACTACTCCATAGATACATTGGCAGCATGTTACATATCACAAACATTTATTTTTTGAAGTTCATCCAAAATGTATTTCAATTTTCTGGAAGTGAAAGAACAAGTCTCAACACTAAGGTCTCCCTGCCACTCAAAGTCTGTACTTTAGTCAGGAATCAGATTGTTGTGTTCACCTCAGTTAAACTGTAACCAAATAGAAGAATGTATACACCATATATACTCGTGTATAAGCTGAGTTTTTCAGCGCGTTTTTAATGCAGTTTTTGTGATAAAATTAGGTGCCTTGACTGATATTCGGGTCAGTTTATACTCGAGTATATACGGTATTCAGCTACCCCAAATCTCAGGGCAGCGGTTCTCAACCTGTGGGTCGTGACCCCTTTGGGAGGGTTGAATACCCCTTTCACAGGGGTCACCCGATTCATAGTAGTAGCAAAATTACAGTTATAAAGTAGCAACGAAAATAATTTTATGGTTGGGGGGGGTCACTACAACAAGAGGGACTGTATTAAAGGGTCGCTCCATTAGGAAGGCTGAGAACCACTGTCAGAGGGTTTATCTGTGTGTGTACACTGCAGAAAAGAGCACAAGTCTTTGTGGCTGAGAAAAAAAACATGTCCATGTATATTTTTACCATTTAATTTGAATATTGTGACTAAATATATATTTAAGTCTGATTAGATTTTTATCTCAACTTTACCACTTGGCTGTGTGTTGACTTTTGGATAAGTCTACTAACTGCTTAGCCTCTGTTATCTAAAATGGTCTCAAACGTGCCTCCCTGAGAACATGAGCTCTCTGGCAGATTTGGAATATCTAGGTACTGAGCGTGCATTATTACTCTGATTGTTTGCATGGTTATTATTGCCATTAAAGTTGACACTGCTACGTTGAGGCAAGAATGGTAAACTCAAAATATCTATGGGGGGCACCAGGAGGATACCACAAAGGGGAAAAATCTAACTGGTTACTGAATTAGAGGCATTTAAAGGCAGCAACAACTGAGCAGGCCCACTAATTGTGCCCACCAAAAAGCTGGCCTGAGGTTGGTGATCAGCCTGTTTTTCAAGAGAAAGGATCAAAGTTTTTATGTAGGTTTGGAATTTTGAATGTTAGTAGTAATATATTTTTAAGTTTAAAACTAGGCCAAACAAAAGATCCGTACCCTAACTAGCTTTAGAGTAGCTAGTTTTGACCCCAGTGTAGACCCTCAAAAGCTATCATTTTGAATTGACATTATTTCTCATACAAAGAAGGCCATCTTCTTAGTTTCTGCTCTTGTTAATAGTGGGAGGATAAAAACAGCAACAACAAAAACAATGCCAGAGAATTGATGCTGACTCATATCAGCACTACAGCACAGGATAGAACTGCACCTGCGAGTTTCGGGACTGTAACTCAATATGAGTGTAGAAATCACTGTCTTTCTCCCGCTGAGAGGCTGGTGTTGAACTACTAACGTTGCAGTTTCAGCCTGACTCATAACCAGTACGCCACCAGGGCTCCAGTGGAAGGACAGCCCCCTTACTTTCTTCAGAAAGTACTTACTTTAATTAGGAGGACTTTGCCAATTTCAATAATCCTTTCTAGCTACACCACTCTGAAGCTAATTAGGGTGTCATTCTTCATTGGCCTACTGAGATAAAGTTTTATTTTGCCAACCTGGTCAATAAACACATGTGGGGTTAATTGCAGGACACAGAGTTAAATTGCTCGGTGAGTCTCACCTTTCTAGTTCTCGGAGCTCTTGCTTTGTGATGGTCGGACCAGGGTGCAGCTGCCTTAGCCAGTTCCCTGCTTCAGCTGACAAGGCTAACTTCCTGCAAGACATCCCCAAGGAAAAGTCACATGGACCTACCCCAATGCAGCCCTGGGTACTGGAGTAGCCATGTGGAGACCCCTGCCAGCGCTGAGATGCTTACACGTTCAGTGATTCGGCTTTCCTCCTGCAGTTGGCATCATAGTGTGTGTTTTGTGAGATGGAGGAGGACTTTGTGGATTGGTGTCGGACATATGGGTTAATGTTGGATTTGTGGGCTTGGGCAGCACTGGGTTGGGATGTTTTCTTGATGTGCATTTAACCTTTATGTAAAACTCTCTTGTACATATGAGTTTCTGTGGATTTGTTTTTCTAATGTACCCAGACTAACACACCTACTCTCCTACACTTCTCCATATATACAAATAAAATTCTTCACTCAGCCGCTTTTCTAACTTTGCTAAAATCGGACCTACAAATCCCGTGTCGCTTTGGAGTTTGCATTGCTGCTGTCTTATGCCCAGATCAAATTCTATCACCGCTGCTCCAGCCCCCAGGGTATTTGTCACTATCTTCCCCCCAAACTTCTGGCCCTTTTTACTTTGTTGTTGGGCTGTGAAATGATGTGGTAATAATTTATAATAATGAATACCAAGAAGTATTAAAGTCCCCCCAAAGTTCAACTCTTGCAAGATGCTAGTTGGCTCCACCTTTCCCCCACTGGTCCCTTGAGTATACTCCCTCATGTCTCTGGGTTCTGTTCTGTGAATCACTGCAGTGTCCCACAGGGCTCTGAAAGTTTGAGGAAATGGCTCACATGGTGGTGGGTACATTTCAGTCCAGTCAGAAGGTCAGGCAGTGGTAAGCCAGATGCTCTCTACTGTGTTTTTCCAGTGATGAGATCACACCCCCTGCTTCTCATGGGATTGTTTTATATGCAGCAGGATGGTAGTGCGGGGAATACTGTTCACAATTACTCACAGGGGAATCCTAACAGTACCTTCCCCCATCTTACCAGATCCATGCACGGAAACGTCCTTCAGTGGGAGTTCCATAGTGCGATCATATTCCACCCAAATGTAATAATCTGTTCTCCACTTCTGGACTGTATCTTCTTTATGCATATGTAACCTGGGCCTCTATGAAGATGTTTCCAGTAGGCATTGTTGTTGTTGGTAGGTGTCATGGAGTTGGTTCTGACCCCTAGCCATCTATACACAATAGGACAAAACATGTACCCAGCCCCGCGCCATCCTCACAGCTGTTCCTCCGCTTGAGTCCACGGTTGCAGCTCCTGTGTCAATCCATCTCATTGAGGTCTTTCCTCTTTTTTGCTGCCCTCTACTTTACCAAACATGACGTCCTTCTCTAGGGACTGGTCTGTCCTGGCAACATGGCCAAAGAAGGTAAGGTGAAGCATTGGCTACCTACTAATCTTCATCAATGCAGGCTTTCCCAAGCCACTCTAGAAACAGCTTTCTTCCTCCTCTCAGCTGTAGTATATAATTCCTGGTATCCATTGTATGTAATCGTACCTGAGATAATCATTAAACAAAGAGTGTGGCCTCAGTCACACCCACAACCAAGGTTAGAACTCAGTCTTACCCCATTCCTATTAGCCAGGGGTGCTCAATACATCTATCACCATCTACTAGTCGATTGCAAATGTAGTGTGGGTAGATTGCATGGCATTAAAAAAATAGACATAAGCCTATCATCATTCCCGCCACTTAAATGATATATAGCACAGCCAATCAGATGCAATCTTAGGTGTCAAATGCATGCGCAAACAACTGCGCTAAGTGCAGCAAAACTGACAAGTGAAGTTATCGCCAGTTTTTAGACCTTGGGTTTTTTTTTCTCTTAAATGTAAGAAAGGGTATTAAAATGAGTGGGGGAGCTGGACCAAGTAAGAAGACAAAAACATCACTTTCAAATGAAATGGGAGGTTTTGACACTACAAGCCGTCATTCAGCTAAGTCCAGAGCGCATGAGCATTTCTGGAACTTACTCGCAAAGGGAAAGTACCCAAACATGAGAAAATGTGCTACCTCCTTGACTGCAGTATTCGGCTCTACTTATTTATGTGAGCCAGCCTTTTCCCACATAAAGATCTTTAAGTCCAAGCACCGTTCCACCAGGACTGATGATCATTTGGAAGTGTGCTTGAGGCTGGCTGTCAGCAGCTACTGTCCGGACTATGCTTATTCCATTCAGTGCAAGTCACCAGAGTAACCTCAGGTAATGACAAAAAATTTACATAGTTAATTGTGTTGTGTTGTGTAATATGGACGCATGCGGTTATGTAAGGTACTTAAACATACATTGTGCATATAAAGAATTCTCAATGCATTTATGAATAAATGTAAAATATATGTTTTGCATTTTTATAGGTGGTAGATCATTTTGACTTGATCGTTTTATAAGTAGCTCGCATGCAGAAAAAGTGTGAGCACCCCTGCTGTTAGCATATATATAATGCCCTCCAAATGGTACCACAGCCACAGGGGAATGAAGTCCAGAATCGTGACACACCACATAGGGATTATGGCTAGAAGGGACATATCAGTTGAATATTACTCATTGGGAGTGGGGGTGGGGGGAAATTTGCAAAATGTTGGATAGGAAAAATTGAAATAATCCAGGTGCATCCTGTCCACCTGGATTCAGATTCATTTTAAAGCATTAGTTCTATCTTGTCACTCTTGTATAAGCCCAATGATTCCCCCTACCCTATAGAATAAAGAATAATTCCCAGCCTGCTACACACGTTCCTTCGTGGCTAAAGTTCAGCCTGCCTTTCCTAATATTTGCTCTATTTTGACAGACATTTTAGAGTGTCTAATTCTTAGGGTAAAGTAAGAGATATCTCAGCCTAACAGCTGTCAAGTTAAGTTGCTTGCTGGTGTCTACCCAGCAGAGACTGCTGCGCTAGGACTCATCAACCACTTTATCCCACATGACAGGGAAAGTGAGTTTTCTTAAGACTGCCCTGCTTCATGCTGTTGCCTGGCTGGAGATCTATCGCCTTGGAAATTGTGCGCATTCTCATCTCTGAATTTCTGCCTTTCTCTTATCATCTGTCAAAATAGGTTTTTCTATTTCCACATCTCTGTCCTCCAACATTCAACACATAACCATCTCGCTACTCCTGTGAAGGGTTCTGACGTGGAGCATGACATCCGGGTTCCCTTTCAGAGCACTCGAGGTGAGACAAGCATGCACAGTAAAGATGGGCGCAAGATTTACTACATCGTGTGGTGAGGTCCCTTTGATTTTTTATCCTACCGCCCTGAGTTATCCACTCATCTGGAATTTTGTCTGAAATCTTGCCATTTCCTCCTGTCTTGCAGTAAATATGAATCCTCAAATTCAGCACTGTTGACATTTGGGTCAGTTAGTTCTTTGTTGTGAGGGACTGTCCTATGCTTTGTAGGATGTTTAGCGGGAGAGCTTTACTGAGAGAAGGAGCATCAAGCTCACCTTCGGACATTCTGAAATAGCTAGACGCATAGCCAAATATGCCCCTGGACAAAATAGTTCCCTGGTGAGCAACTATCATCGAGCTAACTCTAAGGAAATACTCTTGCGTGGATGACTGTTAGTAGTGCTGCTCTTTGCAACATCACAGCTGTCCACTCATGTAAAGCCGTGTTTACTTGTAGCACTCTCTTGGGTTTGTTTGTTTGTTTGTTTGTTTTGAGGAACTCATCAGGTAAGAAAGTGAAAGCAGTTTTCTAGCTGATTTTGATTGGCAAGATACTCTATTATCTCAGTCTAGGCAAGATATTCTGGTTGGCATTCTAAGAGTGAGGTCTTTGTAAATGAAAGCATGAGTAACTTGTTACTGTTTTCTCATGCAGGCTTGAGTTGCTCTCTGTAGCTGTTTATTATAACCAAAAACCCATCTTAAAAATGCAAAACAACATTCCATGGTTATTATATTATTTTAAATCCTATATTAGAGAATTAGGTTGTCCAAGAGCCACACACCTTAATTTTTTATTAATTAGTTCATTGACAGTCAAATAGCTGTTCAACTGTGTAAACAGGTTGTCTATACTCAGTAATATCAGGTATTCCAAGACCTCAAAGCTTCAGCAAATGGAATTGAACCTGGCTGAAAACAGTTTTGTTCTTCAAAATAGAAAATCCTGGAATAAGTATCTCCAGTAGGAGTTAGGAGTCTATTTTGAGTCTCATATTTCATATATCACTCTATTTTGTTTAAGCAGAGATCTTCCTTCCTTAAAATTATATGCCTGGCAAATCATTGTGAGGGCTGTACTGAGCATTTGTTGTTTTGGTCTTTTCTCTTCTTAAATAATTCTGGTGAATCTGCCAAGCAAAGAACTCTGCGACCTGACTTTGCATAGTATTACTTTCCTTGGGCATAGTCCTTGCTCTAGAAGTGAGCATACCAAAGCTGGGCCAATCACAGTCCTTCCCTAGTAGGTTTAGATTTGGAGCATGAAGCACAGGAACATGTATAAGAGTACACTGGGTGCTAAGGGTGTACTGTGGAGCATCAATTACTGTGCTGAAGAAAACAAACAAAACCTGTCTGTAATAAGAGAGGCTCCATGCAGCTCAAAAGAGCACAGAGCCCAGATGGAAGGGGAGCGCTCTAACCGTTTTGTTTATACAATTCAAATGTGCTATTGCTAGTTACATTCTTGGACTTCCAAGTAATCCTTTAAGTTTTATTGTGATTTTAAGTTTTCCATTAACAACAATTAATGTATATTTTGGTTTGGGACATTAATTGCTATTCCCACAATGCAACAGCTCTATTCCACGTCCTTCCTTGGTTTATCACATTCATCTTTCTTTTCTATCCCATTCTGAATCCTGAGCTTTATTCTGGGAAGATGCTACCCTTTTGATCATGCATGGTTGATCATTCTGTGGAATGTGTACCTTCTTGGAGTTATTGTTCACTGTACAGGCCTAGCTGCTCTTTGGCAGAAAATTGAGCCATTGGGTTAAGTTTGGTTCCAGACTTAAAGGGTGTTGAAAATCCTTAGTCCTGGTTATTTCAGCTGTCTATCTGTCCAATACATGTATTCTTTTTATTATTGTTTTGAGTTTTGTTCCACTCCATTTTCTCCCACTCTACCCAGGACTCTATCCATACTCTCTTTCAAAGTGCTCAGTGGTGATGGTAGCTGGGCACCATCTAGTTCTTCTGGTCTCAGGGTGGTGGGTGCTAAGGTCTGAATGACTCCTTAATTTGTTTGTTTGTTTGTTTGTTTGTTTGTTGGCCACATTGTTTCCTTGTGTCTTTGATTGACTTGATTCTTCTTTGCTCCAGTGGGAAGAAACCAGTTCTCCAGATGGCCATCCATGAGTTGTCAAGGTCTCAGGTACTACTCACTGAAGTAGGATATAAACCATTGTCTTTGTGGACTCTGTGATACTATTTGACCTAGTTGTCCTCTGAGACTATGACCCGGAACCCCAATGTTTAGCAGTTGAGTCCCTAAAAGTGTTTGATTATGGCTTAAAAGCTTTCATAGCTTTGCCCTTTATCTGCTCTGCTATAAGGATCACCCGTGGAATAGTAGGTTACGCGTTGAGCTCCTAACAGGAAGGTAGCACTTTGCACTCACCTGCCTCTCCTTCAGAGGAAGACGAGGCTGTCTGCTCCTGTAAAAAATTCATATAGAGTTGCTATGGATCACAATCGGTTCCAGGGCCATGGATTTGGTTTTGGTTTGGTGTGTGCTCTACTATCTTCATGGATATACTTGCAGAGCATATAAATATATATGTAGAAATATCCCATCTCAGATCTATACATATTGATGGGTAGAGTCACATGCATCTTCCCACTCTTGTTCAGCTGGTCTATCTGTGTATTCACAGGGAGGCTATGACTATTATTGACGTAGTGTATAAGTGATAGTACTTACCTTTGTTCCTTGTAGCACTTGTTCCCCTCCCAATGTCTGTCCTTGACTTGATAATTTTGTGTTGACCTGCCGTTATTGTAGATTGCCTTTCCTTTCGCCAAAGTTAACCCCTTCCTTCCTCAGCCCTGTAACCTTCAAATACTGTTTGTTTCTATGAGTAAGCCTTTAAAAATTATGATTGTAGTGGTCTCATACCATATCTGTCCTTTGTGATTAACTTACTTTACTCAGCATAATATCCTTCAAGTTCATGTTATGAGGTGTCTCACAAATTCATTGCCATTACTTAACAGGGCATAAGATTCTATAGGAGATCTGGTAACATAGTTGGTTACACAATGGGCTACTAACCACACGATCATTAGTTTGAAGCCACAGGAGAATGAGGAGGCTTTATGCTTCTATAAAGATTTACTGCCTTGGAAACTCTAGGGAGCAGTTCTACTCTGCCCAATGGTGACTCTATGGATAGAAGGAAATACAGACTCCATAAAGTTGAACTGTGGGACAAATTCAACTTAGGACATTTGGTTAGCTCTCATACTTTATAGAGGTCTCTAAATAATTTACCTTAAATGGGATTAATTTTATTACTAGAATTCTGTGTTCTACTTTTATAAATAACAGAGAAATTAATTTTCCTACAGAACCCTCCTTTGGCTTTGAAATGTACTGTACAGATGCAACAATTCAATTCACAAACAAAAATTGGTTTCACATTACCAGTGAGAAGGACTAACTGCAGCTATTTTGGAAGCCTTAATGCCTCTTTTAAGCCACAAAGATACTTGAACACATTACCTTAACAACTAATGTATTCTCCTGATCACTTTACAATCTGAAACACTGCGCAGGAAGAACAATGAGAACATTCTCAATCTTCTTCTATAACAGAAGTGTCTGCAAATGCCATTATACACAGACAAATGCAGAAACTCGTCCTAGAAATACTGGAAAATTATGAAAGGCAAATATTACCACCATTTTTCACATTTGGAGAACTATTTTGTTGGTGAATATCATTTTATGTTGAAAAAGGAGAAGACAAAATTCTGATGAATAGTTTTCCAAGAGGGAAAAGAGAGAACTTGTATCTGTGGTTAATAAAGGGTGCTGCTTGCAGTACACAGAATCACATTCACAGCTGTGAGCCTACCTGCCTTGCTCATGTAGGCAGGAAGCAAGTATCAGGGCAATGAGTAGTAAGCAGACAGTTACAGAAGGAGAAAGGTAAGTCACTACTACAGGCAATGTTCGGTGCCAGGAAGTTTACCTTTAGTTTTTCAGATATATTTGTAATCCCTAATTTCAAATCTTGTAGGCACTCAATAAAATATTAAATAATGAATGGATAAACAGTTAAAATGTTGGTTCCTTTGTAAATATAATAATTCTGTATGTTTTGAGGTTTTCTAGAGTTTGAATGCAGGGTCAACTATTAACCTAGTTGCAGATCCAAATGTATCCATTTTCTGATCCCCTCTTCACCACCAGCAAGTCAATGCCAACTCATAGTGACTCTTTAGGACAAGGCAGAACTGCCTCTGTGGGTTTCAGAGACTGTAACTCTTTTGGGGAGTGGAAAACCTCATCTTTCTCCTGTGGAGTGGTTCGTGGTTTTGAACTGCTAACTTTTGGATATCCGTCCAACATGCAGCCACTATGTCACCAAGCTCCAAGAGAATAAAACAGGTAAGAAAGCATTCACTTAAAACCTAGGCCACCAACATAAAGGTACAAGGTATGTTCTATCTAATAACAAACCATCTTCAGAATTTGAGGTACAATCAAGATATTTTCTTTCTTTTTTTATTAATAAGTCATTTCATTGGGGGGATCCCACAATAATCCACACATCAATCATATCAAAGCAAGATATTTTCACATGTAGGAAAGTTGGAAAAATATTCATCTTCATCAAACCAGCATTAAAAAGAATGCTAAAAGAATATCTTTGAACTAGAGAAGAAGCCATATTGAAAATAGCAGGCAAAAAATATTACATAGAAACATGTACGTGTTCAAATTTTATTTTTAAAACTATTAATTGCTTAAACATAATAACAATAGCAATATATTAGTTGTGTACCATATATAAAAGTAAATTATATGACAAGAATAGCACAAAGAGTGGGAGGGAAGTGCACCTGGCACAAAGTGTTCACACTTGGTAAGGCTATAGAATTCCATTTGGAAGAGAGTGAAAAGTGAGAGGGGTATATAATAGTGTCCAGAGAAGGTGAGTGTTGTAGCCAGTAAAAGATACAAAGGGAGGTACAACTAAAAGCCAGTAGGGAAGCTAACAGAGAATACTGCACAATGACTTGATTCCCCCAGAGATCTTAGGAAGGGAGAAACAGATATGAAAAACATAGGGGATGAATAAAAAAATATTAGCACTACCGAATTAAATGCAAACATTTAAATAATCTATTAAATAGTAGCAAACTCTTCAATTTAAAGTCGTGAGATTATCAGCCTTCTTAAAAAAAGTTGAACTTCTAGATGCTGTTTACCCATAACACACTTTAAATATAAAGACAAGGTTGAAAGTAAAAGAAAGGACCAGAATTATCATACATATGGTGTACCAGACATAAGGAGGCTGATATGGCTGTACATATTAATATCAGATTCTTCAACAGGAAGAATTTTACTGGAAAAAAGAGCAACCATTTACAATAAAAAGGAAGTAGGAAATGTATATGTACCTAATAACAAATCTAAATGATTTAAGTCAAGGTGAAATGGATAAATTCACAAATAAAGATGATTTTAACACTTTTCTCTGAGTAATCAATAGTGTCTAAATAAACAAAACATCAGAAAAGATATGAAAGACTGAAAAATTATAACAATGACCTGTCTTATCAGACAGAAAACACCGTACCAGAAGCAAAATATACCTTCTTCTCAGTTGCATGTGAACACCATCTATTGGGCCATAATCAGTCTCAGTCGAGTCCAAATTTTGAAATCATACAGAACATGTTCTCTGACTACAACAATATTACAATTTCCAGAAAATTCCCAAATATTTGGAAAATTATCCAAGGATAAAAGAAGAAATCACAAGAGAAATTTAGAATATTTAGAATGGAATGATAATTTAAATCAATTTTTCAAGAATGTGTGAATTGTAGCTAAACCTGTTTTTAGAGGTAAAATCATCATCCCAGTATTAATAGAAAAGTTCTAAATACAAAAAGGAAAACAAAAAATGATGATTAGCATGTGGGGAGATTAGAACCCTCATAGACAGCTGGTGGGGCTGCACAATGAAGCAGACACGGGGAAGCAGCATGAGGCGTCCTCAAAAAGTTGGAAATAAAAAAAAAAAGTTGGAAATAGAAATACCACATGACCCAGCCATCCCTCTACTTGGTACATGTGCTAGAGAAGTCAGAGCCCTGAAACAGATAGCACTATGCACACCTGAGAAAATGGTGAGGAGACCACATCTGAGCTCCTCTGGCTTCACAAGGAAGGAGAATCCATTTCCACACCCTCTCAAGGTCAATTGCCACAAGGCAGAGGTCAGACAGGTAGGTCTTCACCCTCCTTTCTTTACCCTATTCTGATACCAACTGGTTGGTTCCTCCACAACACTCTCCTTTTCTGCTGAGCTCAATCATTTGCAATGGCCACATAGAACTCATAAACAGCCCCCACAATAGTGGGGGTCTATTAGTAGGGAAGTTAAAATGTTACCCCAAGAAGCCAGGATCAGAAAGCCTTAGGGATACAGTCATTGATCTGCAGCGATCCCTTGCCTTAGCCAACAGCCAGCTTTTCCTCTCTGGTTCTCAGACTCTCAGGCACGTGGTCCTTTGATCTGTGCTTCCCCACATGGACCAGGAATCCTACCCACTGCTCTTCCTCAGTCTCATACTCTCAGGGCTGCTCCAATGCTCTGTCTCCTGGTCTCCCTGTCTTTGGGTGGCATGGGATTTTAAGCATTCTCCACTGGTGGGTTGTGGTAGTTAAATGATCTTATGTCAACTCCACTCTCCTGGATAGGGGTGGAATTAAACTTGTCAATCAAATCACAGCCTGATGACACCTCCTTGATGTCATAAGCCTTTTGTATAACAAGAGCAAGGCGAATAGAGAGAGTCTCTCTGTGCCGCTCTGTCTTCCTGATTACTGGGACTCTGGTATTGACCCTGAGAGCTGCTGGTGCCTAACTTTGGATCCATGCAACTGTGCACCTGTCAGCCTGTGATCATCCTGCATCCTGCCTTAACTTTCTGTACCGCTGGCATGGGACTCTTTGAGTCTTAAGAGGGACTTCTGGACCAGCATCAGACGTAGGCACTTGAGTGGGACTGGGCTGGGCTGGTTTCTTGATATATTTTTACTTCTTGATGTAAAGCTCTTTCTTATTCATAGATGAGTGTCATTGGATTTGTTTCTCTAGACAACCTAGCCCAACACATGGCTATTCTTCCTTGATGGTCCCAGGAATTCTCTCTTCTTGCTTCTGATACTTCACTCTTAAAGCCAGGAGAATGGCAAAACAGACCCAATCCCTGAGTTAAATCCTCTACACCTTATTCTCATGGTCCCGGTTAATCATTTGGTGGGAGTTATAGAGAAATAGATAGAAGGCCGTATTAAGAAATTTTACTTTACAACAACAATCAGGTTCATAGCAGCACTGTTCATAATATCAAAAAGATGGAAACAATCTAAATGTTCATCAGTAAAAGAATGGATACACTTTGCTACATACGCACAATGGAATACTGTAATGATAGTAATGATGACAGTAATGATGATTAATCTGTGAAACAGTCCATAACGTGAATGAACCTGGAGGGCATTACACTGAGTAAAACTAATCAACTCTGAAAGAATAAATATTGTATGAAATCGCTCTTTTGAAAACTCAAGAAAGAGTTTTCACACTAAAAGAAACTTTTTTAATGGTTATCAGGGATAGAAGAGGTAGGGAGGGGAAACTAGGCTAGAGATGTGTTCATTTGGGTGAAGATGGAGGAGGTAGGGAAAAAATGATAAAGGAAGGGAAGAACACTCAGGAGGGTTAGAGTTAAAGGCAACAGAGGTAAATCGATCAAGCAACAGTGGTGCTCTACAAGGAGATGCGTACATAGACACACAGACTGAGCACGTGTGGGAGGGAGAGGGGCAGAGCATTCAATATGTTTCACAGCAGATACTTGTATGTGGGTATTTACCTCTGCTGCAAATATATCCACAAATGTGGTGGAGTATACAAAGGGAAAATGATGAAACTTCTTGGACATAGCCAAATACCCGAGGAAAGGAGTCCCTGGGTCGGGGGTCTCGGGCCACAACAACATGCATTACCGTGACATAGCCCACAAGAAGGCAAAAGGGTCCTAAAAGCTCATGAACAGTCATGTCAGGTGTCACTATTGGTCTCTCCCTGTGCTGAGAAAGGAAGAGTGAGGAAAATAGAAGACACGAGAACAATTAGTGCAATAGAACATCACTCTCCACAACCCGGAGACCAGAAGAACTAGATAGTGCCTGCTATCACTGCCCACTGCTCTAAAAATGATCATATCAGTGGTCCTGGCTGAATGGGAGGAAAATGTGAATCTTAACTCAAATCCATGAGAGAACAGGCTTCCTGATGGAACCTTGTTACCCTTCAGGTCTGGAAATGAAGTTGCCCCAAGCCAAACAACAGATTGGTCTATCAGCGGAGCAATCGCACTCGTGCATTGTGCACACCTTAGCATATCGACCGTTTGAGATAAACAGAACAAACTCACTGTCATCGGGTCCATTCTGACTCGTAGCAACTCTATAGGGTGGGTAGAGCTGCTCCTGTGGGGTTCTGAGACTAACTCTTTCAGGAATAGAAAGCCTCATCTTTCTCATGAGGTGGTTTCCCCTGGCAGTTAGCATCCCAGTGCGTAATCCACTGCACAAGGTCAAAATTCAGAAGGATTAGGAAAGAAGCATGGAAACAGGAAACACCGGGGCATAGGTGATGTCACATTGAGGGGATGGCAATGAATGAGAGGAAACAAAATGCTTGCGAGTTGTTCGATGTAAAACTGACGGTCTGCTCTGTTAGCTTTCACTGAATTCGCAATAAATTGTCTACCTTAAAAAAAAAAGCAAGCTGCATTTATTATCAGGAGTCCTGGTGGCATAGTGGTTTCGACTTGGGCTGTGATCCACAAGTTCAGTAGTTCAAAACCACCAGCCAGCTCCACGGGAGAACGACTGGGCTTTCCCATGAACAGTTACAGTCTTGGAAACTCACAGGGGCAATTCTACCCTGCCCGCCCTATCGCATCACTCTGAGTCGGCATCAAGTCTATGGCAGTGAGTTTGTTTAGAGTTTTGTGTTTATTATTGAACTTTTTACGGTTTCGGGATTTAGTATCTTGATTTAATGAGTTTTTCCCATTCTAAGCTTATAAATATGTTCTCCTGAATGTTTCATTAAAAAGGGAGTAAATTTATAACTTCCTTTGCTTACATTTCAAAGAGATACTCTATATGATCTTTGTTTTCAATTTTCTTTTGTATGTAACATTAAAATGTCATTGTTTTGTCGATAAACCATGGTGAAGCGTAGAACTGGATCACCTGGCCCTTTCTCTCCTTACCTCCTTCCAGTTCAAAATGTTGGCATCGCTTAATAGCCAACATTCTCTTAGATCTGCAGTTGGGCTCAACACACTCGAACCTTAACACAATCTTCTTTGTTGTTTTAGCCTTCTTCCGGAACAGTGGCTTAGTCTGCCCACCATAGCCACTCTGCTTCCTGTCATATCGTCGCTCTCCCCGGGCACACAGAGAATCTTGGTCCTCCTTGTACAGTGCCACTTTGTGTGGTGGTGCTTGCCACACTTCTTACAGAAAGTCCGCGTTCACCATGTTTACAGGAGCGCTACCAGCACGGAAGGAAGCCTTGGTTTTCAATTTAAGAAGCTAGAAAAAAGCAGACAAAAATGAATTCAGTATATGTAAAAGTGACAAAATAAGAGTTGCAATGAAAGACAGAGAAAAGTGACAGAGAGAAAAATGAACCATGTTAAAGGTTGACTTTGAAAAGATTGCTAAAATCCATAAGTATCTAAAAGGACTGATCAAGAAGAGATAAAATATGAATGGTCAATCTCAGGAATGATAGAAGGGCCCAAATTACAAATCCCACAGATAGTAAGACATTAAAGGGATATTATACCTAGTTTTATGCTAGTAAGGGAAGCAATTTAGTGAAAGAGACAAATTCCTTGAGTGACAAATATGAAAGCTAACATGACAAACACGAAAACCTCAATAGCCTTAAATATGTTAAAAACAATACCATACATTGACAAGGATTAGATCAACTGAAATGCTTGTACTTTCCCTGTATATTTTGGGAGTGTGCAATGGTATGTACACTACTTTGGAAACTTTAGCAGTTTATTTTAAACTGTAAGCATGCATTTTATGATCTGGTAACTCCACACCTAGGTAATTATCTGAGAGAAATGAAATCATATTGTTCACCAGATACCTCATACAAAAATGTTCATGGTGCCATTATTATAATAACCCCAAACTGAAGTCAGCTCAAGTGGCCATCAGTAGTAAAATTAATAATAATAAAATAGAATTAAAAACATGATTAATTTTTAAAATATTATGCTGAATCAAAGAAGCCAGGCACAAAATAATAAATACTATCTTATTCCATATATGAGTTCTAGAAAAATATAATAGAAATTTGACGTGCAATGGTGAAGGGATACAAGAGAAATTTCTGAAATCAAAGTAATATTTTAAACTTTGGCAGGACTTGGGAATAGGTTATGCATTTACCAAAATGGAATCAACTTTACATTCGCTAGCTGTGCCTATAGCCATGCATAAATTCTACTTAAATAAACATAGCTGGAAACAAAAACATTTATGACACCTTATTTAAGAATATTTGACAATTGCTAGTCAAACCAAAATATGAAAAGTATTCTGGTTTAAGAATACCATAAGATAGCTAATTTTTATGTTAGAAAAACTAAACAACTTATTAATATCAGTTTTAAGTTTTAATTTTACTCTTTTTTTTTTTAGAAATTCTGTAATTTAATTACAAGGGATTTTTTTCCTTATAAAGTCACATTCTTCAGCATATTTTATTCTGATTCTCTGCTTATGCTTCGTCCCATTTAATTCCTGAAGTGTCAGAACAGACAAATAAAAGCCTGACATTGACTTGCTCAGACCCATATTGGGTAGGCGTGCAAGGAATAGCAGCAAACTCGCGCTTCCAGGAATTAAAAATCAAAGCAAAGGGACTTTTTAAAAGTGTGGGTGTGTTTTCTTTAGGATTGAATGTTGAACTACTCATGTTAAATGTTTTAAAGCCTAAGCAATTCTCTATTTAAAAGCCTACAAGTCTCAGTGCTTCTGTTACTAACAGGCCTTATTTTAACCCCATTTTTTGATAAACACATTAACTCAAAAATTAAATTAATCTTTGCCACAGAACTCTGTTTAAAACAAATTTCAATCTCAGCACTCTCATAATTTTACTAGCCCCAGATCCCTAATTAATCTGTTGTTAAATATAATTAGGAAATGAAAGTAATTCAGTTTTAAGAGCCTGCATAAGTTCCAAAAAGCAATTAAAAGTCTTAATTCATAGAAGTGAAATTCTCTAATATAATAAAGACTGAATAAGCAAACCTAGCAACAAGTATTTCACTCAATGGAGAGAAACTGAAAGCATTACCCCTGCAAAGGGGAACCAAAGATGCCCTTTTTCACCACTCTTATTTGCAAAGAGTCCTGGAGTCTTAGCCAGAGCTATTAGACCTCAAAGAAAAATTAAAGGCATCCAGGTTGGCAAAGAAGAAGTAAAACTTTCTCTGCTCTCAGGTGATACAATTCTCTTATCTAGGAAACAACAATAACAACAAAAAAATGATAAGTACATTGCCAAAACTAATTGAAATATTTGGCAATGTGGCAGGGTACAAGTTCACCATACAAAAATCAATAGGATTCCTGTATACTAATGAAGAGGTAACAAAATCCGAAAAGGTATTAAATCTTCTGAGTAATCACTGAAAAGATGAAACAACAATAAACCTACCCCTAACCAGGGAAACAAAAAAAATTGTACAATGAGAACTACAAAACATTGCTACACAAAACTGAAAGAGACCTATAGAAATGAAACGATGCTCCATGTGCATGGATAAAAAGACTTACTATTGTGAAAAATGTCGACATTATCTAAAGCAATCTAAAAATATAATGTAATTTCTATCCAGATTCCCGAATCATTCTTCAAAGAAATAGAGAAACTGATCACCAATTTTAGATAACAGGATCATTCGAGTTAGCTATTTTATGCAAAGAAATGTATCACATTGGGAAGAGTTGCTTCCTCTTATTTAAACGGGTATTCATAATAATAACAAGGATATGATATGTGAATTATATACCAATAGATCTATGAACTATAATATATATATATATATATATATATATATATTTAAGTAGCCTGAAAGAAAAAGACCTCCACAGTGTTTGCTACAACTGCAATTGAATCATTAGGTCTTTTTTCCTTTGACTCAGTAAACAGCTTGCTTCCTTGCTGATCCTTCTGTGCAGTAGGTTTGTTTCTACTTCTCTCTTTTATTGAATATGAGGCTCTTCAGAGTTTCAGTTTTATTTGGGGTCTACAATGAACTTTCTACATTTGATAGACTCTAAGATTTGTTTCCTAGATGATGTTCTCATTAGTATATTGTTAAGTCTTTTCAGTTTGTAATTAGTTTTCTTTTTAAAAAATTATTTTATTGGGGGTTTGTACTGCTCTTATCACAATCCATACATACATCCATGTGTCAAGCACATTTGTACATATGTTGCCATCATCATTTTCAAGACATTTTCTTTCTACTTGAGCAGTTGGTATCAGCTCCTCATTTTCCCGCCTCCCTCCCTCTTCCTCCCTCCCTCATGAACCCTTGATAGTTTACAAATTATTAGTATTTTGTCATGTCTTAAACTGACCGATCTCTCTCTTCACCCACTTTTCTGTTGTCTGTCCCCCTGGGAGGGGGTTATATGTAGATCATTGTGACCGGTTCCCCCTTTCTCCACCCACCTTACCCTTACCCTCCTGGTACCGCTACTCTCATTGTTGGTCCTGGTTTATCCGTCTTGGATTCCCTGTATTTCCAGCTCTTATCTGTACCTGTGTACATGCTCTGGTTTAGCCAGATTTGTAAGGTAGAATTGGGATCATGATAGTTGGGGGAGGAAGCATTAAAGAACTAGAGGTGCTATACTGGCACCCTGACTGCCTCGTCTCTTCCTTGTGACGCTTCTGTAAGGGGATGTCCAATTGTCTACAGATGGGATTTGGGTCTCCACTCCACACTCCCCCTCATTCACACTGATATGATTTTTTGTTCTGGGTCTTTGATGCCTGATACCTGATCCCATCAACACCTCGTGATCACACAGACTGGTGTGCTTCTTCCATATGGACTTTGTTACTTCTCAGCTAGATAGCTGCTTTTTTATATTCAAGCCTTTAAGACCCCAGATGCTACATCTTTTGATAGCGAGGCACCATCTGCTTTCTTCACCACATTTGCTTATGCACCCGCTTTGTCTTCAGTGATTGTGTTGGAAAGCTAAGCATCACGGAATGCCAGGTTATTAGAACAAAGTGTTCTTGTGTTGAGGAAGTACTTCAGTAGAGGCCCACTGTCCATCTGCTACCTTAATACTTAAGATATAAATATATGTACCTGGTTCTATTTCCCTACCATGGTACATAAATATATTTACATATATACATGCCTGTATTTAGACCTCTATAAGTGTCCTTTGCCTCCTAGTTCTTTCCTCTATGTTAAGGATTAGTTTTCTAAATAATAAAACAATTCTTGATTTTTAGTATTAGACAGTCTCTGTACTATAAATAGTTACATGGCTAATTTCAAATAACAAGAGTTATCTCGCTGAATGTGACATTGGAAAGAACCGTGTCAGTTAGCTGCACCAGTAAAAGCCAACCTCAGCACGCTGCTACTTACATCTTTATATGACTGCGAACAGGGAATTTCAGTTCACCATAATTTGGCATGTCTTTCAGAATGAAAGACATTGTGACCACCAGCCACTCCAGGGAGAAAGATGAAACTGTCTGTCAAGAGTGTACAGATTCACACGCTTGGAAATCTCTAATCTAAATTTTGGACAAACTATAGAGTTTTTCCCTTTTGAAAATACAATGAGTTGGTTGGAATTGACTTAATATCCATGAGTTAGCTTTTGGGTTGGTGATCTTATGTCAAGAAACTTTAAAAAAATCCCTTTTGAAAATATAATTTATTGTTTTAATTTTAGTATTGTAAAGATAGATATGTTAATTATAGAAAATTTAAGAAATATGCTTCTGTAACTTCAAAAGTACAGAGAATATTAAAAAACTTCTTAAACTCTTAAACCAGAGCTAAGCATTGATAATATTTAATGCTTGTATTTCTCATGTTTAGTATATGTGTGTACACTTAAGTATCTCTCTGTAATTTTATTTAATTTGTGCTATACTCCATACCATTTTGTAATGTTTTTGATTTCTTATGGTATTTAATGAATAGTTGTTCATGCCATTAACCTTTCCTCTACAATCCATTTTTTGAAGGCTGCATAGTGTTCTTTCACAATACTGAGTCAGAAGAACTGGCCATTTGTGTTGTTCCCAACTCTGCCATTAGCAATAATGATGACATGCGCATAAGTCTTAGTCACCTGGTCAGTTCTCTGGGACTATGCTTTTTCTCCCATCACAGAATGGAGGTAATTTTTTGTCTGTGGAATTAGTTTATTTTTCTCCCTTCTTATTTCTGCTTTGCTCAGCTGTATCATATTCTGTAGCAAATCATTTTTTCTTACTTTATCTCTTATTCTTGACCGTTAATGATCTTATTTATAGGTTTATAATTTTGCTTTGGCAGCTAAATATATTAACCATTGTACATTGGTACCATGAAGAGATGCTGATTTTTTTCCAGTTCTGTGTTTATTAAAATCAATTTCCCTTCTGGATATTGATGACTGTATTAACTATTGATATGGCCACCTTGTAAACAATCAAATGCATTTCTGCCCAGCAAATAAAAATATTGCCAATCCACTCTATTTTTGGCAAAGGTGTTGAGACAGTAGGGCAGAGCATCAATGTCAAACAAAGTCAGTTTTTTGTTGTTGTTTTTTCTTCAAATAAAAGTGAGTCATCAGTTTATGAAAAATAACACCGGGGACCAGTACTTTATCTCTGAGTACTCTTTATGTCTCCTGCTGCCTGGGACTTTTCTTGGTCGAATCTCCTTTGAGTGAACCATCAATCAGGAAAGGACAAAGCACAAGGAATAAAGGCATGAGTTTAGGTTGACCACTGGAAAAGAACAGAATATTTAATATAGTGCAAGCTTGAGGTAGGAAGAGTAACTGATAATCCCCCAAAGATTGATGGTTAAAAGAGAAACATTCAATATTGTTATTTATTGTAACAATAAGCTACAGAATACCTTAATCAATATTAAATCATCTAAAAAAGTTCATGTTGTAGAACACAAATACAAGCATTTTCATTTCTCCAATAGAACTCGTTATAGTCCTATATGAAATCATGAACAGATTTAGATAGCAGAATTCTATAGTATAAAGATCACAGATGATATTCTTGGCCAAATTCAATTTGATCTCTCCCACCTGAGTTTTATATTTAGAAAGACTCTCTTCAACATGTCTTATCCATATTCCTACTCCAGAGTATGTATTAAATTACCTGTCAGTCATATCCTAATCACATATGAAGTCAGTGGTTCTCAACCTGTGTGTAGTGACCCCTTTGGGGGTTGAATGACCCTTTCACAGGGTTGCCCTATTAATAACAGTAGCAAAATTACAGTTATGAAGTAGCAATGAAAATTTTATTGTTGGGGGGTCACCACAACATGAGGAACTGTATGAAAGGGTCAGGGAATTAGGAAGGCTGAGAAGCGCTGTACTAAGTGCACGGCACACTAAAGATTCCGTCCCATGCCTGGTGTTTCCAGGTGTCATTGAGTCCTTTGGGACTCACCAGGACCCCATGTCTATGGGAAGTGGAGCTGCTCCAGAGGGCTTCTCAAGATTGTGACCTACTGAAACAGATGGTCAGGTGTCTCTTGGCCGGTTTGAACCACTAATCTTTTGGCTAGTAATAAATGCTTACCTGTGCCACCCAGGGTCTCCTGTGTAACAGTCTGAGTCAGGATCAATCTAACAGCAATGATATTTTTGTTTTATGAAATATATATGGCTATTTATTATATAAAATATAATGCAGAAAGCCTTCTTGTTGATCAGAATAGGCACTGAGCCATGGAGCAGACGGTAGGTGGCAAGGTCAGAGTGGGGAGCTCTTTCTTTCATCTACAGCCACCTAGATTTTAGACAGCCTCATCATGAATAACGACTTTAGGCCATATCTTTTACTTGATCTGGGATGGGAAACTTACTCTCTTATAGAGTCACATAGAGTCTGAATCAATTCAATGGCAGTGACGTATGTATATAAACCCACTGCCCTTGAGTCAGTTCTGACTCACAGTGACCTTACATAGGGTTTCATAGACTGAAAACCTGAAAGAAACAGATAGATGCATCTTTCTCCTGCAGTGTAGTTGTGTTAGGCTGGATTGTCTAGAGAAACAAATCTAGTAGCACTCATATATAATATAATATAAATAAAATAATTTTATATCTTGAAGTGATTATGTATCAAGGAGGCATCCCAGCCCAGTCCCATTCAAATTCATAAGTCTGATGCAAGCCAAAGCCTTGTGCAGACTCACAAAGCTGTGAGCATAATGCAGGGAGATCCAGGCTGGTGAGTACAGGGTTGTGTGGATCCAAGGTTGGTGGAAACATGGCAGGGAGCTGACAGTTCTCAGAGTTGAACAGTCCACATGGGGCTGCCCCCTGCAGGTAGGCAGAATCCCAGCAAGCAGGAAGGGAAAGGGACACACACAGAGAGAGAGAGACAGAGAGAGAACAATTCTTAGTGTCTCACACTCTTATACAAAAAGACTTGTGTCAACAAGAAGGTGTCATCAGGCTGGGATCTGATTGACAGGTTGAACTCCACCCCTTGCCTGGAGTGGCTAGTTGACATAATATCTACATACCACAGTGACTGATGGGTTTGAGCCATTGACCTTGTAGTTCATAGGTCCATGTTTAACACACAGCACCACCAGGACTCCTTATACATGTATATGGGCTATAATAATGAGCATATTCTATTTAACAATTATTGGTTCACTCTTTACAGCAAAAATTATTCAACTAATATCCCTCATCCTAACAAGCCTTAATATATTGGTACAGTACATGATAAGAACACAGTCCTAACAATGGATGAATATATATATATTAGCAAGATCAGCCCAAAGCTTGTCCTATGAGGCAGACAGTAACGATGTTTCAAATGCTCAAGTTTTTCAAACCACTGTACCACTCAATCATCTGTGACATAAACTACTCATCTTTCTCACAGGATGCTGCCTCCCATTTTCGGGATTTGTAATTTGCTGCATCCTTTCACGGAGCTCATAAACTGTCCAGGAAATGGCTCAGGTGGCTGTGGACTCTGACGAGTCCCAAACCAATGAGTTAAGTGTTAGCTTGGGGGATTCTCCTCACTCACATGATTGCAGGAATGGGTGACCCAAACCAGAAGATGAGACAACAGGCTGCTGACTCACAAGGCTGTGGAAGCCGATGAATCTGGTCAGTTGATAGGCTGCATTTTCAGGGCTTGAGAAACTTAAAACTGCTGGGTCAGACAGCAGGCTGCTGGCTCAGAAGGCATCAGAAACTGGTGAATTGTGTCAGGGGCATCAAGAAAATGGCTCACATGGTTGTAGAAGTTGGCAGGTACCAAATTGGTGAGTCAAATGTCACTCTGGAGGCCTTTCCTACCCACATGACTGCAGGGGATAACCAACTAAAATTGGCAGATGGGCCAGATGACAGGCTGCTGGCTCACACAAATATGGAAGCTGGAGAATCAGTTCTGATCATAGACTTTTGGCTCAAGCTACAAGAACTGGACCTCTGATAAAGATGTGCCAAATGCATGATGCAGAGCAAGAGAACAAGCATGGTTTACTTTACTTTATATTGGTTGCTGTCCATACCCTCAAGGAAATGAAAGGTGGTGTCTCCAGTCAGACCAGTCAATTCCTACCCAGAGTGACTACACAGGGCAGAATAGAGCTGCTCATAGACTAGGATTTAAGGACACACAATGGAAGACTATGCCATTGTGACACTATCAAGTAGTTCATTGTATCACAACATGACCTAGGATAAGTTATTGAATGGCCCAATACAGCATTGTGAGTGCCTTGCCGTAGGGTTGGGGGAATGTTAAATGAATTTTCACATAATCAGTACAGTTTCGGGGCCTGTGGTGAGCACTCTGTAAGTGACTGTGATCGTAGAATGTGCTGTAAATGAAGACAGGTGTGAAAGTGAACAAAGAAGAAACACCAGGATCAATTTTTAGTGTCTTTTTTTGTGTTGTTATTTGTGCTCTTGTATACTTGACCTAGTTCCAAAAGAGATTAATAAATACCACTTGAGGATTGTGACGTTCACTGCCGTCTAGTGATTGTGACTCATAGCAAGCCTGTAAAAGAGGGTAGAACTGCCCTGGTGAGTTTGAGACTATAATGCTTTGTAGATGTGAAAGCCTTATGTTTCTTCTAAGTTGGCTGGTGGTTTCAAACTGCTGACCTTGCAGTTAGCAGCCCAACGCATAACTACTATGCCACCAGGGCTCCTCAAGGATTGTGATAATTGTGCTTCATTTGATATTCTTTATTGAACTTTTAAATAAAATACCAAGGATTTTTAAGGTTTTTTAAATTATCAAATTTAAGTAAGTGTCAAAGCCAAAAGATACTTATGCATCATTTTAGTTATTTTGAGGGTATAAAGTTTAAAAAAAAAAACCTTCTATACCATAATGTTAATTTTGAAATCAATTTGTTTTTTAAAGGTCTGGTTCTATTCATCATTTTACTTTATTCCATTCTCCTTAGATATATTTCTATTTTATGTAATTTTATTTTTCTTTCATAAAATTATATTTATTGTTCTTATAACCAAGTACAGTTTAATGCAAAATGTAAAAGCCGTCAACAGTGAAGGATCTAATATGACTAATATGCCTACAAGAGAAACATGATTGAATTAGAGACATTAATATCTCCAATGAAGAATCCAGAAACAAATATATTGAATAATAGAAATCTATTTTTATTCTCTACTAAATTATTGAAAATCCATATGGTAACTGCTAGTATATGAGAAGGCTTGAATGTTCATTATATTTCTTCCACTTTTTTCCCCTTCATTTGACAAAAATATCATTTCCATTACCCTGAGTATACCAAATACTGTAAAGAAGTGGGGGTTTTTTTGGGGGGGGAATATATATATATATATATATATTCAGAATTCAGGCTGCTTTCTTTTAAAAATATATTGATTCTTATTTTAAAAGTTTGTGTAATATCAGTATTTACTCCCTGAGTAATGAAACTATTTTGGAAACTGAACAAAAGATTTAAGTAAGAACAAGTTCTTAAATGGTACTCAAGTAGAAGAAAGGAAATTCATTCCTGAGACATAAGGTTAGCACTTGTCATTCAAACCCCAACCAAACCTTCTGCATTTGGCGTCTTCTGACTCAGGACACCATAGAACTGCTGCTTGTGTTTAGCAGCCCATTGCTTCCACGCTGTGCCACCTCGTTCTTTAGGCTGTCGCCAAATCAGCCAAAATCAAGGCCACTGCCATCAAATTGATTCTTGTCATCTCAACCCTACACAGAGCAAAATAGAACTGCTCCCCAGGGGCTCGGAGAAGTTCAGTCAATAGGTCGTAGGCAAAGTGGGAACGAAGTCTTTGTAAATGCAAGGTTAAAGAAGAAAGGATAAGAGATTGTGCAGAGGGACGACTTTCTGAGCAAGAAAAAGGAGATCTTTTGTTGAGCAAAGTCAGCACTGGCTCATGGAGTAGACTAGGAATTGTTGCTGTGATAGGAAGTCACAGTGGAGTCCCACCTGTCATCGGAGGCATCTTAGACAACCTGAGCACTAGTATCAACTTTTAAGTCCGAACTGTTTCCTGATCTGGGATGAAATATTCACAATCTGAGAAGGAAATCTTTGATTTTAGGATGGAGGTGGGGGTCAGAGAAAGTCTTCTTCACTAACGAGTCTTTTATTTTATTTTATTTTATTAGGGACTGAGTGCTGGCAGTGAGGATTTTCTTTGTCTGGGCAGGCCCTTTCAGGTGAGAGTTGTGCCCTTGAGTTTGGCATTGACAATTGTTTCTACAATCGCAGCTCTAAAATCCTCCTTGATAATCCATTAGACACACACCGAGAGAAACTACTCTCACAGATCTCTGGGACTACATGTATTGAATTCCTGTTGTCAGTTATTAAATTCTTAGTCAGTCAACCTTTATTGAGCACACACTGAGTATCCGGCACTGGATTAGATGCTGTTGGCAGGCAGAAAAGACATAATTGATGAAGCTCATGCCTCACTCTAATTGTGACACAGAAAAAACAAAGCAAAAACCACATCCCAAAGAGTCCTTGAAACATAGAAACAAATAAAAAATATAGTTCACTTTTATATGTGCTGAAATCTACCAATGATCAACCATACAGTTCATTTATCACATATGTATCAAGTGTTATAAACCAAAAATGTCACCCTTGAAGACTTAGGTATGCCTGATGTACACCAGGGTATTTTCAATCGCCTCACATGCATGTGAACGCTGGTTAATGAATAAGGAAGATTGAAGAAGGATTGGTGCCTTTGAATAATGGTGTTGGAAAATGATATTGAATATTCTCTGAACTGCCTTTGCAGCAGTCAGGAAAGTGTTGAACTGTTAACTGCAACATCCACAGTTCAAAACTACCAGCCACTCCAAAAGAGAAAGATGATGTTCTCTCACCAGTAAAGTTTACAGCCTTCAAAACCCAATAGAGGGTCTCTATGAGTCTGACTGAACTCAGTGGCTCTTGGTTATGAACTTCCAGAAGAACAAACAAATCTATCTTGGAGGAAGTGCGGCCGGAATGTTCCTTAGAAGCAAGATGGCAAAACTTTCTCTCCCATACTTGAGTCATGTTAACAGGAGGTTCCAGTCCCCAGAGAAGGACATCATGTTTGGAAACGAAGAACCAAAAACCTAAAACCCAAACCATTGCCATTGAGTCCATTTCAACACACAGTGCCCCTGTCAGGTTCTGAAGCTCAAGTCTTTATGGGACAGAAAGCTTCATCTGGCAGATTCACACTGCTGACCTTGTGGTTAGCAGCCCAGCTGGAACCTGTGATGTCTTTTATGACTTCAGAAGTCATACACTATATCCCTTCTTATGTATTCCATTGGTCACACAGGCTGGCATTGATTTAATATGAGTAGGGACAATCAAAAGGCATGAGATCAAGAGGTGCCATTTTGGAGACTAGATATAATACTTGCAAAATGATGATACAAAATTGTAATGTATAATTGATTTGGGAGATATTTTCAGGTCTTAATTTGTAGTTTGTCTACCTTTCTGACTAGAGGATGAATGCCTTGAAAATAAAACCAATTTCTTTTCTTTCTGTACCTAGAACAGAGTACCAACAGTCGTGCTTACTAGATAATGGGTATTTAATACATGTTTCTTGAAAGAGCAAATGAATAAATGAATACTTGGATGAGTACAGATGCCTGCCATCTAAGAGGTAAATTAAAAATATCAAAACCCAAAGATCAAGTCTTGAGTCAAGATAACGTAAGAAGCTACACAAAATCCAGGATCTGCATGGAATTTGGAAAAGTAAGCCAGGTGGAGCATCAGAACGACAGGCACTCTGGTGATGATGTCAGGTGCTGGCCTGCTAACCTCAAGACCAGCAGCTTGAACCCCCCAGCTGCTCCTGGAGAGGAAAGTGAGGCTGATACTCCTGTAGAGATGGATAGCCTCGGAAGCCCTTTAGGGGCTCACTATGTATTGGAATCAACTCGATGGCAGTGGGTTATTGGGTAATTAGCAATAATTTCATCATAATATTTCTAATTTCTTGAGAAGGACACTTTAAGGGTTAGACTGGATACAGCATGACTGAGTCAATTGTACATGGATGAATAGGTCTTGAAACAAGGGAGTTCAGATTATCAAGACAAACCTCTAAATCATATCTCTGGATCATTACCGAAAAGGTCATTGCATTGAGATCATTACTGCAACAGATCGCTACTTTTTATTTTTATTCAAATGCTTTCGGTGGAAATGGCAGAGAATTTGGAGTAGAGTGTCCCTTGTATTATTTGTTTGGGAGACATGATGAGGCCAGTTTAGCTGAAATCTCCAGTAGATCCCACAGCTCACCAGAAACAAAGGAAGGCATTGCTCTTAGACTCTGAGTCACCTCAACCCACAGAGACCCATACACAGTGTAATGAAACACTGCTCAGTCCTGCACCGCCCTCACATTGCTGTTCAGTTTGAGCCCATTGTTGCAGCCACTGTGTCAATCCATCTTGTCTACAGTCTTCCCCTTTTTCTCTGGCCTTCCACTCTGCTGAGCATGGTGTCCTTTTCCACGGCTGGTCTTCCTCATAACGTGTCCAAAGGACCTGAGAGGAAGTCTTGCCATGTCCACTTCAAGGATCATTGTGACTGTACTTCTTGCAAGACATGTTTGTTTATTCTTTCGGCATCTATAGTACTTTCAATATTCTTCACCAGCACCATAATTCAAGTGCATCAGTTCATCTATTTTCCTCATTCAACGTCCAATCATCACACGCATATGAGGTGATCAAAAATGCCAAGCCTAAGGTCCACCTTAGTTCTCAAAGTGACACCCTTGCTCTTCAACACTTAAACAGATGCTGTTCAGCAGATGTACCCAATGCAATGCATCACTTCATCTCTTGACTGCTGCTTCCATGATCCCTGACTATGGATACAAACAAGATGAAATACTTGATGGCTTCAATCTTTTCTTCGCTGATCACGATGTTACCTAGTGATCCAGTTGTGGGGATTTTTGTTTTCTTTACATTAAGCTGTCATCCAAACTAAAGGCTGCAATCCTTGATCTGCATCAGCAAGTGCTTCAAGTCCTCCTCACTTTTAGCAAGCAAGGCTGTGTCATCTGCATATTGTAGGTTGTTAATAAGCCTTCCTCCAACCCTAATGCCACATTCTTCTTCATATAGCCCAGCTTCTCTGATTGCTTACTCAGCATAGGGATTGAATAAGTATAGTGAAAGGATACAAGTGTGAAACATGCCTTCCCTGATTTTTAATCAAGCAGTATTACCTTGTTCTATTCACACAGCTGCATCTTGGTCCATGTACCAGTTCCATACAAGTTCAATGACGTATTCTGGAATCCCCACTCCTCTCAAGGTTATCCACAGTTTGTTATGATCGACACAGTTGAATGCCTTGGCATAGTCAATAAAATACAAGTAAACATAGTTCTGGTATTCTGTTTTCAACCAATAGCCATCTGACATCAGCAATGATATCATTTGTTTCACATCCTCTTCTAAATTCAGCCTGAACTTCTGGCAGAGCCTTGTCAATGTACTGCTACAACCATTGTTGGGTTATCTTCAGCAAAATTTTACTTGCATGTGATATCAATGATAATGCTCTATAATTTGAGCATTCTGTTGGGTCGCCTTTCCATGGAATGGGTACAAATATGGGTCTCTACCAGTAAGTTGGCCAAATATCTGTCTTCCAGATTTTCTGATATAGGTGATTGAGTGTTTCCAGTACTTTATCAGTTTGTTGAAACATTTCAATTGGTATTCCATCAATTCCTGGAGCATTGTTTTTGGCTAATGCTTTTAGTGAAGCCTGAATTTCTTCCTTCAGTACTATGGTTCTTGATCCTATGTTTCTTAAAGTGGTAGAATATTGACTAGTTCTTTTTGGTACCATACACTCGTCTATTCTTTCCATCTTCTTTCAATGTGTGTTGCTTCGTTCAATATTTTGCTCATAGAATCAATTACAACTTGGTTCTTGAATTGTTTATTTATTTTCTTCAGTTAAGGATATACTGAGAATGTTCCTTTTTTAGTTCCTAACTGTGGGTCTTTGCACACTTCATTATAATACTTTTTTTCCCATTATAATACTTTGTCTTCTTGATTACCCATTGACATTTTTCTGTTCAGCTTTTTGACTTTATCTTCTACTTCATTTGCCTTAGCTACACTACTGTTAAGATCAAGTTGCAGAGGCTCCTTGATCTCTTCTTTATTTCTTGTCTTAGTTCCTTTTGCTCCAATGATGCTCTTGATGTCCTCCCACAGCTCATTAGGTCTGCTGTCATTAGTGCTCCATGCAGCAACTCTGTGCTTGAGATATTCTTGAAATTCAGGTGGCATAGAATCAAGGTCCCATTTTGGCTCTTGTGGAATTGTTTTAAATTTTTTCAGTTTTATCCTGAACTGACATGTGATTAATTAATGCTCTGTTTCACAGTCAGCCCTTACCCTAGTTTTCGCTGCTGATATTGAACTTCTCCATGGTCTCTTCCCACACATGTAGTCAATTTGATTTCTGTGTATTCCATCTGGAGAAGTCCATGTATATAGTCACAATTTGTGTTGTTGGGGAAACTTTTTTTTTGCAACAAAGAAGTTGTTGGTTTGTTGACATAAAATTGTGTAATTGTGGTGCATCAGGAGATCATGAACCTGGGACACAGTTCCCTGGACCTGTGCAGTCCCCATCCAACATATCCTATGTGATTCATTTGGAATATTCTGACCTGATAGATAGCTCTCTCTAGCTGGGGTGACAGGGCTCTAAATTTGGGGAACCAACCCATTGACACTATTCTGTGTTCATTATCTTGAGGAGGCCTTTTGCCCAACTTCTTTGGTGGGTCTTCCATGAATCCAGGAGAAAGAAGCCTCGTTGGACTGAGTAAGCCTTTTCCTGGTCCTTGTGTCTGGACCAGTTTTTGTGATCTGGCCTCACATCATCTCTGATCACCAAAATTCCAAGCCAATCAATGTAAGGCCATTGGTCAATTCCTACAGACTCATAGGTACCACATGGGACAGAGTAGAACTTCCCTATGGATTTCTGAGGCTGTCAGTCATTATGGGAGCAGGAAGTCTCATTATTCTCCACTGTTTCAAATCGCTGATCTTGTGTATACAGCGTAAGCCCAACATGTAACTCGCGAAGCTGCCAGGGCTCCTTTCTCTGAGTTTAGGACTAATTAAATTAACTCTCCTTTACATACAAACATAACTGCCTCTGGGTTCTCATACCAAGACCTTCGGAATTATGTGTAATGCCTTTTTCTCCTTTCCGACTTTTGGAAGAAAGTGTTGCAGTCGTTCATCATCCCTCTGTGAGAGGAGGTGAGGTTACAACACCCTCTTTCTGTGTAGAACCTGCTGTTGGGAGCTGGCAGGGATGGCGTTTGTAAGGTGCGCCTCTCCTATCTACTTACATGCTGCCCTCCCAAGATATGCCAATGATCAGCTACCTTCTCACAGATGCCTAAATAGAGGTGAGCCCACAGGGAACACCAAATGCAGACGTCACCTAGGGGAGGAACAGACCTCTTAGAGGAGGTAGATGTGAAAACTTTGTGTCTTTTTGTTTTGGTTTTCAATTACTAACATGAATCCTGAAATCTGCAAATGACAGGGCAGAAATTTTGTTTGTATTCATGCCCTCTCCATTCCTACCAGAAGGAAGTCGAAAGGCAGTGCTAGGAGAGCACCCTTTCCATTGAGAGGGTGCTCCCAATCTGGGGACAAGGTCAGAAATGGTTCCCTGTGAGTGAGATGAATAGAATGAGGATCTATTCATACACTCCATCACCCCCCACCCCCACCCACGCACCCTTGCTCAACTTTTCCCTGCATCCCACTCTGCACTGGAAATAGATCGATAGACTGCTCCGTCAGACTTATGCAAGGCTTACAGGCTCTCAAACATTTCGCAGACTGATGTTCAGAGTGGGAGTTTACCCAAGAGGTTAACAGTTGAGATTTCACAGGATTTCTGTGTACACAAGGAATGTTTTGGGGGGCTTCCACAAGTTGATGGGGGAAATTCCATTCTCTTTTAATTCTATAAGACTTTGTGAAGTCCTTTGTGTAGGGGCTTGAGATGCTCCCACATCAAGCAGGTAAGAGACCCTAACAGTCTTCTGGCTCTTCATTTCCTGAATTCACCCTCAGGTGCCCCACTTCTCCCCCAAATCCCTGCAAGTTTAGTTTTGTCCCATCATCAGGACCAATTTGGTCCAATGCAGAGTGTTAGTATGCTCTTGGCTCTCGCACACCATGGGTCAGCAAGCCTGACTCATAGAGACCCTCTCTGTCGGACCAAATTGCCCCCGAGGCTTTCCACGGCTCTCATCTGAGGGAAGCAGACGGCCCAAACTTTCTCTTCCTTAAGGCTGAAGGGCTCAAACTGCTGACCTTGTGCTTAGCGGCTGAGTGCTTATCCACTGGACCATCAGGGCTTCTGTTGGGAAGGAACAGAATACGAAGAACCTTGTTCAGTGTCTCGTCAGTGCAGCTGTGGCCTCTCTCTGAACTTGGTGACCCAGGCTCTCTGTGACTCGTTTCCTTTCATTGTCTAAGTCCCAGGCATGAGTCACGGGTCTCCCTGAAGTTTGTACTTGGCAATGATAAGGTGGTCTCTCTGATGATTTGCCTGGTCTAATGTAGCCTCCTGAATGCTGGCATTGCTTATCCCCAAATTTCTCAACTTTGCATATCGGCATCACTTAGGGAATTTTTTTTTTAAGCCCCAGTGTTCATGACTCAGCCGCAGGGACTCACATGAATTATTTTGAGGTGAGGCGAGGTGATACTGGCGGCCTTCCTGGACACCTATGAAGAAGCAGAGCACTAGAGAGGGACTGGGCAAGTAAACACAACAGAAAGTTATGAGGGCTGTCTGAGTCCAAACCCCGTGCTCTGTCCGTGGGATCCCACTGTGTCCCAGAGGGTGATTTTCCACAGGGTTCCTGATACACACATTACTTGTAGGAGGTCTATGTGTCTTCCAAAGTATAATCGTTTATCAGTTCAGGGTAGATGTTAGGTCCGTCTGTTAGAGCCAAGTCTAGAATGAGCTTTGCACCAGAATCAGTAAGCCAAAGTGGCCACATAAATGTTCACTTCAAGCCAAAAGAGGCTGCCTGACTTCTTAGTCCATCTATAATGGGCCATGGAACACAGCCCAGTTCCTAAAATACTCTTGAGATTGCTTTAAAGCCAAGGACGTATTGCTGGGGCCCTAAGTACAAGAACTCATGGCCTGCTTTCTCTCCCACATTGAAAGAATTTGCCGGAGCAAGGACGTCTGGGGCTGCTGGGGGATGGAAATGTGTGGGACCCAATGTACACTGTTCTGGATCGACCTGTATCTCCCCAAATACCCGTTATAAATCGTAGTCCCTATACATGTCGATGTAATCCCATCTAAGAAAAGCCCGAGAGTGCTTGCCTGCTAACAACGAAGGCTGTGGTTCAAACTCATCAGTCATTTCATGATAGACAGATGTGGCAGTCAGGTGCATAGCCTTGGAAACCCCAGGGGGCACATCTACTTTGTCCTGTAAAGTCACTGTGAGTAGGAATCAACTTGATGGTAATGGTTTTAACAGGCTATAATTCAAGATCAGAATCCAGTTGGAAGTAATAGGAGATAACTCAGGAAATAATTCTTCAATCAGGACCACTTCCAATCAAGACAGTTCTCAGTTTCTTTTCAGCTGGAAGAGCCTTTGCGCCTTCCCTCAGCTGGGTCCAGATCGGCAAGAGTGACAGTTCTTTAGCTCCGCCAACAAGTGCCCAGAAGCACCCTCCTTTATCGGCAAACCTCTTGCCCAAAGGCACTCAGCTCTCTCACACTCTATGGGACAGCAAGCCCACTGTAGTCACCTACCAGTAGCATGGCTCTCACCACTCATGCGAGCCTTTGCTATGGTGGCCACCATGTCGCACCATCTGGTGCTATCTCCAATGTTGCAACTCTCTTTCTCCCGTGTGCAGAAGGGTCACAGCACAGAGATCCTAGCTCCAAAGAATGGACTCTGCCCCAGGCTCTTCTTGATGACAGTGAAGTTTCCGTCAATCTCTGTCTGATTGACCCGTATGGAAACCTACTCTTTGTCAAGGTCAACAACCTCCACCAGTCCTGCACACTGACCGCGTGGCCCTTGTAGATGAGAGCCATTTTATTGGTGTAGTTGGAATAGGACAGTTCCCACAAGGTCATTTAATAATATTGGGTGCTTTCATACACCCTATTTGCATAGTGGAAGAATCAATTCCTTTGCAAGAGCATGGCCTACCCAATCATTTTGACAGAATTGGAAACCCCGGCCAGCAAGGCCATAAATAAGAAACAGTCATTGCTCTGCACGCTTTCTTTGTGCTGTGAATAAGATCAGATCATGTACGATGTGTTTAAAGCCAGTCACTCTCACTACATCAAAGGAGCAGTTTAGGCATCGAAGCAAGCAAGCACAAATGGGGTACATGGATGCCATTGATGATCAACAAAGACCCAGGAAGAGAAGCTGGACCAGACAAGTATCTCACAGAATGGAAGAAGAAAGAATGTACCCAGAGCCAGCAACCTGAATTAGGACTTCTTGCCTTCTAAACTGGAAGTAAAGAAGATTCTGTCCATTGCACTCACCCACGTGTGGTATTTCTGTCATAGCTGCCCTCGACAGTGCAAACAAGTCAGGATCCATTGCAGCAGTATTCCCAACAGCCCAAAGGTGGAAAAATCCACATGCCCGTCAGTGGAAGACTGGATAAACAGACAAACAAAAATGTGGCATATGACACAATGTAATAGTTTTCATCCGTAAAGAGGGATGACATTTTGATACCTGTCCCCATATGGACTTAAACATTATGCCAAATTGGATCATACAAGTATGCATGAAATATCATGAATAGACAAATCCACCAAGCTAAAAGATGAGTGATTGGTTACCAGAGACAGGGGGAGTAGAGGGTGTAAAAATTATATATTATTTTATATAATATATCATAATTATATATTATAATATAATATATATAAATATATATTATTTTATATTATAAAAATTATATATATATACATATATTCTGTAACTCCAGTCAGTCAAAGGCACTCTACTGGCAACGTTGAACATCTAGTTGGCAGAGCTCCAGTTGACGACTTGGAGCGAGTGCCCTCTCTTCTATGTCTCCTTGTCAGACTCTTCCCACCTGGATCTTGCTGGGAGTCTACATGGTGCCCTGAGGATGCAAAGGCCCCTTGGGAAAGACCACGGTCACCTGTGTGGAGTGATATGTGCGGGCTGCCTTTCCCAGGCCATCTCCTTCCTTAGCCGGCTTCGCTGTAGTTTGTATCAGAAAGGTCCTTCTTGTGTGCAGCTCTCTTCCATGGCCCATCCTACCAGCGCCTAAACCCCCTGGGGGAAGTTTGGAGGGGGAAAGGCATATTTTGCCTCATAAATATCACCATGGTGTGCCAGAATCAGGGCAGCCACACCTTTCCAACTGTGCAGTCATCTGGGATGCTGGGTGTAAAATCCTGAGCTGTATTATTTTCAGTTCTGCAGCACTTGATAAGGTGTCTAAAGTGAGAGCATTTTATTTCTCAGCTTTGCAGAGAATTACACACATGGTTCTCACTCTCATTTTATTTTAATATGTGGAGTGATTTCATTACAAACTATGACTCCTTTATGAGGGAATACATCTGAGGAACCAAATGCTGTCTCCCAGCGGACTCAGACATTCGTAAAGCCATCAGAGGCCAAGGTTGTAGAGAGTGAGAGAGGCAATACATCAACTCTTCATACATATTCTCCTGACTGCTAGGGAAATTAAATTTGTTTTTCACCCACTGAAACTTCAACTCATTTTGATTATTTAAATCCAATATGTGTTTAACGCTAACATGCAATCAATTTAACCATTCTATGAAAACCGAGTCCTGAATTTTTTTTCTCATGAGAAGTTTTCTGTTAGCATATTCACTGATGATCCAATTTGGGGGTTTATAACCCTACATTTGTTCAAGTTTAAAACTCTTGTCTTGAGCTACCCAGCTGGTCATTTTTTTAAATGTGTCTTATTTCTCTTAGCATTCTTAGTTAATGAGATGGCAATGCTACCAGCTCAAGGACAGGATCATACTAATCTTTGGCTCTTAAGGCATCAGAAGTCGACTGCTTATTTCTTCTTCCTAGTCGGTTCTTAGTTCAGAAGTTCCACTGACACCTGTTCACTATGGCGGCCCTGATGGCATCTGAAATGTAGGTGGCATAGCTTCCAGCAGCACTCCCGCACTCAGTCACTGCCATCGAGCCGATGCCGGAGCTAGCAAACCCTACATGTAGGACAGAGTCCAACTGCCCCGGTGAATCTCTGAGACTGTATCTCTTTACGGGGGTACGCAGCCCTGTCTTTCTCCCAATGAGTGGCTGGTGGTTTCGAACTGCTGACCTTGCAGGGAGCAGCCCAATGTATAACCGCTATGCCACCAGGGCTCCTTCCAGCGTTACCGCAGCACAAAACACCACAGTAGGACACCCTGACAGACGAGTGTTGGAAGAGCACTGTAGACAGAAGTAAAGGGCCCAAACCCTGACACTGTTGTGGCCAGCTTCCAGCGATATTTCCATGTAGAGGTACAGAACATGTGACATAGGGTGGGAAAGTCAAAGGAAACTTGGAGGCTTTTTTTGTCGGACTGATGGGACAGAAGAATGGTGCTGGAGTCAATGAGATTGGGAAGACCGGGATGGGGTGGGGGAAGTATGTGAAGTTCAGAAAGTTGAATCAAGGATCTTGTTGTGTCCTTCTTAATTTTATTATCTGTGTATTAGCTATTTACAGTGGTGTAGGGCACAGGAATTGGGGTTCAGAGACAGAAATATCAAGTTGGGCATCCTCAGCATTTAGATGGAGGTTAAAGCTAGGGGAATGAGTGGGTCCCTAGATCGGTGTGTTAGAGATGGGAGGCCATGATCCCGGAGGCATGACCAGAGTTGGAAGGAATTTCAAGAGGGAAAACACCGGGAAATCATGAGCATCCTGTGAGGGAGGGTGAGCCCCATCAAGCTAGAATGGTCAAACCGCTGTCAAATGCTGTGGAGAAGGGAAGTTGGTCAAGGGACATGGCGACGGAGGTCAGAGTGAGTCCAGAGAACTGGAGGAGCAGAGAGCAAAAAGTCCGAGAGGGAAGTTTGAGAATGGGAGGTAAAGAATGGGGGTGGAGGGGGACCATGGTCATCCCTATCTAGAATTCTGTTCCAATGAGAAGTAGAAAAGTGGGGTGGTAGATTACAAAGACATGTAAACAAGAGAACTTTATTTTTTAAAGCAGAAAGCCTATCTATCATGGAGACTTTAAAGCATCTACAAAAGTAGGCCTTACAGTCTACTGGACCTCATTGACCCACCCAAAGCCGTGAGGACGGACCGCCGTGTTCCTCAGTACCACTCTCCACTTGCCTGTTGATTTGAAGCAAATCTGAGAGGTGCGGTTTCATCTGTACATGTTTGCAGGAGCCCTGGCGCTGTGACGATGAAGTGCTCAGCTGTTAGAGTCCGCGAGCTCCCAGGGAGACAAGGGGCCGGTGGTCTGCTCTCGTCAAGATTCCAGCCTAAAAAACAAAAGTGAGCTCATTGCTATGGAGCAGATGTTTCCTCATAATGACCCTATGGGACAGGGTAGACCTGACCCCGAGTGACCGGGGTAGAAAGCCTCATTCTTCTGTCGAAGAGCGGCTGGTAGGTTTGAACGAATGACTTTGCCCCTGGCAGTGCAGCGTGTACACACTAGACCACCAGACCTCCTATTTGTAGCCCATGTGGAAGCGTTACTCGGTACACGCGAAGTTGGAGTTCACTCAGTGGCGTACAGCAGCAAAATGGCATAAATATTTGAGTGTATAACTCGAAAAGATTAGGATTCTGTGAAAAACATATTTTACAGTACCCTTATCACACTTTAAGTGATAATAATTGATAATAATAATTTCAAATATCTAAATATTTAGAGAGAAACCAAAGTTCTAATTTTCTGCTTATGTCCCAACTTTGTAGGATTCATCTGTTTTGGTCAGTATCCAAACAAGATCCACACATTACAATCGTTCTTTGCTCTGATATTGAGATGGAGAACAAAAACCAAAAAACCCAAAGAATCTTTTAGTCTATAGATTTCCTCTCCACATCCCCACCCCTTGCAGTTTATTTCTGAAGAACCTGCTTGCTTGCCCTGCACAGTTTTCTACAGACAGGGTATTCCTGATCAAAGTCCTGTGGTTTTATTTGACATGTTTCTTTCCTTCAGTCTTCCCGTAAACTACAAAAGCTTGATCAGGTTTTACATCAAAGATGCTGGTATATTTATCCATTAAGAACATAATATCTGGTTGTCTTGAAATGTATGATATTAGCAGCATTGATGCTCAATGCCTAGATATATTATTTATTAGAGATTGCACATTCTAATTCTATCCTTCACTCTTTGTTAATTAGCTAAATGGTTCCTACTCACTGTTTTGCCTACTCACTGTTCCAGTGGGTTTAGGAAAGGAATAATTAATGTTTGATTCTTTATATTTAAACAGTTTTAAGATAAGAAGTAAGTTTTTTACTATCTTCCAATACTGAACATGATTTTTAACGACATGAACTCATGGATTTAAATATATTTGATGTGTTTCATTCATTTCCATATTATTAATGCTCTAATTGTCCCTGTTTGTGCTTACTGTGAGCCTTTCCTCTGGCCCCTAAATCCTTTTGACATTCCCTGACATAATTTTTCAATCGTTTTAAATATATAATTTAATATGATAAGCTGTTTTGGAACCATATTGTATAATTTCCATTATACATTAAAATTATCCAAGGAGAATGTTCTAATTTTAAATGACAATATTAAAAGTATATTTGTATAATGATGAAAATATGCAATCTGAGTGTCAATTTTGCAGGAGCCAAATCCTTGAGAAGTTGAGAAGGAGCAGGGCGACTGGAAGTGCTGGCCTTAGATTGGATCAGTGGCAGCTCACCTATCTTACTTAACAGCGTCCGGGAGAAAGCAACATGCTGTAGAAATATAGGGGCCACATGGATGACGAGGTAACAGAACTTTGCCTAAATAACTCTGGGTTTAATCACTACATTTGCCACTTATAAATTCCAGACTTACATGTACCTGTCAAACTCAGCTCGTCATTTCTCCAATCAGCAGATGTGGCGACCACATTTGTTTTCCTCTCAACACCCTCCAACCCAGAAACCACAAAATAAATGACTAGCAATGAATCAAACTTTCAAGGGTTGTCAAGGATTATTGAAAACTCAAACGCAAATGCTGTAAGATTAAAAATGTGCTTATTTCTAGAGTGTTTTTCTTCTTTTTAACTTCCCAGTTGGGTATTCATTTGTGCCTGATACATTTGTAGAAGTGGTTCAAGAACTTGTAGGACAATTGGTCTTGTGGTTTATTTGCTTTTGCTGACTTGAATCACAACAATGGTCAGATTCAAGCTTTCAGCCATACAGATGAGCAGCCCCTCTAGTCTGATGGCCTAAAGGATTACCTTTTCTGTTTTCCTTCATAACTATTACTGCGGATCCACCTTTGCTGTAACGGTCATCTTCTCTCCGCATGTCCTTCTCATGGTCATGGCCTCCATTCTGTTGCAATATGGAAGCTGCCGTGGAATATCCAGGCATTAAAAAATAATGCGAGCCCACCTCTGCCAAGTTAGAGCTGTTACAAGTGCACTTCATGGAATCAAAATTCTCTCTCCTATCTGACTAGAACTTTGCTCCCCACATTCTTAGCCCCGCTGGATGGAAGAGCATTTGTCAAGAGGCCGTTATTATTGTTGTTTCTCGTGTGACCTTATGTCTAACAGAATGAAACTCTGCCAGGTCTTCCAGCACCTTCATGCGCTTAAGTCATCTGGAAACTAGAAAAAGAAACACCGTAGGGGAGGCCCTCCGAATGGAAATGGGTAGAGGAAGTCTAAGGACGTAGGAAGTAAGGATAAGCGTTGTGAGGACAAAATCTTGCTGTTTTGAGATACAGCTTAGTCTACACTAAGACTACCCAGCAGTGATTGGAAGAAAAAATTGATCTTTTTCTTCTTTCTTCCTACGACATGCAAAGATCCCTGGTTCCAGGATTCAGAAATTGATCTGTTTGCTAGTTAATGGTATTCGTGTGCTGTCAGTAACTAGTAATAGAGTTTAAAAGGTGATATGTGTGGATGGCCGAACAAAAAATGTTGTTCCAAATTTTCCATAAAATGTTTTGAACTCCTTTGGGGAAGAGTAAAAAATTCAAATATATGCATGAACCATTGATGCAGAGTTGAATTTTCAAAGTACAAATTAGGATCTCATTACTCAGTGTATAGGATTCACCATAGGATCCCTTTAAAAACAGGAACTCCTTTAATGTTTGTTTCCAGATCATTAACTTCTTGGTAGAGAATCTATGATGGCTTAAGAAGGCTAATGTATAAAAGTGGAAAAGCGTTAGATGGATGAGAAGTTAATGTTAAACACATTATATAGAGATAGGAAAAAAGAACTGACTTATTGATCTATACATCTTAGAAATAAATCTATTTGTATAAGTGAGATAAGAGTATTAATTGCTGCTCACAGGTTATCATAATTTTGTTGTAATGGCTTCAGGGATTGAGTATTTTCTTCCTACAATATGAAGTACTTGCCAGTACTTTCTTATTATAGTCTACAGATTGCTCTGCATTCTATTTAAAACATTTACTCTGTTTATAAGTCTTCGGGCTATTTTAAAAAGTGCAGTGTTCATATAAGTTCTATAGCGTCATTGGAATTTAATGAGTCCCAGTTGGTGATAAATTCTAGAGTAATAATTGGGAGTAAGATAGAGAACATAGGTAGTTAAGCAGGAAAGTGGGAAAATGCAGTTATTTCACCGACACAGCTAAATAATTTTAAAATTACCCTCCTGTGGTATAATGAATTATATCACTCATAATACAGCAGTTCCAGCCATAGCCTTTGTAACTCCCACCAATGACTGGGCAGGATGATGCAGATGTGAGGCACTGTGGCCCATCAAGAGGACTGGATAGTTTATTAATAAGGTAAATAAAATGCAGTGCACCTTTGTGGAATGGTACCACACAAATAAGGTAGACGAAATCATAATGAGGTGATTGGTCAGTTCTGTCCACCTACTAGGCTTATCCTGAGCCATCTTTAAGTTGGAAAAGGAGCTCTTACTACCATCAAGAAAGAAGAGACAGGCAAAATAAAGGGTGTCCTTTGAGCTTGCGATCCCTGCACTAAACTTCCTGACGTAGGAGACAAAGAGCTGTGACACCAGAGTTGGCAAAAAACAGAAACAGAGAAATGATGTCAGCAGAGGCGGTTGGGCCAAGAGACTGTCATGAGAGAGAGTTGTGGGCTTCCCGACCAACCCATGGACCAAAAAAGCTGAGTGCCATCAAAAAGGCTTGCTGGCTGGCTGAGTATCTGGGCACTTAATTATCAGAGATCAAAGAGCTTTGTAATATTTGTTCAAGAAAGACCAAGGCCAGGCCTCTGTCCTTAAAAGAAGCTAACCCAATCAAAGAACTGTATCCTTAGAATTCCTAAAACCGAACTGTAATCTATTAATTTTCTAATAAGCCTGTAAGTATAAGTATTGCCTGTGAGTTCTGTGTTGTCATTTCACTGAAGTATCAAACTCAGCCGAGAAGGAAAGAGTGTTATGGAACAGACAGTTGATGTCTTAATTGGTAACAAAAGTTTGGTTGGTGGAAGCAGGTCTCATCTCTACTTCATATGCATCAACCTTGGGCAGCCATGCTGATGATCTTGACTTTGCTTCTGCCTCCCAGTGACGTTAGAGGAGGCTAGACACCTTCTACTAGGGCACTTTTATACCTCCTGAAATTAATGTAAAACTTATACCATGAGTGATTTGAGTGGGACAGAATTTTAGCCTTCCTATCTTCACATGGCTTTTGTTCTAGGCTGGCAGTTTAATCGTGTGTTCAAAGAAACTGATTTCATTTTACATAAATTTATGTCTAATGATTAAAAGATTATAAAAGCTTTTTTTAATGCTTCTCAACTCAATAATATTGAGCTTAATATTGTTGAGTTGAGAAGTATTAAAAAGTATGCTCCATTCTGCAACTGCCCGTACTATAGTCTCGTGGGTTTATGATCTAGAGAAGAACATTAAAGTAAGAATACATTCTAACTTAACATGCAATGTTACAAAACTAATGTCTAAACAGTATTCTGCTGGTATAAATTGGAGTGATTTTTTTCCCAACAGGGATTTTGCTTGTGTGGTTGTGGAGAATGGACCTTTTCCGTAGGCCGAAGTGAGGAAGAACACAGACAGAAAAGCAGTGGACTTCTTCGAGAATTGTGAACTGTCCAGTGGCGCTCAAGCTTAGGCGACGGGATTAGTGGTGGTAGTAGTAAACAGGATAGAAGACCGGAATAAGAGCAGTGGTCCAATTAAGACAAGAAGAACAGGCATTCCTCATTGTTAGTAGATATCAGGGGAAAGCTTTTGAACATGGAGTGTTCTGTTTAAGAAAGGCAACTCTGGTGCCAATTTAGAGGAGTTGGAGGGACTGAAAGTGCGGGGCCGGAGCGCCAATGGAAGACGCTTGCATTTATCGAATGAAAACCAAATGAGACTTTAAATTGGTGTAGGAGCAATGAGAAAGGAAGCAGGGGGTGGTTTTACATTTTACAGGCATAGGATTGTGATAACCTAATGACGGAGTCATATGGGAGTAGGTGTGATTTAGAAGACGCCTACATTTGTGCAGAATAAGGGAAAACTGAGTTAGAGAAAGCTAGTTAGAACTGGTTTGGAATCAACCTATGCAATATCTCAGAAGCCAAAGGAAAAGAAGAAGGAGATAAAAATAAATTACTCAGAGGCAAAAGAAGAAGCAGACTTACCAAGTGAAAATCAGTCAAATCTTGGCTTTGTACCCACCTTGGAAGCTAGGCCTGGTGATCTGCTTCCAAGGGCACAGCCTTGAATACTCTACAGAGCACTTCTACCCTCGCCAGAGGAATCAACACGAGTCAGAATTCGCTTTGCCACAACTAACAACAACGGTAATTGGAAAGTTGCTGTTAATTTTTAATAATTTGATGAATTTAGAAGCAAGATTGCAATTGGTTGAGGAGTAAATGCAGGGTGTGATCCTGGGGAAACAACAGTAGAGATCGATTTTTGAGAAAAAATGAGAAAACTCATGCTTTATAATTAGTTATAATGCTTTGGGGGAAAATAAGGTTGGAATGAGTGTGCTCATCTGACAAGAGAAGCTGATTCTAAGGGGCTCTCAGTGAGATGGGACAGTAATCTACTGCATTGGTAACTCGCAATGAGTTATGTTTCCCCATATGTTATGCCCGAGTGTAGTCCCTCTTGAATCTAGGATGACTCTTGACCAACAGAATGTGGTGTTCTGCGATAGATTTCCAAGCCAATCTGGCCACTTCTTCTTTTTCACTCTGGGAGAAGCTTCCATGTAAGAAGTCTAACTACCTTTATGCTATCTCGTTATTAAGGAAATATGAGCTACTCAAGTGGAAAGATCCTGTGGAGAGAGAGAGATGTCCAGGCAGCCCCTGCTGTGCTAGAAATTACCACCGAGCACCAACCACACGAGTAAAGAAGCTCTCTCACAGTTTCAACACTGGAAGCTGGTGCACAGATCAGAGAAGAACCATGCGTGAGGAACGCTGCCCACAGCGAAGCATTCCGAGCAAGTAAATACAGGTGGTTTTAAGCCTCTAGGTTTTGGGGAGATGGTTATGTGCCCCAAATAATTTTTTGTTTTTGAAAAAGATCTTTTCAAACATGTTAGACAAAGCTTTGATGAATGGATTCAGGGCCTAGAGAAGATGAGAGGAGGTGGGACCGCGTTGAAGGATTAGTCTTGGAAGTGAGGGAGGATATTGCTTTTCCTGAGACAAGGGAGGAAGGAAGAAAGGGTGGGAGGAAACTGTGGCTCAAGTTAGCTAGAGATGGGAAGGCAATTGGGCCAGTTCACGTTAGCCCGTGAAGTCACATGGAGACTGAGGACCTCACGAAGGGTTCACCACCGAGGAAGAGTGGGGAAGTTGGCTCCTGCAAGGATTAAAAATTCACCCCATGAGGTGTACATGGATGACAGAGCAGCTTTAATTGCTTAGGGGAGTTTGATGGTCACAGATTTGTGACAAGGCCAAGAGGTATGGCTTTGTGCTACTTCTGCTCTGATCTTACTAAGACCAGCCATTTCTGCTTTGTTAAGGAGATTTGAACTCCAGCTATGGAAGCCAATGGAAAAGATATTTATGTAATTGGAACTTGGCTTAAATCTTTTGGAAAGCCTTCCCACTTCTATAAAAGAATCTATGGATCTGTTGCCTACCCATTTGCAATACAGGGAAGGACACCCATTAGTAGTTGCTGAATCATATACCTGAGATTACAGGCAAAGCTATTTATACTAAAGAAGTCGAGTGCATATCTATTTTAGCTTCCTGCCCTATTTTCATACTTCTATCCATTTGGAGTTTTTGTCCCATATGTTGTCCTCAGCACTCTGTCTTAAACTGCCGTCTACTTATATGTAGCTCAAAAAAGCAGCTGTCCCATATAAGGCTTTATTTCGGTAGGGGACTGGTTTCTTTCAATCTGTTACTTCACTGGCAGATAGCTTAGGGCAACTTTAGAAATCCCTTGTGATAGCAAGCAAGCAAACAAACAAACAAACAAAATAAAAAGTCAGCAGCTGTATACCCTGAGTAGTACAGAGTGGCTGTTCTTTACAGCATCTTTTATGAAACCTAAACTACTGGTGAGCTTGCAATGTGACCAGTGTAGAAAGAAAGCCAGGCTGAAGTAATGCAGTGACTGAGACACTAAAGGGAATTTATGACATCCTCATATCATTATTGAAGATTATCTAGTTACTTCTACCATGTTCATGGTTTTGCCTTGACCTCCAAGTCTCCCTTTCTCTGATTTCTCACTTCTCGGAGCTTCAAACTCATCTTTTTATCATTGTTTTTGTTGTTGTTTTTAAATCATTTTATTGGGGGCTCGTACAGCTCTTATCACAATCCATCCATCCATCCATTGTGTCAAGCACATTTGTACATCTGTTGCCCTCATCATTCTCAAAACATTTTCTTCCTATTGTGATATAGGTGAAGGTTTACAGAGCAGATCATAGCTTTACATTCAATAGCTTGTATACATTTTCTTTCAAATGACCCATTTCAGTCCCTTCAGTGTGGTATTGCTTATCCCACCTCCTCCCAGTGCTCCTGTTTCTGTCCCTCCGTTGGTTCCTAATTCTCTCTCCTGGGGTAAATGCTGCCCTCTGTTCTTTTTTTAAAAATTATTTTATTGGGGGCTCATAAAAATCTCATCACAATCCATTCATACATCCACTGTGTCAAGCACATATGTACATTCGCTGCCCTTATCATTCTCAAAACATTTGCCCTCCACCTCAGCCCTTACTATCAGTTGCTCATTTTCCCCCTCCCTCCCCACCCCCCTTCCCTCATGAGCCCTTCATAATTCACAGCTTATTATAGTTTTGTCATAAGTTACACTGTCCGACGTCTCTCCCCGCCCTCTTCTCTGCTGTCCCTCCCCCAGGGAGGAGGCAATCCCTAGATTCTTGTAATCGGTTATCATTGTTTTTGAGTCCTGGGTTCTATTTATATTCACGTCAGGTCATCACTGCCTGTTTTTTTCCAGTTCTATCTGCTTAGTCTGATTCTCAGATAGACGGGAATCAATGGGCCTGGACTTCACCTTCTACTAACTTGCATGTGGTGCTCTGATAAAGAAATAACTTCCAATACACTGTTTTCACTGAGTTTTGCTCTAAAACCCTAGTGTATTCCCTGCACAGTGAGGGGAAACATGATGCCTTGTGAGTGAGTGGTTCTGACAGCTCCTCCTTAGATTTGATCACCAGAAAGTTTCTTTCAGCAGTGACTTTAAGATAAAAAACAGGACAATATTCTATCCAGAAATCTGGTTAATATTCATTGCTCATTTTTGCATTCATTTTCTGATTGGTAGCTAATAGAGACCCCATTTATGTTTATATATGCTGTCTCTTGGTGGCATAAATGATTAAGGCCATCATCCTTAAAGGCTAACGGTTTGAACCCAGCCCAAGCATCTCTGAAGACAGGTAATCTGTTTCTGAAAGGTCACAGGTGTAACAACAGTATGGAGCAGTTCTAATCTGCAAACGTGGGTCACATGGAGTCGCACAGAGTCACCATTCAATGGCAACTAACAACAATGATGTTTGTATCTATCTTCTGGAAGTTAACATCCATGAGGACCAGCACAGAATTACCACCAAATGAAATGAACACCAGTCTAAAGGGAGTCAAGGTTATGTACCATGGTATGTATCATTTATAAATGAAGCATTTCAACTGAAATAAAATCACAGTTTTTGCTATCTTACTCAAAGTACATGCTAAATAGATTGGGCAGGAGAAAACAGAATCAAACAAATCTATGGCTTGGAAACTAGATTGGCACCAGTACAGTTGGGAAAGCCAGGCCAAGCTGGAGATGTGCAGAAAAAGCACATTTCCTAAAGGGCCTGAGAGACCTTGGCATGCACGACTGAACAGTTAAATTCTCGAGCTATTCATTTGTGCCAGCTACTTCCCAGCACCAACATCAAACCTGCCTAATGACACCATAATTTCCCTGCTGTAAAGGAACTGTTCTTGGCCTGAAAATCTGCAGAGGGTAAATGGCAAGAAGATACCAGAAGCGCATGCAGAAAGAGAAAGGGAAGCATTCACAGACGACCAACATACAGGATTCCTCAGACACTTGGCAGAACAATTCTCCTGTATTGCATGGTTTGAAACAACAGACGAACTCAAGTCACTTCAAGCGAGGTCTTCCAAAATAATCATTTGGTACAAGGATGTTCCAAAGATTACAAAGCAAAGAATAAGGGTCATAGATAGTAAATGGGAATATAAAATTCCTATGATTTCCAGTCCTTGGAAAAGGACACAATACCTGGGAAAGTGGAGGATCAATGCAAGAGAGGAAGCCCCTCCACAGGATGGGTCGCTATGGTGACTATTATCGGGGGCCTCAGCAGGGTGAGGGTGGCCCAGGACTGGGCACTGACTCGTCATGTCGTCCAGAGTCCTAGGAGTTGCTGTCAACTTGGTGGCACCTAACGCAGCGTGAGCTGGTGGAAAGACCACCTTTAACACTATGCTTACACTGGGTACTGTTAGGTGCCCCCTCGATACCCCCTTTGGGACTGAGGTGCTCTTTCCTTTGGCTTCCTAGGACATCAGTTTCTGTCAGCTCAAAGGCGATTCCTTTATCCTCAGGCAAAGAGATTAGCCTTGCCCAGGAGTATGCCCCTCCCTAGGCAGCCTCTTTTTTCTGAAGAGAATTTGGACTTTGTCTACTTCATTTCCTCCAGCATCCTCTGAGCTGCACATCACTTGGCAGTGCTTTGAGAAAAGGGGAAAGGTCTTTGGGAGAAGGATTAGAGAGCTGAAAGGAAGAGTTTTGAGAGCAAGAGATGCAGGAGAATTTGTGCCAAATAAAGAAAGTATTTGGCAGTAAAAGGGGATTTTTAAGTATTGTTGTGCTCAGCATGGTTTCATTATGGTATTTAAGCAATATAAGCAACAACAAAAAAAGGAGTCCTTGGAACATGAATTGTTATTTGATTTGACCATAATCCTCCTCTGAGGTTGGACTACATAGGTCACACTTTTTAAGCTTCACACTGAGTATATACAACTTCATCTTTAGATATGAGCAATTGTACAGACTGAACCAACGGTCAGTATGCTTGATGATGAAGCACAGTGTTGCTATGGCCCAATCTATAATTTTTTAATTCTGTGAATATAAATCAGAAAATAATAGATCTGTAGATTCCAAGACTGACTAAAAAGGTTTACAGTAATGTAAAATTAAACTATGATTCCAACTATTATTATGACAGATTTGTAGCCAACTTGTAAACCTTCTTCAAAAACACCTGTAAGTGTCAGCCATGCACATATGGGAGCTAGGGGCACCGGACTAAAATGCTGGGATAATGGGCTGGGGGATTCACGGAAGAAGTGTTGAGACACTCCAGAAATATACATGTTAGCTATGATTTAAGTTACAATATTAATTGTAATCCCTCATGGCAAATTGATATATTAATTAAAAATCTGTTCTGGACAAAGTCTACTCCAGAACATCTGAACAGGTGACAAGCAAAGTCCTTCTCCTGTTGATCCTTCTCAGCTCAAGGATTACTATATATACTCAAGTATAACCCGAGTTTTCCAGCACATTTTTAATGCAGTTTTTGTTGTAAAATTAGGTGCCTCGGCTGACATTCGGGTCGGTTTATACTCGAGTATATATGGTATGCCCTTGTTTGATCTCCCTTGATATTGTTTTGGAATGGTTGTGAATTAGAGAACTCTGAGTTGCCCTGCAGTTGAATCTTCAATTTTCATTTCTTTTAACTATTAAGAACTCGGAGAGTATTAAGAATTGTTTGTTAATTTACTCAAGAGTAGAACTTTGTCAAGAGAAAGACATAAAAATACACATAACTATCTTTCATGACAAATTTAGGCTATTATTTATTCCAAAAACATATTTCCAAAGGGGTATCGGTTAAAGAACTGGAAATAATCACATGAATTATGCTTCGAATCTACGAAGAGTAATCTCTTCTCTTGAGGATCTATTTCTTAAACTGAGCTACAAATACTAAATCTAGGGATAGTAGGTCTATTGGGTAAACTCAGGGCAAGAAGAGGAGACTGGTTTGGTGTGGTCCTTTCCTTGTACAGATCCACACTGACAGTCATTTGGCCATTTCTAAACCCAGGTACATTCTTACCCTGTGCTCATACTCTTAGTCACTTTTGAAACTGACCTTCAGAAATGAGTACCTATGCTATTTGGTATGTGATATGTGCTTCTATTCTGAATATAAATATGTAGAAGTTCTGTAATTTGGATCTTACCTTTCTTTAAGAAAAAACTATATATATACATATATATAATAGTTCCCTTGACATATAATTCATGTACCACACAATTCATTAGCTTGAATACATTAAAAACAGTTGTGCACTCATCACCATAATTTTAGAACATTTTTTGTACTCATTATTATTAACTCCTGTTTTCCACCTCCCCTGCTATAACTATAACTTTAAGAAGCTATTAATCTAGTTACTGTCTCTATTGATTTACCTATCTTGTATTTCGTATTAAAAAATCATATCAAAAATCATACCAAAAAAAATCCCCAACCCACAATAATAACAAAATAAACACAGAAAAATCTCAATCCAAAGAAAGCAGATAATGATAAAACTAGAACAAATTAAAAATGGTTCAAAGGGAAAATAAATGAGAAGATGTTAAATTTTAACTTAACTGTATCTGCATTCATTCACATTTAAAAAAATCATTTTATTGGGGCTCATACAACTCGTATCACAATCTATACACACATTCGTTGTGTCAAGCACATTTGTACATTCATTACCCTCATCATTCCCAGAACATTTGCTCTCCACTTAAGCCCTTGGTATCAGCTCCTCATTTCCCCGGACTCCATTCATTCACTTTCTGCTGCCCCTATCTGAGGACAAGGCTATTCTCAACCCTGCTCAGTTATCTGAGAGAATTCAATGGAGGTTTGATCCAAATGGGGACTCCACATGGATTTTGGGCTTAAACGGGGTGCTGAAAATTTAAGCTCTAATACACTTCCCCCGATCTGATCTTGGATTTTATGATTGGCAACCCTTGGATCACACAGGCTGGCATGCTTTTTGTGTGTGGACTTAATTGATACCTCACTTAGATGACTGCTTGTCATAAGCTTTCAAGACTACAGATGCTACTCCTTCTGCATCATCTGATTTCTTCACCAGACTGTCCTATGGCACCCTAACTTCAGTGATCCCGTCATTAGAGTTCGTGTCAATCAGGGCCACACCATAAAACCAGATTTTTCATAGGTTAAGGCTTATGGTTAAGTGAGAGCTCAAAATCCATTCATATACCCAAGGTTTATATATGTCCCTATTCCACTTTAGTGGCAACAGTACCAGATTGTTGAGAGAGAATACTGTAGAACCCCAGTACTTGATCACATCAGTACTCGACATAATCAGATTTCAACTAGAAATGTCAAGAAAATTTTGCATCAGAGCTCGAACGAAACATCGGAATCCGACCTGACGCACGTGATTTTTGTAAACAAATGCAGTTCATGTTTCAGTCACTCAGCGTTAGTTGGTGTTGTTAGTACGATTTGTTTAAACCTTTTTCAGCTGTGTTCCAAGCATTTTGCTATAATTATTTTAGTTTTTTTTTGTTTTTTTGTACTGTTTTCAGATAAATAAACCCTTTTAGAAAACAGATAAGGAAACGCCAACAGCAGACCATATGAGACAGGCTTTTTTTTAGAGAAAGCCAGCCAGGTCCTCGTGAAAAAAGGCAAAGAAAGAAAAAAACTCTTGAAAATCAGCTACCAGTTGTTTTTATGAAAGGGGATGCCCCTTCCACACGATGACTCTCTCCATCCGGCCTCTCCACATCCGTGTCCACAGATCCAGATCCTCATCCATCTCAAGGTATGGGCCATACTGTAGTTGTTGAAAACTTTTTAAATGGTGTCTTTCTTATTTAAATTATATTATTTATCTCTGAACTTATTTACTTTGAAATTTCTGCGTAACGTTTTGTATAAAAAGGCAAGGTAAGGGTAAAAACTTGGTGGTTAAGAACAGATTAATCCATTTTCAATAATTTCTTATGGGAAACATTGATTTGGAACTCGACTAAATGACCTCTCAACATTACTTCTAGAATGGATTAGCGTCGAAGTCCAGGGTTCCACTGTATAATTCATCTCAATGGAGACCTTAGTATTTCTAATAATAGTATTAAAATAGCCACTGGTATAGAATTTAAAGTACTACTGAGATAAGGGGAATATTCATATATGGGAATGCTTTTTAGACTAAAATGCATGGGATAGTCACTTATACATATTAAAAAACTTAAGTGACTGCATATTGTTGGAGTGAACAATGAGGGTTATTAGACACAGGGGACAGAGTTCAACAGCCTTCATTCACTATGGCATAACTAAGACATGTCTTTCATAGCTAAGAATAAATGAACGTGGTAAATATGTAAAAGTCTGAATTTACCTATTATTGGGCAACCTCAAAAGCAAGAGGTTTGAACCAAAGTCCAGTGGCTTCCAAATTCACCAGCTTGTGTAGCAGTCTTCTTCTCTCATGAGCGACTAGTTTTAAATGCAAAGGAGCAAATCCATTCTTTTAATATGCAGCAGGTGAGTTTAATGTAAAGTCTGGTTCACAGAGTGGGAAGAAAAACATTTATTGGAGTGTAACATACCTAGCCACAATCAAACATCTTGAAAAGGAACCCTGGTGGCATAACAGTTAAGCACCTGGCTGTGTTTTAAAAGGTTGGTGGTTTGAACCCACCCAGTTACTCCCAGAGAGACCAGACCTGGTAATTTGCTCCTGTAGAGATTGCAGCCAAGAGAATGCTGTGGGGGTATTTCTACTCTGTAACCCAGGGGGTGGTGGTAGGAGCAGAGAATTATTTAATTTGGCTCTTCTAGCAGTCTTTAACTTCTCCTACCAAATGATCTTTTCCTGCATGGGTCTGGGTAGAAGGCTGGGGATGATACTGATAGTATTCACCTATGAGTAATTGCAAAGAAGATTCCCTGGAATGCCATCCTGCTGTGTATAAAATGAGCCCTCAAAGAAGCAGGAGGAGGGAATCTCATGACCAGCAAGAGCCAGGAGTGGAGCGTGTCCTCTGGACCTGAGATCCCTGCCCAGTGAGTCCCCTGCACCCTGTAGACAGCTGTGACATAGAGGAGCAGCAGCAGTACCAGGAGCCACAGCATGAAAGAGTGAGGGACTTCCCCACCCACCGAGCAAGTCGAGCTGAGTGCTTTTGTGCGGAAGGCTGACTTGTGGAGTTGGGTGCCTCTGGACACTTAATTGGGGAAGTTGGACTTGCTGACCTACAGAAATGGAGCAAAGTACCTTGGGGCTGAAGCTTACTGAAGTGGAGTGCCTCAGGGGCATTTACTTTAGGGAGGTGGGTTTGCTGCAGAAGCTGAATGCCTTTGGGTTGCAGCTTATAGCAGGGTGGTATGCCCTTTGGGCATTTGCTAGCATACCTGACAGAACTTCATAACATGTTCTGATAAGCAGCTCAACCCAGAGCAGTTCTCACTGGGACTACAACTTATCAATTTCCTTCATAAGCCCTTTAATCATGAATTTTGTCTGTGAGTTATGAGTAGCCATTGCAGTGGAAATTAGACAGAGAGAGGTAGAACAGAGAGAATTAATGAAGATGTTTACAATGGCCATGGTCAAAATCGACTCAAGGATGCACAACAACAGTAACAACAGACATTTCATAAGTTTATAGCTCAAACAGTGTTCACAACACTTCAAGAAACAGATCCTACTGGCAGCCATTAATTGCTCCTTCTCAACATTTCACTCCTTAGGCTAGTTTTGCCTGTTTTGTATTTAGTTGGGTGCAGAAAAATAGGTACATTTTTTTGTGTATGGCTTCTTTCACTCCATATTATATTAGTAAGATTCAGCTGTGTTGTTACATGATCTACTGTTGTAGATCACTCATTCTTATTGCATAATACTCCATTGTGCACATAGACCACAGCTTACTTATACATTCTACGAGAAATATTTACGTGCTTGTAAATCTTGACACGCTTGACTGATAACTAAAAAGCCATCTGTTCAAACAGACTGCAGGGGAAAAGGCCTAGCAATCTGTTCCTGTAAAGATCACGCCTTAGGAAACCCCACTGTGTTGTAGATTCTGTGAATTGGACTCACCGTTCTATCTTATCATATAGGCTCACCATAGATGGGAACCAATTTGACTGCACCCAACAAATAAATACATTGCCCATACCACCAATCTCTGAAATTGAGTGCTCATCTATTCACTGATCTTAGGAACCAGGGTGACAAACATGGTTTATGATCAACTGTTAAATAACCTTGGTACCACTGAAGAAAAGGTCTGGAAAACTGCTTCCATAAAGATTACCATCACACAGGGCCAGCCCCAAACCCAACTATGTGGATACCCCCACTCCTTCCCCCGAGAAGAATGCACTTCAGAGGACAGCACTGAAGCTGCAGCTCAGGGAGAGGGACATGTCTGATCAGAGCACACAGGAGCAAATGAAGGGAGAGGAAGAGAGAGTGGAGCACATCCTGGCCCACCAAGCCCTGAGGATGATATTCCTGCTCAGAGTAGCCAATGCACAGAGAGGACCATAGAACTGGCCCCACCATGAGACACGGCATCCCTCACTGACCATAGCACTACGGGGGACAACACTGGAGACACAGTGTGGGAACTGTGCCCTATCTGACCCCATCACACCAGGAAAAGATGCTAAGGGCTTGCACAGAGCAGCAAGGAGAGCAAAACAGTGACGTCCCTGGGGAATACTAAAAATGGACTTTAGGGCCAGGGTATGGCACCCCATCAGACACTACCAGAAAACACTCCTAAAGGTCAATAGACAGACTTGGAACTATTTATAGGTTTTTCCTTTTTTGGTAGAAGGTTTTTGTTGTTTTGTTTTCTTTTGTTGTTTTCTTTTGCTCTGTCTTGTTTTTGTGCTTATTATTGTCTCTGCATGTCTATCTAATTAGATAGGCGAGGTAAACAATCTAGAGGAGAAAAACAATGGGACTGACAGTTGTGGGGTGGGGTGGGGAGTGGGGGAAGGAAATGGGCTTTAACAAACCCAGGGACAAGTGATCTAAAATCAATGGCGAGGAGGGTGTAGGAGGCCTGATAGGGCTTGATCAGGGCAATGTAACTGAGAGGAATTACTAAAACCCAAATGAAGGCTGAGCATGATAGTAGAAAAAGAGCAAAGTAAAAGGAAATAGAGGAAAGAACTAGGTGGCAAAGGACGTTTATAGAAGTCTAAATACAGGCATATGCATATGTAAATATATTAATATATAACAATAGGGAGATAGATAGATAGATAGATAGATAGATAGATAGATAGATAGATGTATTAAGATAGCAGATGGACATTGGGCCTCTACTCAAGTACTCCCTCAACGCAAGAACACTTTGTTCTAATAACCTGACATTCCGTGATGCTCACCTTCCAGACATGATCACTGAAGAAAAAATGGGTGCAAGAGAAAATGTGGTGAAGAAAGCTGATGGTGCCCTGTTATCAAAGATATAGCCCCTGGGGTCTTAAAGACTTGAAGATAAACAAGCAGCCATCTAGCTGAAAAGCAATGGAGTCCACATGGAAGGAGCACATCAGCCTTGTGTGACCATGAGGTGCCAATGGGATCAGGTATCAGGCATCAAAGACCCAGAAAAAAAAATCATATCAATGTGAATGAGGGGGAGTATGGAGTGAAGACTCAAAGCCCATCTGTAGACAATTGAACATCCCCTTACAGAAGGGCCACAAGGAGGAAGAGACGAGTCATTCAGGGTGCAGTATAGCACTGATGAAACATACAACTTTCCTCTAGTTCTTTAATGCTCCCCCCCACCACCACCCCTAGCATGACCTCAATTCTACCTTACATATCAGGCTAGATAAGAACATGTACACAGGTACAGATAAGAGCTGGCAACACAGGGGATCCAGGACAGATAAACCTCTCAGGGCCAATAATGAGAGTAGAGATACCAGCAGGAGGGTAAGGGGAAGGTACTGGGAGAAAGGAGGGGACTGATCACAATGATCTACATATAACCCCCTTCCAGGGGGAATGGACAAGTGAAAAGTGGGGGAAGGGAGACATTGGTCAGTGTAAGACATGGAAAAAAAAATAAAAATTTATAAATTATCAAGGGTTCATGAAGGAGGGAAGGGCGGGGTTTAGGGGTGGTGGTGGAGGAGGAGCTGATACCAAGGGCTCAAGAAGAAAGAAAATGTTTTGAGAATGATGATGGCAGTACATGTACAAATGTGCTCGACACAATGGATGGATGTATTGATTGTGATAAGAGCTGTACGAGGCCCCAATAAAATGATTTTTAAAAAGATTAGCATCACAAAAACCCTATGGACTAGTTCTCCTCCTTAACACATGGGGGTCTCCATGAACCTGGGGCCAACGTGATGTCGGCAAACAACACTTGGTCTGACTCTCTAGGACCAACCAATGTTCTCTGGAGGGAAGAAGCCTACCCTTTTCCCGACTCTTTTCCCCTGTCAGTGCCAAGAATCCACGTCAGAGCACTGTGATCGCCAGAGCTGCAATGTCAAACGAGCGCAGCAGCCACACAAGGCCATCGAGCACTTGGAATGGGGTTAATACACATTGAGATGTGCTCCGAATGGAAAAGACACGCCACATTTCAAGGACTTAGTGTGAAAAAGTAATGTGCATTGGCTCAACAATTTTCATATCGACTTCTTGCTACAAGAGTAATGGTTTAGATATAGTTAAAGATCTATTTTAAATGTTTTTACTTTTTAAAGCTTACAAAATGTAACTAGAAGCAAAATCTAAAGTTGTGTGACCTACATTAGAGGTTTTTTTAATTTGACGGTGCTGTTCTAGATCGCTGTCTTATGTAAGTGGCTCCGTTATAAGTCAGAATACAACTCAATTGTTTTGTTCCAGAAATCTTCTGAAGGTCCAGGTGTTCACAGAAGCCAGCGAAGACTTGCTCAGTCATTGGCATGGCCCAATTGCCCCTTTAGCATTGAAGGCTCATCCACGTAGAACCTGCGCATGCCTGTGCAAAGGTGTGAATACTGCACATATGGTTCTGGTAGACAACACACGTGGGTGTTATATTAAGCACTGATACTTGCACAATTAAAAATGTGACGAGAGATGTTGATTATGGAAGCATCTGAGGCTAAAATGCACAGAGAATTCACATTTCAAGCCTCCATAGGGAAACCACTTCTCGCTTCACTTACCACAGTTGATAGCCGCTATGGGTTTATATGGAAAGTATGGTGGCTAAAATTCAAACACTTTATATATGGCCATATAATTTATATGGAATCATTTTGGAGGCCAGCTGAATAATGAAAGTGTCAACTAATTTTAAACTTTTTCACCACGTGTTTAGCTTTATCACCCACCTACCGCATTTTAGACCAATTGGAGCATGCAAATGAGAGTCTCCCTTAAGCCCAGATCCAGCAGGAAGTTAAGAGGAGCATAGTGAAACGGGACTCTACCAGGCAAGAGTTTTTAAAAAATAAAGGTGTATGATTCCTAATTACTCTGAGTTCCATCTTCTATTCATAGTCAAGTTTCTATTGACTTACTGCTTTGAACCGTGTAGAATACAGAACTGTTGAATGTTTATTCAGAAGGTAGATGTTTTTAATCTCTTAGTAAATCTGAGTTCTCTTATTTTTTACTCATCTTTCTTGCTTCTCCGTTGTCATTGTTACTCAGTGTTGGCAATTACACACAGAGACTTCTTATCTTTGAAGTCAGAAGAGCTTTCAATTATTACAGACCTATAAAAATATGGCCTTGTGATTGTACATTAGATTATGTTTTGAATCCCCAATTGCCCTAATCTCTTAATTAAAACTGGGGCCACTTAAATCATGGCAATGATGTTTTCCTGATTCTATGTTTTAATTGCATTTAAATGATGAATATTTGATGCTGTATATTTGTCAAACAAATAGGAATAAGCACCCTAAATCTCCCAAAAGACCGTTGCTATGATTTAGTAGCGCTAGAAAGCCTTGATTAAAAGGATTAGGAAATTAGACACAACATGGAAATGAGTCCAAGGGGGCATGTTCAAGGACTTGACTTTCAGTACCTTTATGGATAAAAAGGAAAACTATGCTGGTTTCAGGAACGATTAAAAATTGAGCAAGCATAGAGTTTTCATCAGGAAATGATCTGCTTTTAGAATGTCCATTATTTTTTAAGCTACTTTGGGGACTATTTTAGCAACAGCTCAGCTTCTGTGGAATGATCCTCCGAGGAAAGCACTGACTAGAATCTGTTTTTCTAGCACTGTATCCTTATGTAAAACCAGCCCATTAAAGTCTCTGTCACATAATCTTGAGCAGGAATATAAAGCATTACTTCAAAGCAAGAATCGGATGAGTGAGATGGAGGTCCTGGGTGCTCCTCTGTAGTCACCACCCATAGGGGAAACCCTGCTGGGCAACTTCAAGTTCCCTCAAGGCCCCGGAACCAGGAAGCAAAAGACTCAGCCACTTGGCTTTCTTCTCTAGGCACATAACTTTCAACACGGAACCCCGGAGTGTCCGGCCTTGGAGACCATTGCATCCAACTGCCCCTCGTTAGGAGATGTCCCAAGGGCAGGCGACACGCTCATGACTGGCAAACCTGTTCTGCATATCAAGCACACTAAGGCACAAGTAGATAAAACGATAAAATATACGTACACAGTGACACTGACTCACACATTCAGGCATTCTTGTCAACACACGCGCATCCATGCTCATGCTCACAGAGTCTTGGTTCTCTGCTGCCAGAATATTCTCCCACGATGAGAGTCTAGTGAGGGATGGAGGGAGCTCTTTACCTGGGCCTGGGCTTCTCCTTTGATAAGAAATGCTGGGGAAAACCTTCAGGGGAACATGCTCAGATCTGGTGTTGCAGTCTTGAGGGGAGAGACAGCTCGTTTATCTTCAGCCCTCAGCTGTGGATGTGTTTTACACATAGAAGGATGTGCAACCTTTTTATCAGAGGGGTTGGCAGCACAGAGGCCTCAGGCTTTACACACTGCCTACTTCCAGGTGGGCGACATGTTTACGGTAGGGTTGCCAATTGCTTGACATGGAATTCATGCGCACGGACAAAGAAAGCTGGAGGGCACAGTCATTAACTTGAAGCAGCCAAAGGAGGTTCTCAGTTTTCCCCCACAGTTTTGTTGGCACAACATTTGCATATCACACAATTCAATAGTTCAGTCATGTCAAGGAGAGTTGTACAATCCTTACCACCAGCAAATTGGCACTGTTGTGTAACTATGGAGTTGAAAACAATCCCTCCCTATTTTGAGGTCTCCAAAGTCTTTGAGGTTTGATTGAAAGGGCTACCCTTCTGCCAACTATAGCACTCACTAGACGGTAGGCAGGGTAGAGATCTTAAGGGCAGGGTATGACTGCCCATGTGGGTTTCTAAGACTGTAACTCTTCATTTCATCCACAGAGTCTGCTGGTTTCAAACTGCTGACCTTGTGATTTGCAGACCAAGGTGTTACCCACTATGTCATGAGGGCTCCTACACGCTCCATGGAACACAGGGTTTCTCGATCTCAGTATTACTGACGTATGTTATAGATGGATTTGCGCCCACTAAGAATCTGTTAAAATTTTAACACTAACTCTGGTTTGGGAGAGTTAGTAACCTTGTTTGGGAGAGTAGGGTTGTTTATTTTTGCCTTGCAGATATTATTGAACTAATGAAGTCACACTGGAGTAGTGCAGATCCTAATCTTAATGCTTTTTTAGTAGTTAGTTGATAAAGGGGAAAACCAGATATGAAATAGAGTTCCACCTGGAGTAGACAACATCTGAACTCTGAAGATGCATTTACAAACAACGGACTACCAGGGATGTCCAGCAGCCACCAGAAACGAAGAAAGAGGCAGGGGACAGTTTCTCTTTCACATCTCCAGAAGGAATCAACACAGCAAGTCTGGGTAACCCTTTGTTGTAAGAAGGCTGTGCACCCTGAACAGTAGCCACAAGGTGTCCGTAGCACTCATCCCTCCCAACTGTGAGCAACAACAAAGGACTTCAGACCCTCAAACAATAAAACACATGAAAGAAAAAAATAGGGCAAGTTTGGGGGCCCAAATTCATGACCTAAATAAACTATTCAAAATGCACTGTTAAAAATGCACAACAGAAGATACAATAGATGACTAGGACCTCCTAAATTTAAGCACTTTTGTGCATCACAATACTCCTTCAAAAGAGTAAAAAGAGAATCTACTAACTAGGGGGGGAATTAGCAATGATGTAACAAAAAGGACTAAAGTGAATTTATAGGAAATTACAACACTCAACAACAAAAAGACAAGCCTTCCAATTAAGAAATGAGTAGCAAACATGAACAGACACTTACCAAAGCCATTCAGGCAGCCACCACGCACTTTAAGAAATGCTCAAAACCCTAAGTGATAATGGAGAAACAAATCAAAACTATAATGAGCTATCATCTCATGCCAGCAAAGTACAAAATTCAACAGCAAACAACAAATGTTGGTGTGAATCTGAAGGGATTAAAGTTCTCTTACACTGCCAGTGTGTCTATAAATGGCATAACCACTGTAGAATATGGTATGGTTCTACCTCGAAAAGTTGGAAATAGAAACAACATATGATCCAGCAATTCCACAACTCTATGTATGTCCCAGAGAAATAAACCCGTGGTGCAATAGATGTATGCACACTTAGCATGTTCATATCACTGGTATAGAAATAATGTGTCCATTCATAGTTGAATGAATAAGCAAACTGGCACATTTACAAAATGGAATACTAAACCACATTAGAGAATGATAGATCTCTAAAACTTTGTATAACATGGATGAACCTGGAAGACAGCTGCCTGTGAAACATCCCCAGGCAGGACAAACCCCAGTTCTCAAAGACTTCTTACCCAACAGCCTGGTGCTTCGGGACCCAGCGGGGGCACAAGTGGTTTGCAATCAGCTGCTACTGTAAAGGTTGTCATTTCAAATCCACTCCTTTTAATTCCACTCCCCTGATTCCCTGATGGTGTGCCAATTCACTATTAGAGGGCTTGGGGACCTGTTCATTAAAAAGAGATTGTGAGAGAGAGATTGAGAGAGAGAGAGAGGAAGGGGCACAAATCCCTTTCTCCCCATGACCATGGATTATTAATGTCCCACACAACAATGAATAAGAGCTAGGGACACCTCTTTGCCAAAATATTATTGATTTAAGTCATTCTAAACAAACTCAGTTTTATTCCTAAATAGCTCCTTTGGTGCGAACAAAAATTCACAAACCAATTTGGCTAGAGAAGAAGATATGTGGGAACAGGAGACAAGTAGGAGAAGCATTCTACAGTTGATTAAAATGAGCATATTAGCACCTCTTTTTATATATATAAACCCCCCAAAGGCATGCATCTATACATATATTTTTAAAGTTGTTTCCATTTTCTTTTCTTTTTTTTTTATCATTTTTATTGGGGCTCATACAACTCATCACAATCCACACATACATCAATTGTGTAAAGCACACTTATACATTCATTGCCCTCATCATTCTCAAAACTCTGGCTTTCCGCTTGGGCTCCTGGAATCAGTTCCTTATTTTTCTGCCCCCCCCTCCCTCATGAACCCTTGATAATTTATAAATTATTATTTTATCATATCTTACACTGCCTGGCATCTCCCTTCACCCACTTTTCTGTTGCCCATCCCCCAGGGAGGAGGTTACAGTATATGTAGATCAGTTCCCCCTTTCTACCTCCCCTTCCCTCTTCCCTCCTGGTATCACCACCCTCACCACTGGTCGTGAGGGGTTCATCTGTCCTGGATCCCCTGTGTTTCCAGTTCCCATCTGCACCGCTGTGCATCCTCTGGTCTAACGAGAGGTAGAATTGGGATCATGATATTGGGGGCGGGGGGCAGCGTTTAAGCACTAGAGGAAGATTGTGAGTTTCATCATCTTCTGAGTCATTTCCTACCAATAAAGATATATTATTTTGCAGGGTTTTTGTGGTGTTGGTGGTTGACTTCGTTGTTTAAGCTTGAATCCCTGGGGCGGTTGGCAGGTTGAAGATTCCCGGTGTCCTTGGGCTTGACTGCTAAGCAAAGGTCAGCGGATAGAAGCCACCCTCTGTCTGAGGAGAGAGACGTGGCAGCCCGTTTCCCTAAAGAAGGCAGCGTTGGAAACACCGTGGCAGTTCTGTTCCGCATCCCTAGGAGTTGGAGGTGACTGGATGGCAATGAGGGTTTCTGTTTGCTTGTTTAGGGGGATGGGAGAGGGTGGGAGTGGATAGAGTGAATTGTAGGGTAGCAAGAATACGGATGAGAACATTTGCAGTCAGCAAAATCTTTCTCTTCTTTCTGTAATTTCTAGATTTGCATGCTATTCAGTGCTTACGGAGGAGTCGGGGGGCCATTCATATCAAGTGCAGTGAATAAATGGTAGCATGGAAGGACACCGCTGATACAAAGGGGCAGGGAACTTCTTTCTAAAATCACTAAAACGGTTTTCATAACTCAGTGTTTTCTAGTTCACAGCAGGGTCTCAGGAATGCTGGTAGAATCTTGTGGTCTATGTCTGGAAGGTGCTTCCCACAAGCATTTGTGTCATCTCTAAAGGTAGACTGACACTGTTCTGCTACCAAATTCTGTCCCTAGCACCTTTCCCCGGCTCCAGTCTCAATGTCCACTCTGATGCTAGGAGGGAGCTTAGATTCTTATTACTGAATTGTTAAGCTAGGTGGTGTATTTGCAGGAAATAGAGGCAGTAGAGCTAGACTGAGAAAATTCCAGAGCTAAACTTAGAAAATTAATAAACCTTATAAAATCTCACTGTCAGAAATGTATGTCTCTTGAAAAGCAGGTATTCTGAATTCCAATTCTGTAGGCCCATCCACGGGTGGGCTTCATTAGGTTTCTAAGCCCCTTAACATTGAACACACATAGTTTCCTGAGACTGTTTCCATAGCTTTCCTAAGATATCCCAAGGTTTCTATAATTAATGAAAGGTTAAGAACCACTATATTAGAGACAGTGATAAATGTGTTGTTTTTCGCTTTGCTTAGAATTTTGGCTTTTTTCTTAATGTTCTGTGTATTTGGTCTTCAGTTTTCTGGGACCAATGATTTCATTGACATTTTGTCTAGGAGATATTTTCTTAGCTAACAAGCCATTCTGGGGTTGAAAGATCTAAGGAGATTTTACCCTTAATGTTAATTGGCTTAGGTCTTATAGAATGTTGTTTCTTAGAAATTAAAGGGTGATTTCCTGTTTAAAAGTGATATTGGTCTGAGAAAGGACAATCCTCTTGGTGAAAGATCATGGTGGGGGATTTAGCACTGAGGATGCACAATTACTTTTGTACTTTCCACAAACATTCCTGAAGTCACTGAATTCCATCTACTCCCTGCTATGATCACTAGCTTCATACATATCGCCTAGAGAAGGCTTGCACATCAAATGATGCAACCAAAGTAAGGTTAGAGAACTTATTGCCACTGATTTGATTCTAACTTAGAACAGCAACTCTGTAGGACAGAGTAGAACTGACTCTGTGGGTTTAACCAAAAAACCCCAAACTCGCTGCCATCAAGTTGATCCGACTCCTACCGCCCCCATAGGAAAGCGTACAACAGCCCCATGAATTTCTGAGAGGTAACTGTTTACGGAAGTAGAAAACCCCTGTGAGTTTACAAGGCTGTACATTCTTTTTTTTATCTTTTTATTGGGGGCTCATACAATGCTTATCACAATCCATACATACATCCACTGTGTCAAGCACATTTGCACATTTGTTGCCATCATCATTCTCAAACCATCAGCTTTCCACTTGAGCCCATGGCATCAGCTCCTCATTTTTTTTCCTTCCCTCCCCGTTACCCCCTCCCTCATGAACCCTTGATAATTTACAAGTCATTATTATTTTGTCATATCTTATACTGTCCAACGACCCGCATCACCCACTTTTCTGTTGTCCGAGTTCCAGAGAGGAGGTTATATGTAGATCCTTGTAATCAGTTCCCCCTTTCTACCCCACCCACCCTCCACCCTCCCAGTATCGCCACTCTCACCACTGTTCCTGAAGATATCATCTGCCCTGGATTCCCTGTGTTTCCAGTTCCTATCTGTACCAGTGTACATCCTCTGGTCCAGTTGGATTTGTAGGGTAGATTTGGGATCATGATAGTTGGGGGCAAGAAGCATTTAGGAACTAGAGGAAAGTTGTATGTTTCATCATTGCTACACTGCACCGTGACTGGCTCGTCTCCTCTCCATGACCCTTCTGTAAGGGGATGTTCAGTTGCCTACAGATGGGCTTCGGGTCCCCACTCTGCATTTTCCCCCTCATTCACAATGATATGATTTTGTTCCTTGATGCTTGATACCTTATCCCTTCGACACCTTGTGATCACAGAGGCAGGTGTGCTTCTTCTATGTGGGCTTTGATGTTTCTGTGCTAGATGGTCCCTTGTTTACCTTCAAGCCTTTAAGACCCCAGACGCTATACCTTTTGATAGCCAGGCAAGGCTGTACATTGTTTTGGAAGCAGAAAGCATCATCTTTCTTGTACCTAGTGATTGATGGATTTGTATGACTGATCTTGTGATGAGATTCAATGTCCAGCTTTCACATGTATATGATGCAATTGAAAATACTCTGGCCACTGGGTCAGCCCCTGGATGCACCTGTCAGTTAGTGATACTGTGGTGGCTTGTGTGTGGCAGTGATGCTGGAAGCTATGTCACTGGTATTTCAAATGCCAGCAGGGTCACCCAGTGAACAGGTTTCAGTGGACCTTCCAGACTAAGAACAGACAAGGAAGATGGACGCAGCTCCCCATTACAGAGGGCAAAGCCCCTGAAAACCTGATGGCTCATAGCAGACATAACAAATAATCTTTGAATAAATAAACTCAGGAAATTAGGAGCTTAAAACAGGCCCCTCCAAAGTGAACAATGTGGCCTTTCAAGCCTCTAAGCCTGTGATCAGGCAGCAAATCACTCATGCAGGCTGGCTTAAGTAATTCCCAACAGCCTACACATAAACCCCTTATCACAATCTTTGACTTGTCTGTTCCCCTCAACATGTTAAGTTCCACTTAAACTGGACAGGAGACAAAGATTGTGTTTTCAACTCTGAGATGAGACCCAGAGTGCACAGCAAATGCTTGGTTCTATGTTAGTGGAGAAAAATGAGCGAATGAAAGAAAATACAAAGGCATTCCGGGACCAACCATCAAAGCAGGTGTCATCACAGTGTAAAGAATTTACCTGTGATGATTTCACTTGTTCTGATTTACAAAATCCTCTAGAAGGTATTAGGCCGATGAGAGAAGAAACTGATGTCTGAATAAATATCTGGAAGGAAAGTTGGTCAGAGCAGTCAGTCCTCCAGAGACCTGAGCCAGAGCGCTTTGATGGCAGTGTATACCAGAAGGCAGACCACCTGGCTACCCAGCTTGAAGTAAGCTGTCAAACAGGTACACCGAAAGTAATGACAGGGTTACTGCAAAGTGCTTACAATGTGGATAGGTAGCTGCGCCTGGAATTACTATGCTGGCATCCCGAAGTGTGAGCTCCAATAATGTCTTGTTTGGGCTTTTGATATGAAATCTCTATCAAGGAAACTAAGTTAATTTCCATTGTGCAGACACCAAATATGGGTAATGTTGTAGTGGTGTTGATTCAAGTGCCCGGACAATATTCCTAGCTGTAAACATAAAGTTATGCCTAGAATTTTGTGACCAGGAAGAAAAATTTTGAACCAAAAAAATTCCTTATCTTTAGAATTCCATCCATTATATAAAATAGGTAAACACTCAAACGAACAAACACAAAAGGAAACACTTCTTTCTTTTTCTTTTTTAAATCATTTTATTGGGGGCTCATACAACACTTATCACAATCCAAACATACATCAATTGTATAAAGCACATTTGTACATTCTTTACCCTCATCATTCACAAAACATTTCCTCTCCATGTAAGCCCCTGGCATCAGCTCCTCATTTTCCCCACTCCCTTCCCACTCCCTCTCTCATGAACCCTTGATCATTTATAAATTATTATTTTGTCATATCTTACATGGTCCGTCTCTCTTAACTCACTTTTCTGTTGTCCGTCCCCCAGGGAGGAGGTTATATGTAGATCCTTATAATCGGTTCCCTCTCTTTACCCCACCTTCCCTTCACCCTCCTGGTATTGCCACTCTCACCACTGGTGCTGAAGGGCTCATCCGTCCTGGATTCCCTGTGTTTCCAGTTCCTATCTGTACCAGTGTACATCCTCTGGTCTAGCTAGAGTTGTGAGGTGGAATTAGGATTATGATAGTGGGTGGGGAGGAAGCATTAGGAACTAGAGGAAAGTTGTATGTTTTATCGGTGCTACACTGCACCCTGACTGGTTCATCTCCTCCCCACGACCCTTCTGTAAGGAGATGTCCAGTTACCTACAGATGGGCTTTGGGTCCCCACTCAGCACTCCTCCTCATTCACAATGATATGAATTTTTGTTCTTTGATGCCTGATACCTCATCCCTTTGACACCTCATGATCACACAGGCTGGTGTGCTTCTTCTATGTGGGCTTTGTTGCTTCTGAGCTAGATGGCTGCTTGTTTACCTGCAAGCCTTTAAGACCCCAAATGCTGTATCTTTTGATAGCCGGGCACCATCAGCTTTCTTCACCACATTTGCTTATGCACACATTTGTCTTCAGCGATAGTGTCTCCAATTTAATAGAATAAAGTGTTCTTGTATTGAGGAAGTACTTGAGTAGAAGTCCAATGTCCATTTGCTGCCTTAATAATAAACCTATAAATATATGCACATAGATCTATTTCCCTACCATCCTATACATGCCTGTATTTAGAACTCTATAAATGCCCTTTGCCTCCTAGTTCTTTCCTCTATTTCCTTTTACTTTCCTCTTGTTCCACTATCATGCTCAGTCTTCCTTTGGGTTTCAGTAATTTCTCTCAGTTACATTGCCCTTGTTGAATCCCTTCCAGGCCTCTCACACCCGCCTTGCCACTAATTTTGGATCACTTATTGCTCTCTTGTCCCTGGGTTGGTCAACACCACCTCCTTTCCCCTGCCTCTCCCTCTCCCATGTGCCCCCAGAACCATCAGTCCCATTGTGTTCTCCTCCAGACTGTTCATCCAGCCTATCTTATCTAAATAGATCTGCAGAGATAATAATATGCACCAAAAAAACAAGGCATAGCAAGACAAAGCGACAAAACAGAACACAATGCCGACAACAGCAAAGAAAACCAATAACCCAGAGAAGATATGATACAAACAACAGATCTATGGCCGGTTCATTAACTTCACCAGGGTATTCTGTGGTCTCCATGACCCTCGACTTCAGGTTTCTAATCTTCCCAAACGGATTTATGTAACAGACAAACAAATAACAAAAAATCATTGTGATGTCATTAGAGAACACCTGTGATTAGCACAGTCACTTTTCCTTACTCTCTTGAGCATTTTTATTTATATCTTTGTAAATGGCACTTCCTTTAGAAAATATGAAGCTGTCCATCATTTTTCTTCTATGCAGTTGTCACATATTTAAAAATACTAACAGCTTTTGCTCGGCTGCCTTGTCAGGAAAGAAGAAGAAGGAAAGAACGATCCACCTTATGCTCCCATGACCAAGATTTAGAAATCAGAAGCTGGGCACATCAGTCAAGAAGTATCTGACCCAATCCAGAGGGTATTTTTTTTTCTTCACTGTCTTCTTATGAGCTTTTTCTTTTCATTAAATCACAATGCCAGGCAAAGTCAGGGGCATGCTGTGCCTGTCCTTGTGGTTTATAGATCAAATGAAAGCCTATATTAATCATCCTGCCTGATTTAGGAACCTATTAATTTTCTGAGATTGATGCCCCCATGACATGAGTCCTTTAGTCAATGAACTTGTACGGTGTCATTTACCATTTCTCTTCTTATGTTATAAAAAAATGTAGGTACAAAGGACCATTTTAAATTAAATCGCTATTATTCCACCAACCGATTAGATAAAGGTTCGGGCAAAGAAAACTGTGCCTGCTTCCATTTTCCTTGGGAACTTAAAGAATATAATGGAGGTGCCAGATCTTCAGTTAATCTAGACGGATGAACTAAAGTCTATTTTCAACTTATCAAAAGGATTTTATAGGTAATAAATTAAAACTCATCCTCAAATGTAAGGTCCTCGATATTTCAGTTAAAACGGAATGATTTCAAGTTCACAAAAATCCTGAGATTGTGGAAAGAAAATGATATTGAGTATAAAGTCCTCAAGATATGGACGTTCTTAAGAGCAATGCTGCTGTACTTTGGAGGCCCTCGAGGTTGTTTATTGAAGCCAAGGATGGGGCATTGTTGCATGTCACACCTGCCACACTCATGCGCACACCCAGAGAAAAAGGGATGGCCGAGGCTCTGGGGAATACTACCCAGTGAAGCCTCAGTGTCTCCCAGATGCTGTGTAACATCATGGAATCAAACTCTGAACTCTGTCGCTTCAAAAACTATCATACAAAGGCTTGTTCACTCCAAGCTTCATATGGCTCGTAGGTAATAAACTTAAGTCAGAACTGGAAAAACAGATCGTAAATTTTTGAATAGAATTTTTATTGTAGGGGAAATTTTGTATGTGTAAGATACAATGAAGTTCCATTTGTTTTGTAGCCAAGAGTTAAAAGAAGCATTTGTTTTTTAGCCAAGAGTTATCTATGCGCGTACAAAGCAGCCTTGGCTACAGTGCACACTCATTGCTTTGCTGAGGTGACCAAGTCAGAAGGACAAAATTAATTTAAGTATGCACCTGGTTTTTATTTTAGCTTCTCTCTGCCTCTTCATTTACTGTTATGCTTAATACTGGGTTCTATTTTTAGCCGTGGGAGAGGGGAGGAGGGTAAAAGATACTTATAACATCTGTAGCAATGGACAAAAGAGTGAATAATAATAGGAAATGTCTATCTACCATCTGGTACAAACACAGATGCGTGCTTTATTTAAATATAGCAATCCTGGACTCTAAAAAGGGAAGCTGTTCAACACTCTACAGAAAGTCAAGAGCCCATCCTTGACTGGCTCTTAATGAATAAGAAGGAATATTCCCTGTTTGTGATCAATTTCTAGAATGTCACTGGTAAGTATTGTCCGTTTCCCTTACAAATGCAGAGGTCAGGATGCTCCCCACCATCGATGGAGTCATTAGAGATGGGCCCTGGCAGTACAGTGGGCTCAGTGTGGGGCTGCTCACCCCAGAGCCGGTGGTTCAAACTGGTGCAGCGCTCTGCAGGAGAAAGGGCCTGTCTGCCCCCATGAGGACACACAGTCTAGGACGCCTGAGGACCAGTGCTACCCTATCCTGTGGGACCAAGATGGGGGGGAATCATTGGAATGGCGCTGTGTTTATGCTTTGTTTTGTTCAGTAGGGTTTCTTGTATTTCTCCACCTTTTTAATGGACCTAGAACAGTAGATCCGGATTTAGAATACTCCATATTTCATTCAATGTCTCAGTATGGTATTTAAAAACTTCCTGGAAAAAAAGGTCTATGATAAAGAAAATGTGTAACACTAGGCCTGTGCCCATATAGAGAGGGTAGAATTGTGATTCTTACCTACACCATACTCTCCACAACAACAAAAATTCTTACCGCACTGTCATCTCAATATAATCTTCACATAAAAACTAGCCAACAGTTTCTAGAGAAGTTTGTCTTGTTTTAAAGCATTTACATATTTATTTACAATAGCAAATTCACTGAACTTAATTTTGTGAAAAATCGACTTTATGGGTTGTTCTTGTTTTTTAAGGAAACTCATGCTTCCTTTATTCAAAGTGGTCTATAGAAAAGAATGAATAGCAAGTTCTGAGGATGTGTCTAACCAGACTTTGAGACGTGATCACCAATATGTTAAATAATTCCCACAGAAATAGTGAAGACAGTAAGTATTGGAATGTTGACCCATCCCAAGAACAATCTGGAGAACTTCCAGGGACTGCTCTCTTTGGAAAATCTCAGTATGATGAAGTGTCTGCTGAGTTTGGACAACTGTCAAAATGAGAACTAGGAAATGCTTTCTGTTATGGATGCTCAGGAGTTTTGCTCAACAAAGGAAAGGACTGATCTCCCTCGGATGAAATGTTTATTTAGGAAGATGCTTACTCTTTAAACAACCTCAAACATTTACCTTTCAGTTCAATATGATTAATTTTACTTGTTCTGAATAAATACAGAGTCACTTTTCAAAGTTGTCTCATTCCCTCCTCTTTCTGTTAAAATAAGTGACAGAATTTAGGAAATGCATTCTAGTCCCTCAAAGATAGCAGATTTAGTCGTCATTATCCTAAGTACAGTTTTACTCCTGGAACTCTCCTCTGTAACCTGCAATTGATACAGTCACAGATCATGTCCGCTGGTTGCCTGCAGGTGCAGACTCTCTGCCTACATCAGAGAACAGGGAGGTCTAGTGGTACAGAGAGTTATCATTGAAGCTAGGAGCTATTTAGCAGTGGCAAAAACCAGACCCTTCATCTCTAAGCCGTGGGTCTACTGCTTTTTGTTGACTCTGCCTTCCAACTCTGCGTATTTTCTGGTTGGCTCTTTGTGTGGCAGATGCCAGCTAATCATATGCTTGTTCCCTTGATCTACTCTGGTTGGTGTGTAATACTGTCCTCATCGTACTTCTTGGCTTGTCATGCTTTGCACGCAATACAAAGAAGAAAACACAAAGAAAGAAGAGAAAGAAAGAAGAAAACTCCAAACTAAGCAAAACAAAGGAGCGATCACAACTGAGCCCCATGTATAGAATCTATTTGTCCTTTTTCTTCAAAGGTTCATTTTCGTTATTTCAAGAACTTTTGACAAATGAGCATTAGCAGAAAAGTGCTGATGATTTACACTTTGTTAGTTCAAATGTTATTTCTTTCAGTTTCAAAAACTCACAAAGCTATTTGGAAAAGAAATGATGCAAGGCAGTTGTTACAGAATAATTACAGATCGACTCTTAGAGGATGGCATAATTGCTTATGAGCGACGCTGAATGACTATCAGCTCCTTCTACATAAAAAAGTTAAAATAAACCATGTATTTTTTCTACTCTGAAGTAGTTTGATACTCATTTGTGTCTCTAGGGCTCGCTCTCTGTGACATTGCTCTGCTAGTCTGGAAACGACACTAGAGACAAGGACAATAGGATCTCCAGGTTACTTTTGAAAGATGGTTACCCTAAGGTGAGAGTGCCGAATAAAGGTTTGAAGATAGAACAATTTCTCAACTGAAGGCAGGGATGTAGGGATTAGGGAAGCCACACTACACTCCCAGTCTTTCAAATAGCTGTGAGAAATGGAGAGAATTGTCTTAAACTAGGATTACTCCCTGACTGAAAATGGAAAAAGAATGGCAACAAAATATAAACCTATCAAGGAATGCCGGGCCTTGAGGAGATATCAGCGTTGGAGTACAGGGTAAAAAGGTGTACTGTCATTTTCTGCTGGTCACAAAGACTTGTGTGTTTGTGTATTAAATACACTGTGGTAACAGTAGTGGCTTTCAAATATGTTACATCAGCCCACAATAGGAAATGTATTACACAAACATATATACCACCATGTGAGTAACTGGAATAAGCATTTGCTAAACTAAGCCAAAAACCCAAACTCACTGCCATTGAGTCAATGGTGATGCATAGAGTGACCCCTTGAGGGTTTGAGACTGTGACTGTTTATGGGAGTAGAAAGCTCAGTCTTTCTCCCGCGGAGCTGCAGGTGGTTTCAAACTGCTGGCCATGAGGACTGCAGCCCAACATATAACCACTAAGCTGCCAGGGCTCCATATGTAATAAAGGGATCAATATTTTTAGCATAGGAACACAAGTGGCATAGTGGTTACACATTGCAAGGTCAGGAGTTTGAAACCACTAGACACTTCATGGGATCAAGATGTGGCTTTCTACTCCTGTGAGGTTGTACAGGGCAGCAAACCCACAGGGGCCGCTCTCCTCTGGCCCATAGGATTGCTCTGGGTCGGAATGGAGTCATGGCCATGAGTGAGTTTATTTAGTGTATGCTGTGCACACACTCAACGTGCTCCTCGACGGAACTCCTCTCTCCTCTTCAGTCAAAATAAATGTTAATCCTAATGACGGTGACCCTCAGTTTAAAAATGAGAAGGGACTACAGTTAATTTTCCAACACTATGAGAAAGCCTCTCGGGAGCCCCGCTGCCTCTCAGCTTCAAAAGAGGTGCTTCATATTTGGACTGCACTCTCTCCGCTTCCATGCCCACAGTGTGGCCTGAGTCCATGGGCATTTATTCCCTAAGTGTTCTGACATTGCTCTTTGGTTCATTTTGTGGTCTCAGCTTGAAAGACAATAAGAACAGCAGGGTCCTTGGCGGTGTGACTCGTGTTGTCTCCTTTCTTAGCTCCGCCCTGAATCTAGTACACTGTGTCCCTCGGCTGGAATGTTGATCAATGCTGTTGACGGTTAACACATTGCATGGTGATGCAGAAGGAATGTAATTCGGTTAGCTGAACAGAATGGTCAATGCAGACTCTCCTCTTAACTGAAAAATATCAGTCTATAAAACGGTTTGAACTAAAGATTCAAGGTAACAACAGATGTGTACTTTGTCTATGATGTTCTCTGTCATTAAACTGTTCATGCGGTTATTCACGCATGCCTCGTACACGGTCCAGTAATTATTGTTTGCAAATGTTGTAGGTGCAGGGCATACACAGTGTCTACGCCCTCAAAGAACACAGACCGCAAGACCGGCTTGTCTCAGAATTCTGTGTTCTAACAGGCTTGTCTCGGAATTCTGGGTTGTCCTGACCAACAGTGCCTAAGGCTGAGCTGACTGGTCCAGAGTCCCTGCATTGACGTCATCTCGCTCCAGGCCACTTGCTGTGAGGTGCTGTCAAGTTGGTGCCAGTTCATAGCAACCGGATGCACAACAGAAGGAAACACCGCGTGGTTCTGCAGCAGCCTCCCAGTGTGCTGAGGTTTGAGCCCTTGTTGCCGCCACTCCATCACCCGATATCACTACCGCTCTTCCTCTTGTTTCCTGACCCTCCACCTTACCAAGCAAGATGTCCTTGTCCAAGCACTGGTCTTTCCAGACAACATGGCCAGAGTACTTGCATTCTAACCTGTGCCCCTAAGTAGCCTTCCATTCCCTCTTCCTTCTGGCTGAAAACTCTGATCCTCAGCTGCACAGAATCGGATTAATGATAGTCCTGGGCTTATGAAAACTATCACCATTGGCCTACTTGTTCTCTCTCTCCCTTTACTTACTTACCTACTTGCTCACCGACATATACGTCTATTCAAGTTGGTTTATAGATTTATATAATAATTTATATAATATATTCTAGCAAATATATTATAAATACAGTTAATTCAGACAGCACTTACGAATGCCAATGGCGAAGGACATTACAATTTGAATTGTGCAATAAAACAGAGCAGAGACCATGCAACAGACTTTCGCATAAGGGACTTTCAGTGCATGTCAGAGGGGATATGACATCACTGGAGACCGGTGAAGTAACTTGATAAATTGGCCTAGGGGGAAAATATGTATCACTAACATTGACTACAGATGGGTTAAGAATTTAAATGTCAAAAATTAAAGTTGAAAACCGTTGGAAGAAAAAAACAGGTGAATAGCTTTCTAACCATATGGGTACGTGTGTGTATAGACACCTGTAGGTTTTTTTTCTGAAACAAGATAGAAAAGTGCTAATCACAGAGGGAAAAATCAATAAATTGGACTACTCTAACATTAAGAACCCGTGCTCACTAAGTCATCTTTTAAAAGAAGAAGACAAGTTCAAACCTAGGAGAAAATATTTGCAGTACCCATGACCGACAAGAATCAGATTCAAAACTATGTGAAGTGCTCCTCCAAATTAAATCTAATAAACGGCCCTCTTTGTTTCTATTCTCGTCAACTTGACCCTGATCTCTCATTTCCACGAACTTTGACTCTTCCAGCCAGCCAGCAGCCCATTGGGTATTGTCTGAACAACTTGCTCATCTCTACTTATGTGCCATTCCCTCCACCTGGAACGCTTCTGCTACTGCCACCTGGAGCAATGACACCCTAAACACTGTCCTGTGCAAGGCCCATCAGTCTCAAGAAACTTCCTGGATTAATCCAGATCAACACTACTTCCTCTGTCATTTAACTTGGAGTTCACAGAGTAAAACTGGTTATTATGTTTTCATATTTATTTCTGGATTCTGATTTTTTTAAGCATCTTGTCTATGCTTTGGGAAGAAAAACAGGGCTTTCTCTTCCTGTAAAGAGTTACAGTCTCAGAAGCTCACAGGGGCTCCTCTGTCCGATATGAGCTGGATGGATGTCGTGGCAGTGACTTAGTTTGGTTTGGTCTATCATGTTACACCTCAATTTCTGCTGAAGATAAGAACTCATGTATTATATTCTGCTTTCCTGGTCTTCCCTCTCCCAGACCATCCTAACCCACAGGATAAAGGTCTACTAGATGTGATGTGCACACGATGGGTGAACATTTATTTAATGGATTAGTTAATTGCATAAAGATTTTTTTTTAAGAATAATTTTTTAATTTTATTTTATTTTTTAACATTTTATTAGGGGCTCATACAACTGTTATCCCAATCCATACACACATCAATTGTGTAAAGCGCATTTGTACATCGTTTCTCAAAACATTTTCTCTCCACCCAAACCCCCGACATCAGGTCCTCATTTTTCCCCTCCCTCCCCGCGCCCCCCTCCCGCATGAGCCCTTGATAGTTTATAAATGGATATTTTGTCATATCTTGCCCTGTCCGACGTCTCCCTTCATCCACTTTTCGGTTGTCTGTCCCCAAGGGAGGAGGTCACACACAGTTCCCTGTAATCCGTTCCCTCTCTCCTACCCACTCTCCCTTTACCCTCCCTGTTTTGCCACTCACACCACTGGTCCTATAGGGCTCATCCGCCCTGGATTCCCTGGATTTCCAGCTCCTATCTGTACCAGTGTACCTCCTCTGGTCTAGCCAGACTTGCAAGATCAAATTCGAGTCATGGTAGTGGGAGCGGGGAGGAAACATTTAGGAACTAGAGGAAAGTTGTACTTCTCATCATTGTTACATCGCACCCTGACTGGCTCATCTCCTCCCCAAGACCCCTCTGCAAGGGGATCTCCAGTGGCCTACTAATGGGCTTTGGATCTCCACTCCGCACTCCCCCCATCATTCACTATGGTAAGATTTTTTTGTTCTGATGATGCCTTACACCTGATCCCTTTGACAATTTGCATAAAGATTTTATTCAATTTTGTCATTAACTTTTCAAAAGACGAGGATAAATTAAGGTTGATTTAAATAAGGAAGTAAACACAGAGAAAAAGACAGCATCTCACACAAATAAATGCTTAAATGAAATCTTAGACCAGTTATACAGACATATGGAAGAGACTTAAAAATATCTATTTATGAAGGCATTGTGAAAGAAGAGAAAGCTATGTAAACAAGACAAATTAAGGGGAAAATACATATTAGAGAAAGACAGTAAGCAGCAAGTTACAGAAAACATTTCAGATGTCAGTAAAATATTTAAATAGGATGATAACAAATAAAAGTAAATGATTGGACTAATTAGGACCACAAAGAAAAATTATTTAGATCAAAATGCAGATGTAGTTGTTCCTCTGTTGTACTGTTGACGGAGGGTCACTATGCATTGGAAATGGTTCAGTGGCACCTCACAGCCACAAGACGTTGTTGTTAGGTGTCAGCGGGTTGGTTCCACCCCGTGGAGACCCTGTGCACAACAGAACGCCACACGGCCAGGTCCGGCCCATGCTCACGACAGTTTGTGTGCTTGTACCCATCGCTGCGGTCACTGTGCCTGGAGGGCCTTCCTCGTCTTCACTGCTCCTCTCGTTACCACGTAGGACGTCTTTCTCTACTGAGTGGTATCGACTGACAATGTGCCCCAAATGTGTAACACAAAGTCTTGCCATCTTTCCCTCTGAGGGGCATCCTGGACGTACTTCTTTCAAGACAGGTCAATTTGTCCCCTTTGCAGTCCACAGTACATTCAATATTCTTCTCCTGGACAATTCAAACACGGTGATTATTCTACAGTCCTCCTTAGTCAATGGCCAATTTCACACGTCTGTGAGGCCATTGAAAATACCATGGCTTGGCCTAGGCCCAGCTTAGTCCTCTAAGCAACATCTTTTTTCTTTAAAGAGGCCTTGTGCCGCAGATCTACCAAATGCAATGCATCTTTTCATCTCTTGACTGCTGCTTCCATGAGCATCGATTGTGGATCCAAGCAAGACAAAATCCTTGATAACTTCAATATTGTCTCTATTTATCATGATGGGACCTCTTGGTCGGGTTGTGAGGATTTTGGTCTTCTTGACATTGAGTCGCAATCCACACAGAAGACCACAATCCTTAATCGTCACCAGAAAGTGCTTTGATTCCTCCTCACTTGCAGCAAGCAAGGTTGTAACATCTGTATATTGCATGTTGTCAACAAGTCTTCCTATAACCCAGCTTCCTAGATTATTTGCAGCATTCAGATTGAATAAGTATGGTGATAGGATTCAACCCTAGTGTACACCTTTCCTGATTTTAAACCAGGCAGCATTCCCTTGTTCTGTTGAGATGACTGCCTCTTGTTCCATGTACAAGTTGGGCAGGAGCACATGGAAGCGTTCAGGAATCCCCCTTCTTCTCGAGGATATCCAGTCTCTTATGGTCCACACAGTCAAATGCCTAGGGAACAAGATGAGAAGGGTCAATTCAAAAGGTCCTTTGAGCCATATACCCTTTTGTGATGTATGATAGATTCTAGTCTTATGCTTGGGGTTATATCCCATTTTGGAGCGAGTTTTCTGTTATTCTAATGGGCAGGATTCAGATGAGATGTATTCTGAGTCTCTCCCTACTGAAAAGCATGAATTAAGTTGCCACCCTTTGTAGGGTCTTCTCAAAGACAAAAACTACACCTCATCCAAGCCATGCTTTGTGTGCAAGAGAAGCTGAGAGAGATTTCGTGGGACCTTGCAGGAAGCAAAGCCTTCAGCAGAACACGTTTGAAATCCCTGCCTGAAGGGACGGAGGCCTAGACCAGTGGCAGCAGAGGTCACAGTGCGTAGACAGGATGGCGCAGAGCAAAGAAGCCGCACTGAGATAAAAACAAAGGAGCTGAGCCCCTGAGCTCTGAGACTGTCAGGCAGTGAGGTGGCATGGTGGGCAGAAGCCAAGGGACCTCATGGCCGAGAGGCTGAGGACCCTAGAGACTTGCCCCTGAGGAGAAGTGTCGCTGTGGACCAGTAACTAACTACAGTGAACCCTCGTTTATCGCGGTTAATCGGTTCTAGACCCTACCGTGATAAATGAAATTCCGCGAAGTAGGATTCCTTATTTGTA
>NW_022103899.1:5800188-5816641 GCF_000313985.2 Echinops telfairi | reverse complement strand
GATACGTAGCTCCGATATGTAGCGATGCAGACAGAAGCGTGTACAGTATGAGCCAATCAGTGGCAGTAATGACAGAGCATGCGCTGTTACACAAAAACCGCGATAGAGTGAAGCCGCGGAAGTCGAAGCGCGAAGTGGCGAGGGTTCACTGTATATCCTTAATGTTTACTGATCCTGACTTTGGTAACCTATTTACTTCCTCAATAAACTCCCATAATTGTGAGTTTTGTTAGGTAAAGCAGTCCTGGTGGCAGAGTAGTTAAAGGTAGGCCATTAAAACCCACAAACTGCTTATTAGGAGACAGATCTGGTAGCTTTACTTCCCTAATGCTTTTTAACCTTGAAAGTGCCCAGGGCCACTCCACATTCCCCCAGGGTCCCAATGAGCCGAAAGCAAGTCCAGGGCTGTGGGTTTGTTTGCTCATCGGTGGCCTGTTGGCTGTATCAGATGACCCAGTCAGCAAGGCCAGCCTGAGTTCATTGGTGCTTGACCTCCTAATCAACAGTGAACAACTTCACTTTTTAATATATATATAACTGTGCGGTTTCTCGAGTGGGTAATACCTCAGTTCTTGGCTTTTTATTTAGGACGGCAGCAGTGTCAGGTTTTCAGTCTTAAAGAGTAAAAAGACACTGCTCTCCTGCCGCCAGAGTATTTCAAACCTCTGGCTGGGGAAGCGTTGTTGAAGGTACTGGTTGACCTCATTGGCTGAAATAAGTCCACCTGGGCCTAGTTTGGGCCTCCCAGGTGTACCTATTGCCCACCTGGCTAGGGGCTTGAATTGGAGCATGCTCAGTTAAGGGATCGCCTGACTTCCTTCTCAGCTCCCTTGATAGGGGCCTTCGCAGGCATGAGAGGGACAACCCCCTATCTCTAGCTACCTAACCTAACTACAAAGAAGATTCTATTTCTAGGTATAGCTGGCATCTGTCCCTCTCCCAACTCTACTGCACCTTCTCCCAGAATTAAGGCCTTGTTTGAAATGTTGGGGACAGACCATCTCCTGAACAAGGTAAACACGGCCTTACTTGTGCTGGCTTGCTAGCTTGTAGTTAACATTCTCACATTTTTTTTCCCACCACATCAAAGATGTGGTAAAACCCACGTGAAATTGTTCATGTCAGATTAGTAAGAAAACACAAGTCCATGCTTACCTTGCTTGTTGGTTAATCCGCCCCTGTTACTGAACTACTCAAGTACCCAAAAACCCACATTTCAAAGCTGATTCACATAGAAGGTCCTTTCCTGATAAAATCTCTAGGACAGGATTTCGAAACGATTAGCCCCAGCCTGGCCCAGAAGAGGCCTCCAATGGCTGAGCCTCTTGTGTTGAAACCTAACTGGCAAGATGAGCTGGGCTAGTGAATGATGGGGGGAGTGCGGAGTGGAGACCCAAAGCCCATGAGTAGGCCACTGGAGATCCCCTTGCAGAGGGGTCTCGGGGAGGAGATGAGCCAGTCAGGGTGCGATGTAACAACGATGAAGAATACAACTTTCCTCTAGTTCCTAAATGTTTCCTCCCCGCTCCCACTATCGTGACACGAATTCTACCTTGCACGTCTGGCTAGACCAGAGGATGTACACATGTACAGATAGGAACTGGAAATACAGGGAATCCGGGGCGGATGATCCCATCAGGACCAGTGGTGTGAGTGGCGAAACAGGGAGGGTAGAGGGAGAGTGGGTTGGAAAGAGGGAACCGATTACAAGGAACTATATGTGACCTCCTCCCTGGGGGATTGACAACTGAAAAGTGGGTGAAGGGAGACGTCGGACAGGGCAAGATATGACAAAATACCAATTTATAAACTATCGAGGGCTCATGAGGGAGGGGGGAGCGGGGAGGGAGGGGGAAAATGAGGACCTAAGCCGGGGGCTTAAGTGTAGAGGAAATGTTTTGAGAATGATGAGGGCAATGAATGTACAAACAAATGTGCTTTACACAATTGATGTGTGTATGGATTGTGATAAGAGTTGTGTGAGCCCCTAATAAAATGATTTAAAAAAGAAGAGCTGGGCAGCAATTCCATCGTGAGTGCTGCATGCAGTGCTGTCAGCTTAGGTCAGAGGAAGAAAAATGTTTTCAAGTGTTCTGTATGCATGTGTGTGGTTAATGTAGATGGAGCCAGACAGTCATCTCATCAGCTCACAGAAAACGTGGAACCAGATCTAAGCTCTGCCATGGATTTGCAGGGTGACCTTGGGTCACTTTCTGGGAATACAAAAGCTAAACTTTTCTTGAAGAAGAGAATGGGGATTTTAAATGACCAAATGTTCCACAAAAGACATCATACAAGTTAAGAAGTGGATCGCCCTAAATGATCTGGGGTAGGAAATATGCTGGATATCAAGAGTGATAAGAAGAGACAGAGGTGAGACCACAGGTTAGCAATACCGGAGAGGGAGGACTTACTCATTTCAAGGCAACTCTGATTCACAGCGACTCTATCTAGGTTTTCTGAGATTGTAAATCTTCATGAGAGCAGAGTCACATCTTTCTACCAATGAGTAACTGGTGGGTTTGAACTGCTGGCTTTCGAGTTAGCAGCACAGTGCTTTCCTACCTGTGTTTGGTGCATATACAGCTGGGCAAGAAGGTAGGCTGGCTTCCTGCCAAGTTTTACCCCGGATGATGGTATTGCCTTCTTTCAGTGGGAGAGAAAAATCAGGGAACTTAGCACGTAATCTGACAATTGCTTATTTGATATAAACTTCTGAAATAGAAAGGGGGGAAATCATAAAGTAGTTGGAGATTACTGTAAAAAAGAATTGATGCATTTCAATTGTGGTTTTGGCAAATAATACTTAATATACCACAGCCTGCCAGAAGAATGAATAAATATGCACTGGAAGTAGTACAGCGAAAATGCTTCTGAAAGGAGAATGGCAAGACTTCGCATTCCACACTTTGGACATGTAATATCAGGGCCCAGACCCTGGAGAAGGACATAAAGCTTGATAAACTAGAGTGTGAGCAAGAAAGGAAGAAGATTCTCAATTAGGTAGCTTAAGGTGTTGGCGACCATAATGGGCTCAAACATAAGGGTAACGGTAAAGATGGCACAGGACCAGGCAGTATTTCATTCTGTTGTCCGCAGGGTTGCGATGAGTTGGAAGTGAGTGGATAACACTGAGCAACCACAACATGGAGAATAAACACTTACTAGCTGGACCTGTCCGGAGATGTCAGGAACAACCTTGAGACAAGTGAGTTTTATCCAATCGGTATTCAAACCAGTTCATTCAGTTCAGTCTCCTGCTGAGAATTTACATTTCCATCTAATATACTGAATCAGAATCTACGTTCAGACAAGATCCCAGGGTGATTCTCATGTTATCTTCTTCATCAAAATGCACTATCTCAGCAGGAGGCGAAAACAGAATGAACCAGTTCAAAGCCCTGATTCCCAGCACTAGGGCTTCTCGTCTGGGCCAGGGACCGTGAAGGTTGGGTGGGGATTAAAACAAATAAAATTTAATTTTATGATTCTCTGGCCTAGCTTGTCATCCTAGTAATAACCTAGAGAGTCTACAGGTCTTCATTCCTTTCTTGAATTGTATTTAATATTTATTTTTCACTGCACAAAGCAACAGATGGACTTTCGGTTTCACATATCAGCATTTTTAGTTAATGAGGTTGACTATCATTGCACTGCTAAGCTGTGAGTGCTCATCTTGTCATTCTCTGCCAATCAATTTTTGAAAAATATTTAGTGCCCAACAGTAAAAGTTCATATGTAAATACTTTCCACTTAAGGGTTAGTTTATGCATAGTAGGATCATTTATTCAATATCTTCGTTTGTTGGGCACACGTTTCTGTCCGACTTTTCTTATTCAAAATATCATGCAATGAATACCTTCATACATGCTGCTTTGTACAGAAGTGTCAGTGTTTCTCTCTAGGATAATGTGGAATTGGTGTTGAAGGATATGGACACTAATAAGGCTATATCAATTTACAGCCCCATCAATAGTGCATGAGAGTATGCCTGATTAATACTCTCATATAACATATATCTCTAGTGTAACAAAGGAAATAAAAAGCAAATTCTCTGTCATACGCTTTTTAATCAGTAAAATGTACCACACATGAAAGAATTATCAGAGGGCATGCAGCACAATAGAGAATGGTGATGACGCATGCAAGTCTGCACATGTATTATACGACCTACTATCGCGTGCTTCAAATGTTGTGTCAGTCAAAACATTTTAAATCAATATATATCGACTCATTTGCATTTCTCTTTCATCTTTCCATGCATTGATTTGTTTTCTTTCATTGTGATCATGCTGCATTAGTTACCTTCTCTTTTTCTCCTTTTTATTAGAATCGATTCTTTTTATTATATATTTTGCTATAATCATCATAATTTCCTGATACCATTATTGGGGTTGTTAGTGGGTTATCAGTTGACTTCTCGTCATAGTGGTCCCTAGGTGCAATAGAACAAAGTAATGCCAAGGGCCACATTCACAGTGCTTGCTATCCACGAAGCCATTGTTACCATCCCTGTGGGTGCTAAGTGTCTTTCAACCGAGGGGTTCATTTTCCAAGCACTGGACTGGTCACTGTTCTGTGGTGACCCATAGCGTTTCATTGGTGACTCTCCAGAGGGAGATCACCAGGCACTCCTAGTCTTTCTTAGTCCAGAGACTCCACTGAGACGTGTCCATGAATGACCCGCTGGTTCTGAAGTACTGCTGACCTAGATTCCAGCATCACAGCAGCCCGCACGCGGGCGACAGCAGTACAGCACGCCGACGGGTGGGTGGGAGGTCTATTCAATGCACGATGCTTGTTTGAGAGATGGCTCTCTGGTTCTGGCTTCTTCAAGATCACTTCCTTTTCTATAGAAGGGTATCAGATCCTAGCCTGTCTGTTTTCCTGTTTTGGGTCAGTCCTAGCGACAGCAGATGGAGGACACACAAACAAAATATAAGAGCCAGTCCTAGGCTTTAACCAGATGCTCACTCAAACTAGACGGGCATTGAGAGGTCAAAGGCCACAACATATACTAGGGATTGTAAAAAAACAGGGATTGTCCATCATTGAATGGTTTTATTCCTTTCTCCCCCATAGGATTCTTGTGATAGTAAAATGAAAAAGTGTATGTGATAGTAAACTGAAAAACTTTCACTTAGGATTAAGTGTTGGCTTTTTGAGGACCTCTGGTGATGCTGTGGGTTAGGAATTGGCTAAATTACAGGTCAGTGGTTCAAAGCCAACAGTTGCTTTGAGGGGAAAAGATCAGGCTGTCTGCTCCTTTTTAAATCTTTAGTCTTGAATACTCTATGCAGAGGTGCAGTCAACTCAAAGGCAGAGGCTTTGTGTTTGGTGGCTATTCAGACATGGAAACATTTTGACAACTATTCAAAACACAAGGTTCAACATGAGCAGTTTTTCTAACATAGAGGCATAGGTTTAAATGGAGAGCATTTTTTAGAAATAGGCACTAATTATTGGAGAACTTCAACAGTTACCAGGAAGTTGTGGCTTACATAACCAAGGGAGTGGACTGAAGACCAAAGCCAAGGGAGTCAGTCAGATGTAAGATATGTGGAAGGAAATCAAAGGCGATTACTTATTTTATATTGGTCTCAGGAAAAAAGCCAGGTGAGACTATGGGCTAACCAGGGAAATCACCTTACAGTCTGGTTGGGAAAGGGTTTAATGGGCGTGGTGGGTGAAGCCCTCCTCTCAGGGCATCAGGCCATCCTGGATGAGGTGCCAAAGAGACAGAGGCAAAAGAAGAGGCACAATGATTCCGTACAGCAAAGGGCCCAGTAGGAGTCCTTTTACAATAATGGTCACCTCTGGACACCCACAAAAATATCACTGCCCCACAGAGGTGGCCACAGTATCAGAGCAAAGCTTCAATTCCACTAGAGCTAAGAAGATACACTTTGTAAGGACATAAGTGAAAACAAACAGCTTAGTCCCATTTGGGAAAAATACTTCAATAATTAATTTTAAAATAGCAAGATAAACAAACTATAATTTGCTCAGTGCAAAAATATGGAGACACACATTAGTGAACAAGGCCTGTAAATACAAGGTCTTTTTCCAGTAAAAAGGGAAAAGGAAGCTGAATGGGAACTCATTTTCCACGTGAAAATAATTGTTAGCCAAGAGGACAATTCTTTTTCATGAATATTTATGCTTCACACCAGCACACTCCTTCAAGAGAAGGAGGGAGGGGAAGGAGAAAGCAAAGCATAGCTCTCCCAAGAAGCCTGAGATTTAACGAGTTTTACACCCTTTCACCTTCCACATTTCTGCACATTTTCTTTTTTTTTATTATTTATTTATTTTTTTTCTGCACATTTTCAAAGATAATACAGTTATATTTAAAATTGAGACAAGTGCAAAACACACACTGACAGCACAGAAATAATCAGATTTCCACTTAACACAAACTCCCACACTTTCATGTATTGATTTTTTTTAGCGCTAAGTGCCTGGGTCATATCTGCCGTTTCTGAATAAGCAACACGTTCGTCGAATCGTTCCACACAAACCACCTTTTTTTCATTAAATATATGAGAAGATTATACTGAAATGTATCTAATCAAAAAATCTAAAAATGTTGTGTTGCAGTTTATTGTAAGACACCTTGAATGGGAAGACTCATTGAAACAATGTAATATAGGGTAATGAAAACAAATGCAATCTTTGAGAAAAATGTCACTGAAACAATGATTCCATCAATACTTCGCTACCTGTGCTCGTTGGAATGAAAGGTTTTCCTGACGTTTTCATGCTATCTGTGCCCCCTTATAAATACACATTTGTTGTCTTGTGAATATTTTTTTATACTATCTTTCTTCCGATTGTTCCTTACTCTAATAGTCCCAAACACAAATCTTTTACCTTTCTAGGATATTTGGACCTGACTGCCAGATAAGGAAATACATTTTCCAGGTGGCTGTTAGGTGAGAATTAACATTGGTTAGGCGTTTGGCAGTTGGTGAAATGTCCTCAGGATGGAAGGTTTGGCTTTGCTATAGGCCATATTAGGGAAGTTGAGTTGAGAGGAAATGGAAGGATGGAACCAAATAGCTAGAAGGTAAATGGTAACGGGAGAACAGGTGTCCTGTCCATCCAGCCTGCGAGCTCCTGTGTCTCCATTAATCGACATTGGAGCTGCTGGAAAGTATTGACAGGGGCGATTATTGAAAAACTAGGCAGGATTTATAATATATCTGAAGGAACATTTATAAAATACTTACTGCACAAGCAATGGAGGAAACAAGGAGCAGAAGCAAGAAGACTACTCACAACACCTTGTGTCCCTACATCACCTTCCAGGTGATTCACGAATATGATTCATTTGGATTATCACAGGAACCCAATGAGATAAAAGAGTTATACTTAGAGCCGACAGTGGAAGAAGCTGAAGTCTCATGGCTTGAAAGTGACAGCAGCAATTTGGTTCATTGCTATGACAAAATGTAAGTTCTGCTGCAGAAATTAGGATTATAGAGAACATTTTCCCGCCACCAGCTTCCCTTCAGTTGAGACTGCTGGTGACATTAACACATGTGAACTATCTGAACAGTGTCCTATGCCAACATTGAGAAATAATGTGTAATGAATTACTTGTGAATCGACATTGTCCACGTGTTGTGACTAAAAATCCATTATAAGTGAAAGAGTGTCCAATTGAGTTTAATGTAATAATAATAAAAATATTGATTAAGTTGACTTTTGTCAAATTTGGATATTGTATCCAAGAATTGTACTCAGTTAACCTAGAATGAGATGAAAATATTTTTCTCCTTCACTCAAAATTATCCCTGGAAGTCCTTTTAAGGTTAACCTACTTGCCCGAGCATGATGCTATTCTAACACCAGTGTATGCGGGATCAAATTTACAATACATATTTCAAAGACTAGATAGAGACCTCATGGGATAATGAGTTTATTAATGAGGAAGCTGCAAAGGGTTGTACAGCTTGGGAGAATGTAATCAGTCTCCCTAAAGTGTGCATGTAGAAACTATCTTTTACTATGTATGCTTTCAACAAAATACAATTAGAAAAATCTTCCCTTTTCAAAATAAAAATGGACATTTGGTCTTTTGATTCCTAGTCCAATTTTCATCTACTACAAGGATGATTTTCACCCACCTCGAGGACCTCTTCCTGATGGCTGCAAAACAACCTCACACGTCATAGGACCTGGTTTTAGATAGACTATAACAGCCTGTCATAAACTCATGCATGTTTCTTACAGAGTAAAACTAAGTGACCTATCTGTGAAAGCTTTAAGAAATTTGTTGTTCTTGTTACCATCAACTCCCTTTCTCCTGGGAAGTGTGAACATGAACGTAGTTAAAAGTTATCTTTTGTTAGCCTCAGGTAAAAAATATTTAGGAACCAGTGCACTGCAAACCTCATAAGCACAAATAACAGGGGGGAAAAAAACCTAAAAGAATCCTTCTGCTACGTTTTCGTAGATATTTGGGACCCTGTTCTTCGTGCACTTATCCTTCTGTATTGCTGATCTACTGCTACCTCCCTCGCTGCTCCTTTGCCAATAGCTCTACTTGTTCCCGAGTGGATGACCCCAAGCTTTTGAAATGGCTCATTCTGGTTCCACCCTGCGTTAGTCCAGGTGGACTAGATGCAGGGGTCCTCAAACTTTTTAAACAGGGGACCAGTTCACTGTCCCTCAGACCCGTTGGAAGGCCGGACTATAGTTTAAAAAAAAAAAACATGAACAAATTCCTATGCACACTGCACATATCTTATTTTGAAGTAAAAAAACAAACGGGGCGAAAACACCGGCAGACCGGATAAATGTCATCGGCGAGCCATAGTTTGAGCACCCCTGGACTAGAGAAACAAATCTAGAGACATTTATATGTGTATAAGAAAGAACTTAATATAAAGAGAAATTATATATCAAGAAAATATCCTAGCCCAGTCCAGATCAAGTTCATAACTCCAGTATTAGCCCATATGTCTGATACCAATCTATAAATACCTCTTCAGACTCATGCAACACATGCAATGACACCAAATGCAGTAAGATCACAGGTCAGTGGGTGGAAAGTCTTGTGGATCCAGTGGTGGTGTAAGCATCTCAGGGCTGGCGTGGGTCTCCCCGTGGCTCCTCCAGCACCAGGGCTCTGGTGTAGCTCCATGTGTCTTGTCGTCAGGAATATCAAGCAGAGAGACTGACTGTGTCCTGCCTCCAGTGAGCCATCTATCTCCATAGCAGTTCCAAAATGAGGTCATCAAGCAGCGACCTGATTGACAAGCTAGACTCCTCGCCTCTGCAAATTGACACCAGATTATGTTACTACCACAAACCCCCTGTTGAGAATTTGCATTTTCACTCCAGATATGCTGAATCAGGTATATGGGTGGGAAGGCAAAATCCAAACGGGGAGCTGACTGGCAAGGAACCAGTTTGAAGGCCTAGTTCACTCCATTATTACCAGGAGCAAGCCATAACTGTCCTAGGGAAAGAGTAATGTCAGAGTTTGTGGATGGGAAGACCTCCTACCTCAGGTAGTATTATTAAGGAATTTATTTATTGTGATATGCAGGAAAGTTTACAGAGAAAGTGGTGCTCTATTCAACAATTCATACACATTGATTCATGACATTGTTTGCAATCACCACGGTGTAATAGCACTTTCCCTACTTCTTCCCTGTGCTGACGACTGTTTCTGTTTCTCCTTCTTTGCTCTCTTCTGAGCTTTATTCCTGGGTAGATTCTGCCCTTTGGATCTCATCATTGATGATTCTAAAGAGTGGGTACCTATATGGTGGTCGGTACCTCATTGGTCTGTCTATTGTTTGGCTCAAATTTGAGGCACTGGGTGAGTTTAGTAACATGTCTGAAGAGAACCTACAGGCCACGTCTCTGTGGAGCCACTAGTTTCTATCTGAACATTAAGGCTGGTCTATATTATGATGCTATCCCACATTTTTCTCCCATTCTACCCTGGACCCACTACTGTGATCCCTTTCTGAGAGGTCAGCCATGGGAGTTGGGCACCATCTAGTTATTTTAGTCTCAAGTTCATGGAGACTGGGGTTCGTGTGGTTGATTATTCATTTAGACAAATTATTTCCATGTGCCTTTGGTTTACTTCATTCATATTTCTTAGGATGGCCAGAGACCAGTTGTTGCACCTTAAAAAGACATGCACAAACTTGTAAGACCCCAGTCCCTACACATCAAAGTAGGATATGGACTATTGTGTCAGACAGTATTACAAAAGCATGGATAATGTCAAATAACCCAACAGGCACACGTGTGTCACCCAGAGATCTAGATGTTCCATTTGTCTGTATGTTTAAATCTTGTGTTTTCTAGTTTGACATTGCTTTCATGCTGAAAGCAATACACGTTTCAGTGGCCAGGCCTCCAGGGATTTTACTCTGGCTTCGCCCAAGGACATGAAAGACAGAGTGACCTATTAGGATTAGAAAAAAATTGGGAGCTGCATACATCTTATGCTTCTTTAATTTGTTTTAGGAAATGCAACTTATTATTCAGCCTAGATTTTAGCTATAGAAGAAACAAGACTCACCGCTGTCAAGTCGATTCCAACTTAACAAAACAAATCTGAAGCTCACTGCCATCAAACGGGTTCCAGTTCATAGGGACCCTATATGACAGGGTAGCTTTGCCCTTGAGGGTTTCGGAGCTGTACCTTTTTGATGTTGTCAGGTGCCATCAAGTCAGTTTTGACCCATGAGGAGCACCTTATGGACAACGGAACCGAACACTGCCTGCTCCTGTGCCAGTCTCACAACTGTCTATGTGGGAGCCCATTGTTGCAGCCACCGTGTCAATCTATTACCGTGAGGGCCTTCCTCTTTTTTTGCTGCCCCCCTACTTTACCACGGAGCCCTGGTGATGACACCCACAGGGGCAGTTCTACCCAGTAGACGAAATTTATAGGGGTTGGCATCACTTGATGGCAGTGAGGTTTTTGGTCTACTCTGCCAAGCATGATGTCTTTCTACAGAGACTGGCCTGTCCTGACAACATGTACAAAGTATGTAAAATGAAGTCTTGCCATCCTTGCCTCTTCAAAGCACTCTGGTCATATTTCTTCCAGGGCAGATTTGTCCTTTTCGCAGTCCATGGCACTTTCAATATTCTCCAGCACCATATTCAGACGCATCTTTCTTCAGTCTTCCTCTCACCTGCATCTGAGGCCATTGAAAACATCATGATTTAAATTCAAACCAGACCCGAACCCACTGCCATCGAATGGTTGCCAACCCTCCGGGTTTCTGAGAATGTAACTGCTTATGGGAGTAGAAAGTCCTGTCTTTCTCTAGAGGGGCATCTGGTGATTTGAACTGCAGCCCGTGCTGATCGCTGCTCAAAGCGCAGCCACTACACCACTTTTCATAGTTCTATGGTTTGGGTCAGGCACACCTTAGCCCTCAAGAAACAGCCCTCTTTTCAACACTAAAAAAATCTCAGGCAAAAGATTTACCCAATGCAACATATCTTTTGATCTCTTGACGACTGCTTCCATGAGCATTGATTGTGGGCTGAAGCAAGACAGAATCCTTGACAACTTAATCTTTCCTCCATTTATCAGGTTGTTATTTACTGGTCCAGGTGTGAGGATTTGGGTCTTATTTATAGTGATTGTGAGCCATACTGAATACTGAAATCTTTGATCTCCATCAGCAAGTGCTTCAAGTGCTCCTTTCATGCAAGCGAGTTTGTGTCACCTGCACACCATAGGTTAATAAGCCTTCCTCCAATCCTGACGCCATAGTCTTTTTCCTTTAATCCAGATTCTCTGATGATTTGCTCAATATATAGATTGAATAAGTAGGGTGAGCCGATACAGCCCTCTTGTAGGTCTTTCTGGATTTTAAACCAGGCAGTTTTCTCTTGTTCTGTTTGCCCAACTGCCTCTTGATCCATCTATAAGTTATGCATGAGCACAATCAACTGCTCTAGAATTCCCATTCTTCTCAAGACTATCCATAGCTGGTTATGATCCACACAGTCAAATGCCTTGGCATAGTCAAAAAACACAAATAAACATCTTTCTAGTAATCTGTTTTTAGCCAAGTTCCATTTGATGTCAGCAATGGTTTCTCGTATTGCACGTCCTCTTCTGAATCCTGCCTGAACCTTTGGCAGCATCTTGTCAATGTACTGCTGCAACCACTGTTAAATAATCTCTAGCTAAATTTTACTTGATGTGATATCAATGATATTGTTCTATAATTTGAGTATTCTTTTGGGTCACCTTTCTTTGTAATGGGTGCATATATGGCTGTCTTCCTGGCAGTTAGCTACATAGTCGTATTTCAAATTTCCTGGCACAGATGAGTAAATGCTTCCAGTGCTTGGTCAGTTTGTTGAAACATTTTCAGTTGGGATTCCATCAATTTCTGGGGCCTTATTTTTGGCAAATGCTTTCAGTGTCGCTTGAACTTCCTTGTTCAGCACCATTGGTTCTTACTCATGTGCTACCTTTAGAAATGGTAGAATATTGACTATTTCCTTTCGGTACAGTGACTCTGGGTATTCTTTCCATCTTCTTTGGACACTTCCTCCATCGATCTTTTGCCATAGAATCTCTCAGAATTGAAACTTCAGATGTAAGTTTTTTTCTTGAGTTATTTCAATTTAAGACACACTGAACGTATTCTTTGATTGTTTTTCTGACTTTAGATCTTTGCACATTTCATTATAATTCTTTACTTTGTCTCCTTGAGTTGCCCTTTGAAATTTTCTGTTCAGATCTTTGGTTTTTTCATTTCTTCCATTTGCGTTAGCAAATGATTGAAAACAAATGATTTAAACCATATGATTTTCTTATTCAAAACGGTCAGTATCAGTCAATTTCAGCTCACTAATGCCTTGGACATCAATCTTTATGCATTCCATTTCATTTTTCACAGCTTCCAATTTTCCTAGATTCATACTTTGAACATTACAAGTTCTCATATCCAGTAGATTTTTTTTTGCAGTTGTTTCTTTTTACCTTTTTGAGTTGTGCACCACCACTTAAGAAAGATCCCAGAGGCTCCACTCCCATAGGCTTTACTGGTCAGCTCCTCTTTTCTTATTCTAGAAGATCCAATGAAACCTGGTCGGTGTGGGTGACCCTGCTGGCCTTTGAAATACCAGTGACACCACCCTCAGACTCACCTTGCTTGGTTTTAAACTGTGCAGTGATCCCTTGTTCTGTTTTAACTACTGCCTCGGGCTCCGTGTACAGGTTCTTCATGAGCACAATGAAGTCTTCTGGACCTTTGCATACTCAACAAAACGCATGGAAACATCTTTGATAGCTCTGCCTTTAGCCAAGAGCCAACTGAGCTCAGCAAAGATATCCCCAGCTCCTTGCTGTCTTCTCACGCTAGCCTGGATTTCGGGTAGCTCCATGTCCAAGTACTGCTACAACCATTTTGGAATTATCTTTCCTAATGAATGTTGTTTGACAACTTCTGTGTTCTCTCGGGTAACATGTCGTTGGAATGGGCACAAATATGCATCTCCTCCAGTTGGTTGGCCAGGTAGTTTTCTTCCAAATCTCTTGGCATAGACAAGTGAGTACTTCCAGTGTTTCATTTTCTTCATATCAGATTTCCTATTATTTGCTCAGCATACAGATTGAATGAATGCTGGAAGTATAGTATAGTATAGTGAAAGGAAGTAACCCAGGCACACACATTTCTTGATTTTTAAGCCATGCATAGACCTCTGGGTCTATGTAGAGGTTCTGCAGGAGCACAATTAAGTCTTTGGGAATTTAAAAATTACAAGGGGCGAGGGACATAAACAAAGTATTTTCTTGAAAATGATTTCTCTCCTTAACCAACCAACCAAAACAACGAATCAAAGAAAAACCTTATAGAGTGTAGAGGTACCCTCAGTGAGACATTATCTGAAGGGGCAATAAACCATGCAATTTCCAGGACATTAAAAAAACACACATGCGAGTTGGATGATGCAATTTCCGCCTCAACAGACTTCTGAGTACAGAAGGCATGGAGCGAAGGTCCCAATGGGGTCCCAGGTGTGGTGAAGGGACCTGGCATGTTCTAGGCAAGTGGAGACCAAAGGCGACATTCTTGCTCATCCCTGGAATCCCAAGTCAGGGTTTTAACCCTTCTAACGGACTGGACTGCACATTGTTGACCTCTGTCCAAACTGCCTAGTGGCTCTGTCTCCACACCCAATCCACTTTGTGAAGGGTGTTCTTGACCTCAAGGAGCACCTTCAACAAGACGTTCAGAAGCTGGAGTTGGGATGGACACCATGGCCATTGAAGATCTGGCTGTGCACTTTTCCCCCCCGGAAGAGTGGGCCTTGCTGGATCGTTCACAGAGGAAGCTCTATAGACATGTGATGATGGAAACTTTCGGAAACCTGGCCTCAGTAGGAGAGACTCTGTCCGCAACCCCCTCCATAAGAGACACTACTGACAAGACACATGACACTACACTGATAGACCCTGTGCCCTGGGAATGGGAGAATCTACGTGGAGACCCCGCTGAGATGCTTCTTCCACCACCGTATCCACAAGACTTTCCACCCACTGGTCTGGAATCTTCCTGCACTCGGTGTCATTGCATGTGTTTCCTGAGTCTGAAGAGGACTTCATAGATTGGTATCAGACCTATAGGCTCATATCGGATTTACGGACTTTATCTGGACTGGGTTGGAATGTTTCCTCAATATTCAATTACTCTCATATATATAAACCTCTTTCTTAAAAAAAATACACATGCTGCCTAATTCTGCAACCCATTGGGAACAATTTCCCCAGGTGTTCTACTCTGTAAAGATTGTTGTGCAAACCCATTGTTGACTTGTGGCTTTAAGGACCCTTCCCTCTCCTTCTGCAACTTAGCTACCCGAGGATACCAATGGTCCTTATCTAAGCTTAGTTGGCACAGCCAGTGATGTTCCAACTCTGAAGTGCAGGGCACTGGAAGCTGGGTGTTTTTCTCATGGAAGCCTTTGCCTCTGGAATTTCCTGCCTGTCTCCGACTGCCAGAGCCCCACCTTATTGACCTTCAGGGACTCATGAAAGACTTGTTTTCAATCTAACTCTCAATGATGGATGGAGACGTGAAGACCATTAAAAAGAAGAAGAATTTAAGCAATTTTATAGCTCATGTTCTTTGAGTTATAATAATTTTATTTTGGCACTATATTTGCTTCCCGTAATATTTCCAAATAGGAGTGTAATTTCAAAAATAAATAAACCAATAAGTGGATCTTCTCAGGAATGAGAGTGAATGCCTAGTGGATGGGAAGATGTTTCCATTCTAAAAATATAAACACTGTCAGTCAGATTAATGTCTCTCCTCACTGCTCAGGTGTGCCTACACAGGCAATAACCCTGACTTACAGGGTGGATCATAAACACAAGCTCTCTGTGAGGAAGCTCTGATGTGCCGTGCGGGTGTCTTTTTCGAACCTCAACCCCACCCTGGAGTGCAGCACTGGCTCCTGCTGTACGCAAAGGCGTTTACCCTGGACAATTATGCCAAGACATCAACAGCTGCTGGGTTCAGTATTGATGGAGGAGCTCGTGTCAATCAGCTGAGAGCCGAAGAATAATACTATTTTTAAACCATCTGGTCAAAAAGGGAGCTGTATAACAGCTCTCTTGTCATTTATTACTCTTGAACTTCGCCCCAGAGAAGCAATCTCAGAACACTGCCCTTTTGAAATGATTTTTCCTTTCCTCTTAAATATTTTCTTTCCAAAGGCTCTCCCTTTCAAAGCCTAGCGCTATTTTCACACGATGCCCTACATCAGGGTAACGGATGACATCTTTTAATTTCAGAAACACAGGAAAAGGGATCTGGGGTGGGAGGTGGGGTGGGGTGGAGGGAGGGACGAGTCCCCCTCCACCCACAACCTTCAGATGGTGAGGACACAGTCTTCACGCTGCAGGGGACCTCTGGGCTCCGCCAAAAAAAATGCCCAGGCTCCTCCTGTGATCAGTCTGCGAGTGGAGAACTGGTCAAAGAGGAAAAGCAAATAGTTGGTCCGGTGATCTCCAGCAAGAGTTTTCATTCTGCCCTGGCTCATATTTGGAACACCCGACCCACCACACCGCCTGACACCGCGGTTTTAGGGCCCTTTCTGCGGTGGCCAAGATTTTTTTTCCCCCAGGGACCTGATCCCGTGGACCGCGCGGGAGCCCCAGATCCGACTGAGCCCCCGCCTCTGGGTCTCTTGCAGTGCGCGCACGCCTTTCCAAGGCGGGATTTAAAGGCGGCGAGGCTGCGGGAGACTCCGCAGTGTCAAAGAGCCCCGCGCCGGTCCCGCCTCGCGCGCCCTGCTCCGGGGGCTCCGCGAGTCCCTTCCAGCTAAACCGTCACCGGCCTCGGCGCCCGGAGCGGCGTTGGTGTGTCCGAGCCTACGGGTCGCTGGCCAGGTCAGGGGGCCGGGCGCACCCCCGGGCTCCGGGCACACGCCTCGCACC
>NW_022103899.1:5795132-5799663 GCF_000313985.2 Echinops telfairi | reverse complement strand
CCGCAGGGGTGAGCCGCAGCGTCGCAGCCCCCTCCCGGCACCCTCTCCCCGACTCCCGGCCGGGAAGTTTGGTCTTTGAAGCCTCTTTCTAGCACCCAGACCTAATGGGTGGTTGGGGGGTGGAGGTGTGAGAACAGAGCGGTCGTCGTCCGCCCAGGGTCCCGGGAGAGTGAGCCGCCGTTGGGTGCTGCAGGCAGGGAGGCGAGAAGGTCTGCAAAGTTTGTCCCGGCTGGGAGCCCAGCGGGCAGCCGGGTTCCCAAACGCCGGGGGAGGTGGCGGCGCAGGGACTGCGGAAGGGACCGGAAGGAGGGGGAGGACCATCTGCGCGGCCGCGGCCAAGTGCGGGGGCCGGTGCGGAGAGCGGGGAGCTGGCAGGACGCGACTTTCCCCAGTGTTTCCCTAGGCGCTGGAGGACAACCCGTTTTCATCGTGGATCTGGAAGAGGGGGGCTGTGGGCCCTTCAAGGAAAATAAAGGCTCCACCAGCAGCCCTCCGCTCCCAGGGAGTACGGAATACTCGCTGCTCTGGAGTGCTCTCCAAGGTTCTTGGGCCGGGCACCGCTTCTGCATTTTCATAGAGATGAGCTCTTGGCAGTTCTCTTCCGTTTGCTGCCCTCGGAGTGTCACGTAGACGTAAACAAGAACTTTGTCAAGATGTAGCCAACGATAAGGCACATCGAAGAAAGAAAGCCTTAAATTTGTGCCAGTTTCTGGACCCTACTGCACAAATTAAATGCTTTATTTCTTCGATGCATCTAGGAGGCGGTAGGAAATACGTTGATCTAATGAAAAAGAAGCCTTTTCATAGTCAATAAGCTGCGGTTAGAGAAAGTTGAAAGGCTCAGGCTTAAAAGAACACTTTTTCATCTTTTAATCCCACGTTTAACTGACGTTCAGAGTATCTTGTTTTGATCCCCTGTATGTACTGAGCGTGTGTGCCCCTCTCCCTGTCGCAGATAAACGCGTTTACAATGTGAAATGCTGCATGGCATATTTTGTTGTTCCTTGAGATTTTTAAGGGCGAAAGCGTGCTTATTTGGTCAAAGTGTAGGAGGCAGTTCGGATGCTACATTTCTCTAAATCAAGTATTTGTGGATTTGTAATTTCTGCTCCTACCCAGGTCCCAACGTGATCTGAAAAAGCTTGGAATGAAAACCACAAATCAAACAGCTATTTTTGAAGTTCTCCTTGAACTCTCTTCAATACAGGTGTCATGAAATGCTTTGGGGGGAAGGTGAGCCCTCCTAACAAAGGACAATAGTACTGTCCTGCCTGGAATCATCCTGGTGATAGAGATATCTTTGCAGGAGAATTCCTTAGGTACTTGATTTGTCAGGCATTCTTATCACTTTACACGATCAAGTAACGATCTCTTTCTAGAAGTTTAATGCACTAAGTAGCATCTCCGTTAAGGAAAATGATGTTGATGTTTCATAGCATTTTAACAATTTGCATAATACCCACAGAACAAAAAGCAAACAGTGAGGCAGAAAGGAAACCAGTGGAGGCGTTTCCTCCACAATCAAACGAGAAAAGGAGCTACAGTTCATAATTGTCACCCACAGGTGGCCACAAGTCAGACCTGGCAGCTGCTGGAGGATAACTTTTCAATGCGTAACTAGTATATGAGCATTTACAAAGTGTAGCAGGTGTTCTCAGATTGCTTTTTCGTAGGCTTGTGACCTGGCTTAGATTGAAAAAAAACAAACAACCCCTTCAAAACAAACAGAACCTCCAAAGGTTAAATGTCTCCATAGATGAGTGCTTTGTGGGGTTGATGCCGTGGAAGGTGTGAGGGTCTTTAGTCTTGGACCGGCCCTCACTTTGATGTTCCTATGACAGCCGAGTTTGAAGATGTCAGGCTATTGCTTCCTTCTCGGCAGCAGTCATTGACAATAAAAACAGGAGCAATTAGCCAATTCCTCACAGGAGTGTCTGCTTCATTTGTGAAAATCGTTCACAGCAATGAAGAGAAAAATGGACTCTCTGCCCTTCCTGCCCTCGAAGAGCTGAAGGAGAGTTGAAAGAGTGTATTTGCTTGTCACAACTTCTCATCACTTCTCATTTTCCTTTCGCTGTTTGTTGTTGTGGTGGTTCTCCTCACCCCTGCTACCCTTACACCGGCTCTGTTACCACCTCCCCCCTCTTGTCTCTGTGCCCTCTGTCTTCATCTGATCTTTTCTCTCTTCTTCTGAAGATTTCTATCGATGCTCTTTGCTTTATAGATTATCTCCCTTTTGATCTTTGGTATTTAAATTTTTATTCAGTGCATTCTGCTTTTGTTGTTAGGTGCCCTCACATCCATTCCCAATCATAGTGTGACTCACTGTTGTTGGGTCAGTGCCGACTCAGAGATGGGGTAAAGCAAAACTGTCCCTTTGACTTTCTGAGACTGTAAATCTGAACGGGAGCAGAAAGCCTCGTCCTTTCTCTCGAGGAGCAGCTGGTGGTTGGCAGTGTGTCTGTCACTCACTACACTGCCAGGGTGCCTGAGGTACATCACATAGAAACATTGCCGAGGCCTGCAGCATCCTCACGAGGTTGCAGTCACTGTGTCAGTCACCTCCCTGGAGGTCCTCTTCTTTCAAGACTAACCTGTTCGTTCTGGCAATCCGTAGCATATGACATAGGCTTTGCCAATACCACAATTCAGAGGCATCAATTCTACTCTGGTCTTCCTCATTCATTGTTCAGTTTTCTCATGCTTATGACATTGAACCAGGCCCCAGCTCCAGTCACGTGCACCTCAGTCCTCAAAGTGACATCTTTTCTTCTTAACACTTTAAAGAGGTCTTTTTGCAGAAGAGTTGCCCAGTTCAATGCTTGATTTCTTGATTGCTGCCTTCATGATGGCTGGCTGCGGATCCACGGAAAATGAAGTGGCCAACTCCAGTATTGTCTTGTGAACAATTGGGAGGATGGCACAGGACAGGGTTTCTGTTGTACGTGGCGTTGCCATGAGTCAGAACTGACTTGACGGCATCTAATGACAATAATCCATATTGAAAGCTGTCATTTGATTTTCACAGTAAGTGCTTCCAGCCCTTTTTGCTTTCAGCAAACAGGGTTGTGTAATCTGCACATCACAGGCTGTTAATGCGGGCTCTTCTTTATATTGCCTGGTTTGTCAAGATTATTTCCTCAGAGTAGAGGTTGAATAAATCGAGTGAAATGACACAACCCTGGCATACCTTGTTTAAACCGTGCAGTATATTCTCTTGTTCTGTTCAAACAACTGTTTCTTGATTTATGTGTAGGTTCTGCAGGAGCACAATGAAGTGTTCTGGCCCTCCCATTCTTCTCCATTTTGTCTGCAGTTTGTAAGGATCCACACCAACGGATCCCTTTGCAAGGTCAATAAAACTCCGCTAACTATCTTGCTGGTATTCTTTGCTTTCAGCCAAGACCCATCGGATATCAGCAGTGATAGCCCTCATTTCCTGACCTTTTCGGACTCGGGCTTGCATTCCTGGCAGTTCCTTGTCTATGTGCTGCTGCGACCATTTCAAAAGTAACTTCCAGCAAAATTTTATAGGTGGTATTACTCCATAATGTCCTCATTCCATTGGATCGACTTTCTTTAGAATGGGCCCAAATATGGGTCTCCAACAGTTGCTAGGGCCTGGGTGATGTAATGAATTATGTGTTAGGTTATGAACTTCAAGGTCAGTAGTTTGAAAGCACCAGCTGTCCCTCAGAAGAAGGACGAGGCTCTCTACTCTTGTAGAGGTGCAGTTTCAGAAAGGGACAGTTCTACTCTGTCATATCGAATCACTGTGAGCGGGAGTCCACCCCATGGCAGGGAGTAGGGAGGAGCACTTGGTTGGCCAGGTAGCTCACTTCTAATGTTTTTGGCACACACGTGAGACCTCTCATGCTGCATCTCTTTGTTGAAGCATTCTTAGGACCTCGTTGTTGTTTGTTAATGCCTGCAGTCTTGTGACAAGTACTAGATATTTCTTCCCTTCTAAATTCCATATTTGCATTTTGAACCACCCAAGATATGGCTCTATATTGTTCTCAGGTATTTAGAACCTCAACAGTAATCAGTGCTGCTGCATTTAAATAAAAAGGAGAAAATTCTATTGATTTCACTCTGTACCCAAGACTTTCCCAATATCTTTGCTTTTCACAATACGATTCATTGAGAAAATCCATAGACTCTATTTCCGCAATGTCGTATACAATCTACTTCCCCATCTTTCTATTTCAACAATGACTGTCTTTGTTTTTGTTTTTTTTTCTGCAGGAGATATGTTAGTATGGTTTTTTTTTAAAATCATTTTATTAGGGGCTCATAGAGCTCTTATCACAATCCATACACACATCAATTGTGTAAAGCACATTTGTACATTCATTGCCCTCATCCTTCTCCAAACATTTCCTCTCCACTTAAACCCCCGGCATTAGGTCCTCATTTCCCCCTCCCTCCCCGCTTCCCCCTCCCTCATGAGCCCTTGATAATTTATAAATTGTTATTTGTCATATCTTGCCCTGTCCAACGTCTCCCTTCACCCACTTTTCGGTTGTCC
>NW_022103899.1:5762777-5793684 GCF_000313985.2 Echinops telfairi | reverse complement strand
CTGGCCTTTAAGAGTGTTTTCCAGTCCAGCCTGTTGGGGCACCACGCCCTGTGCCCAATGTCCACCCTCATCATTCCCTGGGGATCTTGCTGCTCCCCTCCCCTGCTGTTCCGCTGCACTGTCTTTGTTAAGACACTTTGTCTTTCTAGACTACCATGCTGGCATCTTTACTAGTTTCCTCACTGTAGCCTCTGTTGGTTCCTATCCACTTAACACGTGGTCTGCAGAATAAACTCCATAAACTAGAACCAAATTCATCACTGGCTAATCTCCATTTCCCCTTTGGTCTACCATGTTACATATCTGAAAGGACTTGAAAAATTCACAAGAAGAAAAAATCCTTTTTATCCCTAATCTTTTCATCCTATTTTAATTCCATTTTTTTTCATGAACCTTTCCCCCCAATCTTTTTTTTTTGTGAGAATTGTCTAAAGATTTACAGAGCAGATGAGTTTTCCATTAAACACTTCATACACATTTTGTTTCAACTCACTGATTGCAATTCCCTCAACGACGCAGCTCTTATCCTCCTTTCTCTCCGTGTTTCCTGCTTCCATTCCTCCTCCTTTCCTAATCCTCATGACTTCTGTGGGCAAGTATTGCCTGAGAGTGTGCACAAACGGAGGCTGGCAGTGGAATCCACCAGCATTTGGAAGCCCTCATGGATACCTGTTCTCTCTAACATGTTAACATTTAGCACCCCATCCACTCCAGACCAGAGTAGTTTGACCTTTTATTTTTTATGGTGAATCCATTAGTTAATTCAATCAATGAATATTCCAGTGAATACTTCATGCCAGGTATAGCTCTAGGTAATACGTACTCTTAGAAGGGCTCTGTGTGTTGGTTCAGTGATATTTTTCAAGTTTTATTGGTTATGGTGTAATCCATTACAAAATATATAAGATTGAAATGGGGTCCCAGCAATCCCACCACCTTCCCTCCCTATCCTTAGGGGTTTCTGAGGCATCAGTAGTAAAGGGTTTCCTTGAAACAATTTGAAAGCCACTGTTCTAAGGCTGAAGGCGGTGTTCCTTCAACACAAAGCAGGCTCTTGTGTTCTGCAGTTTTGTTTCTCCTTTTCCCTCTGCCTGGAACAAGCTCTTCATCTTCACAGTAGCCATTTTTAATCAGGTTATAGTTGGCTACATATAATCTCCCTCTAAATGCCATCATTTGCTCCTTCAAAACCTGTTGCAGTTTGCTTAACCTCCCACATGCCATACATAAACCCTAACCGAACCCACTGTCACTGAGTTAATCCCCGCTCCCGTGGGAATCCTAGAGGACAGAGAGGAACTGACCCTTGTGTCCACGGCTGCACATATTTGCTGGAGCAGAGAGCCTTGTCATGCTCCTCGGGGTCCAACGTATTCTTGCTTCATTTTACGTCAAGAGCGCTGAGCCAACCAGGTCTGTCTTCACGCAGCTCGCCTCCCTCGGTACTCAGCTCAGGGTTTGGCATATTGCTTAGGCGTCTCCAAATAATTTACCAGATTGAATTATCTCTAGTTCTCCACCCCCGATTTCTGTAATCGTTCTGATTTTTAAAAATCTCAAGTTGATTCTGATAGTAGAGTCAGTGCATATCCATGTGCACTGTGCATATACATCAAATGGGGATCTTACTAAAATGTAGATTTTGGTTTAGCAGATCAGGAATGGGGTCTGAGAGTCTGCCCCTCTAATAGTTGAACCTTGAACTCCAAATTGAGTTGCAAGGTAGATGCTATGTAACAGATTTGGGAGTTCTGGCAAGCCCGTCTCTTTGCCTGGTGGTTTTCCTGCAGACAGTGCATTCTTCGTATTTCTTTCTGTTTTGAAAGTGCCTTTAGGCCCCGACATGCTTACCGAAGCTGAATAGAAGGTTTGGTTATTCCCTTGTGCTTTTCCCCTTTTCAAATGCTACCTTAATTCACTTGCTCCTTTTCCCCGTTCTGTCTTTCTCTGGCTAGTTCTCCAGCTTTGTTGGATATGCCATTTCTGTTTCCCATTATTTGCAGATTTCGACTGCTGCTTTCCTTTTCTAATTCTGTGCCACCCCTCCTACCCCCCTTGCTTTGCTTTCTGTGGCTCACGAAGTTCTCTTCAGGTTCAGGTGCCTTGGCTGAGTGTCTCTCCCACCTGTGTCCTTTCTGCTTCCCACTTTTGCAGTGAAAGAATCACTGTCACAGGCAGGGCTTTGGACCAGTTAATTCCGTTTGTCCCCTACTGAGAATTTAGTATGTTTCCATCCCAGATATACTGAATCGTAATCTACATTTCAATAGGACCCTGAATTGATTTAATAGGATCCTCAAGTGATTCTTACAGATTCCCAAATTGTGCACACCTAAGAATCACCTGGGGCTCTTCCTATACTGTAGGGTATGATTCAGTATATCTTGGGTGGAAATGAAATGTCTCTGGGGGTGGGGGTGGGGTGTGTGTGTCACACCTGTTTGGAAACCTTGGAAGTATAGGCATTGGTAACAAGCTATTGTTTTGCCTCTCCTGTTAAAGAGAGTCGTGTAGCATTTCCCCACCCTGTACTCAGCCCAGCTGGAGAGGGTACCAGTTACACAGATGCGTTGTGTACTTCAGCACAAATGTGTACCCCTACTAGGGGGTTTCTGCCATGGATCAGCAAAGCCAAATCACCCACTCCAAATTTGGAGCGAAATAGAGAATTTTAAAGAAGACACCAGCAAGGAGTCTGACAGCCAGGCATTCTGTTTCGAGAAAGTTCCCATTGGTGTCATCACTTAATCAATTTCTTTTTCCCCCCTGTAACTTGGAACTTGTGAATTGGCACCACTGCTCCAGGGTAGCAACCCTTCTTAGGGATCACACACGATTTAGTGTGGTATCTTCTTGTGAGGCAGAAAGAGCAGGTTAGGACAGAAAACAAGAATGGTCTGAGGATTCCAGTGTTGTGTGCAAGCAGCTGCCTGGTTTTCCCATTGCAGATTCCTGTACTAGATGAACAATGTAGCTTAAGTTGTTGCTCTACCACTAGTTGAATATTTATACTTCTTTAAGAAAAGGTGGTGGTGGTGGTGATTCCTTTGTATAATCTAATCCAGGTCTCAATCCTGGATTCACATTAGAGTCACTTTGGAACTATAAGAACAATAGCAGTGCTCTTGGGAATGTTGAACGATTTAATCTAACAGTATTTTTTAAAGGTTCCCAGGTGATTCTAATATTGAATCTGGGCAGAGAACTACAGTACCTGACCGGTCTGTAAAGGCAGGATCATGTGGTGGACAAGGACATCAACCATTTGGTTGTGAAGAACATTGGAGCCGGCTCACCTGAGGGTAACCGTGGGTGTGCCACTCAGCAGCTTTAGAGCTTAAAGAGTTTATTTAATTTCTTTGGACCTCGTTTCCTACAGCTGCGAAATGAGTTGACTTGATTTTGAGAGGAATAGAGGAGACAATATTTGTGGTTCTACTGGCAAATTGTGGTTGTTCAGGAAAAGTAACCATTGTTTACAATGATAATCATACAGTCCTGAACCAATTAAGACACTTTTAGGCTAAGCAGAGTTCACACCCTTCCTTCCTTCTGTTCGTCTTCAAAACATTTGGTGTCATATAATCAGTTTGAAAAGAAATTTTTGAGCATACTTTGTGGAAGTCAGTGAGTGAATTCCAAAGAACTCATATACACTCATAAAAACCAATCACCCTTTTATTTTCTAGCCGTTTGGTGCCATGTCCATTCTACGATCTCATAAATAGCAAAGGTGGATTAAAATAAATAGAAACGGAAACAAAAAGATGACCATGCTTTCATCCTACTGTATGAAAAAATATGATTTAAAACTCTTTAGTAAAGACAGCCCTACCATCAACAAATAAAAAAGATTGAGATTCTTAGACCAAATTGAGCAGTTTATTTTGGAAATAAATATGAACGTGATAAGCATTTATTTATATTTATGAATTTATTGTGGCAAATGATACTTAAGAGGAGAATGCATACATATATTCTGTCCTAGAGAGGTGAAAGCTAATCAACTTTTCTTATTTTGGCTGAAATGCTGGAATAGCCATTAAGCTATTATGTTATCATTATATCAGCAGAACAAAGATTGGGTAAATGAACCTCACCAATATTAGCTGAGGGTCCATATCCCCTGTGTGTGTGTGTGTGTGTGTGCTTGTGTGCAAGCACCAGACAAGGATGGGTGCTCTTTACTTCGAGAGGACCTCACACAGGCCCCTAGGCTTGCATGTCTGGTTGCCATCGTTTGTCCTCTGCACGTGCAGATGCACACGGTCTCATGCCGTTTTCTCTTGGAATAAGAGATTTCATTTCTGCATGACTCACTCTTTGAATGAGACTGTAAATCTTTTTCAGCGAACTCTTCACTAACAACCCGGATTTTTCTATTCCGGATTGTCATAAGGTGCTTTTCCCTAAGCCTAGTCAGACGAGACTGTGGCATTGAAATGCAAGTGCATGAGCTCAACAGAGAAGACCCATTGTGAGATAACCAGCTAATTCTTTTAAAGCTTTGTCTCAAGACTTTGTGCTCAGATTGTGTGAAGTTACAATTGATGTGTGTATGGATTGTGATAAGAGTTGTATGCGCCCCTAATGAAATGTTTAAAAACAAAAAAAGATTGTGTGAAGTTTTAGAGCGAGCTGTGACTTTCAACTTGTGCTCGTTGAAAGGCTCATTCTGAGGGTTAATCCATTACGTAAGCGTTTCCTAGACCGGAGGCCTAGACCTTTGGTCAGCCCACAGTGGTTGCAAACCAAGGCTCCGATTCTAATTTATCTCAGGCAAATAGATTTCTATGAAATATTAGGTAGAAATATGGAATTGGCTAATATTCAAAGAAAATCACTTGTTTTTTAGAGTTAAGGGGCTCTCTCTCAAATCCTCCTTGATAACTAATGAGTGGAAGAGATTTTTATTGCTAACTGGTAAGTGGAATTTAGGGAATTTATAATATATTTAAAATTTGAGCCATTTAAGAATTTAAATATAAGACTAAAACAAATTCTGACATTAGCAGTTGAATTTAAATGTCACAAAGCAACTATGTAGAATCTTTGACTTTTTATATTTGACACTTTGGAGCTGGTAAGAGTCTTTGCAGGCTTAGGAAGAGGTATTGCTATACATGCCACGAAAAACCCTAATGATTAGTATAAGAATACAAAGCATATGTTGTCACTGTTTGTGTCCCCAAATAAGTGCACTTATATATGAACATTCCATTTTTACTTATGAGATACAAAATCTTTTTATTTAAATAAATGGGTGATTCCATATGTTCTTCGATAACCTAACTTAACCCACCCAACCCATTGTCCTGGAGTAGATTCCGACTTAGAGTGAACTTGTAGGACACAGGAGAACCGCTCCATGCCTTTCTGAGATGTCAGTCTTTACAGGAAGAGAGCCTCAGCCTTCTTCTGGTGCTCTGTACTGATGACCCTGCAATCAGCAGAGCAGTGCTTAACTCAGTGTGCCACCAGGCTCCTTTGTTGTCAGATAATATCTAGAAGTGTGAATTCAGTGCATCTTTCCCTGACTTTGCTGTATTGTCTCAGGGTTGAGTTCAAACTCTGGAATTAAGGTGTGTGGATAACTGTTCCAGCTCTTTTACTTATCAGCTGTATGAATTTGTCCAAATTGCTTATCTGCTCTGTGCTTTAGATTCCTCAAGAGACAGTGACTAAACTTTTCAGAGGATTGTTAGCAGGTAAATGAGATCATGCACATAGCATACTTAACAAAGTTCCTGGTAGCACTTCTAAACCTTGTACAGGTTAATTATTAATATCAAAGCCCTCAGAGGGACACTGATTGGCCAAGAGAACTTTTGCAGCTCTGCTTTTTTTCAAAGTTCTGTTTGAGACTTACTCTCTATTTTTCTTTGATACCTTTTCTGTTTTCTCATCCATTTTTCCTTGTTTACTGTAGGAGAACACTGATATAAAACAGCTCTTGAACATTTGTGATCATGTGAAGCACAGTTTAAGCAAATATATCATGAAGGTTCCAGCGATATTTTGAAAAACCAGGTGGCTCACCATGTTACTTCTGCATGACTGTGCTTCTTGAAGCTGGGGATGCATGTGTGAGCCTGGAATGCGGGAAGTGACCCAAATCAGAGAATGAACCAGGTCTAGGAGCCAGCGTGTGCAGCCAGCGTCGGTGTAACTGGGGTGGGCTCATTAAGGGCAGTCTCTTCTCAGACCCCTGCATTATTATCATTGGATGGATCATTGGATCATCACCTTGATCCTCCTGCATCTGAGTAGGATTTTTCAAAGTTGGAATTCAGAAACAAAATAATTGGCAAGAGAAAGATATAATTTGTAAACAATTTGCGAGATTACCATATGCTGAGTTTGTCCATTTATGAGGGGGCTTAAAAACTCTCATGGAAAGATTCCATGATCTTTTCCCCCCAAATTAGTTTGTTTATTTTAACAACATCCCTGACGTATAGTTCACATAGCATACATTTCAATAGTTCAATCACATTCATAAGAATTGTGCAGCCATTGCCACAGTCACTTCCAGGACATTTCTTCTCCTTTGTAGTTGTTAGCTCCCTCTTCCTGCCAGCCTCTCCTATCATGCCCACTTTGAATCTATTAATCCAGTTGTTGTCTGCATAGGTGTACCCGATCTGGGCTTCATATACAGAAAATCGTTCAAATCAAAATCAAGACAATATAAGCAAACGGCTCTCACAGTGAAACAAAGAAAAGCCTCAATTGAAAACAAATAAAATATTAAAAATTGGAGTAATTATTTCATTTGGCTATGAGGGAGATCAGTGACAAAGTGTCACTTCTTGGCCTAACTATAATTGTAGTAATCCACCCTGCAATATACTCTGGTGACAAAGCCTCTCCCATCTCTGGTCCATAGTTAAAGGGAATTCACGAGAAGCTTAATCAGCATGGGGCACCCTGCAAAGGGGTTTTGGACTTTCACTACCATCCGCGGCCTTCTGGAAACCAGATGTTTAGAATTTAAGCTCTCAAACCACTCCCTCCTCTGGATTTGGATTTTATTATTTACAATTCTTGGATCACACATGCAGGTGTGCTTCTTCCATGGGGACTTAAGTCAATGCCTCGTTTAGATGGCTGCTTGTTTTAAGATACGTTTTTAAGACCCCAGATGTTATTCTTTCTGGTAGCTGGGCACCATTGACTTTCTTCACCACACTTTGCTATATCACCCATATCTTCAATGATCACTTCATGGGAGTAGATATTGAGCAAGGCCAAGTCTTAAGAACGAATTGCTCTTTGATTGGGGCTACAATTAAGTGTGATCTCAATAGCCATTTATGTATTTTGGTTCACTTTAAAGGCATTATTATTATTTTGTTGAAGGACGTTTTAAATGATCTCCATGGTGCATCTGGTGGTTCTGTTGATGTTACCATTGGTTTAGCTGCTGTTACAGACTTTCAAACACTGTCAAGATGAAGAAAGTATACGTATGTAGGGCAGCTTTTTAGAAAAAAATACATAGATTATTGATTTGTACAGATTAACATTAGATGCCTGGACTCTATTTACACTAACAATGAGGGTTGGCGATAGGGCACGGTTTTCATGAATGCTCATTCACAAAGGCAGAACTGGGCTATACATGTCATAAAAAGGCAAAGGGGTATGAAAATACCTCGTATATGGTAGCCTTGAGTCGCCATTTGTTTGGCACCCTCAAGGCAAGAATTTTGAGCCAAAGTCCCATGACTTCCACCTTGGCATCCTTGGGATAGCAGTCAGTTATCTGCTGCTCTTAGAGTGAGGTATTTCACTCTTAGGCACACGAGAGTATTTAAGTTACTTTATTCTATTGTCTTTTAATTCCAGTTTCTTTTATAAACTTTTTCGAGCTCCCTTGTATGTCTCACTTATGCATATATGGCCCTTAATGGTGCACCTCAGATTCAGCGGAACAAAATCTTAAAGACATAGAATATGGCAGGTAAGAGCTTAGTCTTGTTCCACTTGACTCTCTCTTTATGTCCCATGCTTGGGGTCACCAAGGCGGTTGGTCTGTTCTTTAAAAGTACAGTGATTCTTGGGCTCTACCGTTGAAAGGATACCAGGGAGCTTAGTGAAAATGCAGATTGCTGGAATTCAAAATTCTAGTTCATCAGAGTTGAGGTCAAAATCAGATATCTAAATATTTTGTGAGTATCCTAGGTGATTCACAGACCACATTTGGAAAAACAGTAGATTAGTGTTATTTATCAACTTGGAGTTCTCATCAAATTGACCTTTGATTCTCATAAAGCTCCCAGAAAGTATGACAAATTCAATTCCCTCATCCTACATTAACAACCGGGCACTCTTAAGTTATTTTGAGAGTTGCCCATGCAGAGCCTGCCATTCAGGAAAACCAGGCTGCATTCTTTCATTGTTTCCTAACTTGCTTTGACCCATAGATTGTAGTACAGCGTTGTTGTGCGTGGCAGTGTAGACCACTAGCTGCCTGCCTTCGTAAGAGATTACAGGGTCCGAACCAATCCCTAAATGCTCTAAAAAGAAATGCTAGTGGGATGGGAGGTCTTGTTGAAGCTAACATATTTTTTCCCGATTCCCTGGGTGATAATTATGTTTGGTTGAAGCTTTCTAACCAGTGTTCTTTGAAGTTCTGCCTTTGCCTGCATGACTCAGGCTTAGCCAACTCCAGTGGCTTTGGTAACTCTATTGAATCTGGTGGCCTTAAGACTGGTACTGAAACCACCATGATGGTCGAAAGCAGTGCCTTCTCCCTCTCGTGGCTCCGTGCTTCTCCCTTCCATCAGCCGGATCCGCTGTTGGTTCTGTTCTTCTTGCTCTACGGTGGGGAACAACAGGACCCCTTCTCCCCGCTTTCGTCCTGTCTTCCATAGCTGGCAAAAGAGAGGGCAAAATGTCTGTGCTGAACGCACAGATGTGATGGAGTAAGTTCCAATTGCCGCTGTCCTGGCAGAAAGACCCCTTTAAGTCCTTTCAAATCCTTGGTGCCTTCCTTGCCTCTCTGTGTGTGGCTTACATAAGCAAGGTTTAAATTTGTCGAGAATTTCACAGGTTTTCAGATCTGTTGTCTCCCTCTTACATGGCATTTAAAAAGGAACAGTATAATGTGCTCTTTGCTGGCTGGAATATTTGATTTCCTGGAATTTGGTTTCTGAATTAACAGGAACTATACAGAATGATAGCAAGAGAACTTGTTTACTGTGCATATGTAATGATTCTGCCACGTCTCCAGGTTGTGCACCTGAATTGTCTTTGCTGCCGTTAGTTTTCTGTCCAGTCCACTCCCTCTCATGACCCTCCATGGATGCACAGTAGGACTTCTCCCTAGGGGTTCCAAGGCTGTGGTCTTTGGGAAGCAGATGTCCAAGTCTGCCCTTTTTTGGGTAATGACTACTTTTGTTTTTTATTGATGTATCTTTTAATCATTTTATTAGGGGCTCATACAACTCTTATCACAATCCATCCATCCATCCATTGTGTCAAGCACATTTGTACATTTGTTGCCATCATCATTCTCAAAACATTTCCTTTCTACTTGAGCCCGTGGTATCAGCTTCTCATTTTCCCCTCCCTCCCCCACCCTCCCTCATGAACCCTTGATAGTTTATAAATTTTTTTTTTTCAGGTCTTAAACACTGACTAATGTCTCCCTTCACTTACTTTTCTGTTGTATGTCCCCCTGGGAGGGGGTTATATATAGCTCATTGGGATCAGTAGCTCGTTCTCCCCCCACCTTCCCCTATTGCTACTCTCATTATTGGTCCTGAGGGGTTTATCTGTCCTGGATTCCCTGTGTCTCCATTTCTTATCTGTACCCATGTACATGCTCTGGTCTAGCCAGATTTGTAAGGTAGAATTGGGGTCATGATAGTGGAGGCGGGGAAGAGGGGGAGAGGAAGTATTAAAGAACTAGAGGAAAGTTGTATGTTTCATTGGTGCTATACTGTACTCTGACAGACTCATCTCTACCTTGTGACCCTTCTGTAAGGGGATGCCCAATTGTCTGCAGATGGACTTTGGGTCTCCACTCTATACTCCCCCCTCGTTCACAATGATATGATTTTTTTGTCCTGGGTCTTTGAAGGTTGGGTCTGTCTTTCAAGGTGTGTCTGGGTGAGTTTTATTTGCCATCCTTTTAGCTGAGCGTCAAGCACTTAACCGGTTGTGCCACCAGGAACTTCTGTGAACTTCAATAGAACCATTTAAAGATGCAAGTTATAGATGTCTGTAATGTTGCTATATATGATAATAAAAATGGTATTTAGGTGGTCATTTTGTCAAGAATACCTCATTAATCATGTATTTTAAAGCCCAGCATCGGGTTCTATTCTGTTTAAATATCCATTTGTTGTTTGTGAAGTACCAGAGAATGAGTGAAGGTAAAAGGCATAAGGGGCAAAGGTTTAGTATCACCTTTTTTTGTGGGGTGATGCTATGATTGAACATAGGATTCTGCCCTCATGGATGCCAAGTTCTTTCCTCAACAATGAGGAAGATTTAATGGTAACTGAAAGGAACAGGGGTTGATGGTAGTGGGTTATTGGCAAAAAGATATACCTACCCTCCAAAAAACTGCTGTGGAATTGATTTTTTTAAAAACAGCTTTATTGGCAATTCTTCCACACATCATACAATTCAATAGTTCCATCATATCAACAAGAGTTGTACATTTATTACCACAATCAATTTTAGAACATTTTCTTCTTTCTTGTCTTCATTGTTATTAGTGTAATTACTTTTTAAAAATTGTTCCATGTCAGAGGAAACAAGCCTCCAACAACTAAAAGGCTAGTAGGCACAATTGTACGGCCATAAGCTATAAAGATTATAGTAAAGTCATAGGAGAAAGAATAAAATAAAGGAGTCGGACACATATTTTGGTAGCATGCTCACATCAGCCCCTCATGGTGGTCCATTTGGAACTGACAGAAGAGAACGAATCTTTACTATTTGGGGATATTTATAGATAGTCATAAGACATGCATATTCAGTAGCTACATGCGTCACAAGGTGGGGTACTTATTTTAGGGTCTTGAGTAACCTTACACCAGTGCTGAGGGCTGTCTTCAGAGTGGCTCTCTTCAGAGCCTAGAGAGCAACTGCACTGTCTGCTCCTATAGTTAAAGCTGCAGGCTACACAGCAATCAGCCATGTGTTTTGTAAGAGGTTACTTTAAGGCGGCACTATTATGGGAGGTAATAGTGGGGAACAATATTAATTATTGGAATATGATTGGGACTCACCTCCAACTCACAAGGTTGAAGGCCTCCCTCCACCCTAGAAACCCAGCCTGCCAGGTTCCTCAATATATGAGAATAAAGGCTTCATCCATATACACTCTCTTCCCATTCTTTGCTCTCCACGGTTGCAAAATTATATACAACAAAACATTCTCAATTCAACTTCTATGTGTATTATTCAGTGCCAGTGATTGTACTCTTCTTGTTGTGCACCCATCATTAATATCCTTTTCCAAATTATTTCACCACCATTTACATAAACTCAATACCTCCTAAGCAAACAATAGTTCTCCTTCACCCGTAGTAACCATTGGTCAACTCTGGTTTCTCTGTTCTCAGTAGTTTCCTTGATCGAAAATTCCCAGGTCATACACTTCCATAGTTAAGTTGCTTTTTAAAAGAATTGCATATACATCCTCACAGTCTGTTCTAGTGCTCTCTCCCTACGCCCACATTCATTGTTTGCTCCCAGTCCACCTCATGCTTCCTAACTCCACCCCCAATCCCCGATAAACCATTACATCAGTTATCATCTCTGCATCCACTCTGTCTGTGCTTCCTAAACTGGGAAACCTGACCCCCCAAAATAAAAAGCAAAACCAAAATGAAAACAGAAAGAAGAAAATAATAGTAATAACATCAAGATAAAAACACGAGTTAAAAAGAAAAGACCACCATCAATATTAAAAAAGCCAGAGAAGAAATTTCTTTCGTGGAACAAGTGAGAAATATTTAAGCCTAGAGCAAATTTAGCTTGGATCAAGAGGGAGGTGAGCTGACCAAGTATCATATTATACTGTGGTTCGACCCACCATAATCAAGTTTACAATAATTTCTGTCTGATCTTAAAGCTGTTTGAGGCCCTCACCTGTGACCAGGTGATCTGCCAGAGGCTAATCTGACTAGACTCACTGCAGATGGATTTGGGCTCCCACTGTCCTCCACAGCCTTCCACAAGTTGAGTTTTCACAATTTAAGCTCTGCTACTTTTCCCTTCCTCATATTTGGATTTTGTTATCCTCGTCGTTGGATCCCACAGGCTGGTGTGCCTCTTTGATGTGGACTTAGTGGACGCTTCACTTGGATGGCTACTTGTTTGCATACAAGCCTTGAAGACCCCAGACACTGTTCCAGTTGATTACTGGGGATCATCTGCTCTCTTCACCACACCTTGCGGTAGCACCCTTATCTTCAGCGATCTCTTTATGAAGGGGAATACTGAGGAGGGCCAGGATATAAGAACTAACTGTTCTTGGATTTGGCCTAGAATTAAGCGGGAGCCACAATCCATCTTCTTGTCCATGGGTTATGAATGACTGACTCTGCTTTACTTTGGGGATCATATTATGACAAAAACAAAAGAGCAACAAAAGCCCCAAAGCCCCCAAACAAATATAAACAAACAACTCCCACCACCCAAACAAAATAAAACAAAACAAACATAATAAAACAACAAAAAATAAAATTGTTTTGTAATTATAAATAATTCAAAAATAAAACAAAACACATTGTCAATCATCCCACTGGGATGTAAGGCCGTTGTTTTGATAACATCAGTCCAATGTCCTAGCACCTAAGGAGCTGTTGAAATGAGCAGTTTGTGCCTGTGTAGTCCAATTGCGAGTTGCAGTCCATGAGTTGTTGCTTTGTAGAGATGGGTATTTTAATTGAATGAGCTCTGTTGACATTGACCATGGGGGTTGGTACTAGGGGAACATTTAATGTAACATTTCTTACAAGGGCAGATCCTTTCCTATCAGATTAATATCTGTCATGTTAATGCAAGGGGAGAATCAAGATACTAAAGATATGGTGGTTCTGGGTCCCATTTCATTGGACACCCTAAACCAGGGGTCCCACCCACCCAAGGTCCACAGACTGCCATAGTCTTGGGGTGGCCATCCTTTGCTTTCTCTCCCATCAAGGAATTTCAGTCCAAAGCCCAAGGGCTACAGGCAGTTTTAAGGTAGGACCCAGTTTGTTCATTGAGGCTTCCACATCAAGTCCTTTTGGTGTGGTCCTGGGGAGTTGTGGGGGGTGGTGTGCCATGTTCCCTGTAAGACCAGCATCTCAGGCCATCATATTGCACAGACCCTGGCGTGTGTCACCAAGGGTTGGGTTAAAACTTAATGACAGTACCTATCCAGGACATAGAACCAGGGTTATTCTATTTTCCCCTTAGGTTCCCTACAATCATTGTTTACCATCTCTTCCCGATGTGAGGTTGCTCTTTCCCAATAACCCACCAAACCCACCAACAGAAATACCAGTGCCTCCTCTGTAATGTACATGCCCCCTCCCCTGGTCTTAATTTGATTTGCCAGCAAGGTTCTCCACTCATTTCTGTGGAGGGCCAGTTGATTTATTGCAGCCTTGTCTCAATGTGGATCAAGTGGATGGTCATCTCCCTTTCCCCCCTTCTGGAAGGAATGACCCCAGCCACTGTGAGGAGGTTTCCTCTTTTGAGGGAGTTCTTATGAGATGCACAAAAGGGGGATGGTGTATGGTTCATGGCTGGTAGGCAGACTTTCTACCTCTGTCTTTGGGAATCGGTCTCTAAGATATCTTCATTGGTGTTTTCCTTAGGGTAGTGGACTCATCCAGTACTTGTCCTTATAATGGCTTCTAAGTCCTTCCATGTCACGCGGTGTTTCATCACTCCTTTTGAGGGGTGCATGTTATTCCGTTGGGTGTACGCACCTTAGTTTCTTTGTCCATTCTTTCACCTTTGGGCCTTTGGGCTGCTTCCAGTTTCTTGCTATTTTGAACTGTGCTGCTATGAATATGGGACAGCATATATCTATTTGTGCCGTGTCTCTTATTTCTTTGGGCTATATGCCTAACAGTGGTGTGTAGAATCGATGTTGACTCATAGTGAACCCTTTATAGAAGTTCTGAGAACAGGCACCCACCTCTTTTTCCCAAGGAGTGGCTGGTGGGTTTGAACCATTGGTCTTGCAGTTAGTAGTTCAATGCCTATCCCACAGTTCCCTCAGGGATCCTCAGAAAGTGATAAAACCAAACAAATGAAAAGTGAGAGGGGTGGCACCCATGCCAAACATGATAGATTTTTCTGAATAGGAAAGCTACTGGCCCCATTGCAAGCTTATTTTCTCACATTAGGGAGCAATTTGAAAGGCAACATGTGAACCATTCCACCATTGCCTGATGGCAGTTTGAGGGGAGCTCGGGGGGATGCCTCATGATGATGTTGGGGAGCGTGACTTGATGGGGAAGCCTTCCCACTCCAAAGGAGCCTCCGGGTACTGGACCTCTTCATTTCTCTCCAGTCTGTCTCATGATGAGAAGGGGGGCACTCCAGATTGCAAATTTCGCCTTCTCATGAAGCCGCTGTGGCAGAAGCTTTGTGGGTCTCTCCCCACACCCATGGCTGCTATTTTTTAACCTCTGCCAAGAGGACATGGCATGTGCCGCACCATCTGTTGCCAGAGAAGACGGCTTAGAACAGACACGGGAGCTGCTTACAAGTGCTTGAAAGGATGACATGTGGATGGAGAAGTGAACTCACTTTCCCAAGTTCCAGCAGGCAAGCCCCGATTCAGTGGGTGGGATTGTGGGGAGCAGATTTCAACACAATGTGAAAAAGAGTTTCCTAATGATTCAAACTGTCCAGTGATAGGATTGCTGCCTTGACATTCTGTGTTCGCTCCCGCTGAAAGTGGGAAAAGGCTGGCCGTTAAAGCAACATGGAATATCTGCCTGGAGGGGAAACTGGATGGTCGGGTCACTATAATCTGTCCCCGCTCAGCATTATTGATAAAACAATTTCAGGAATGGGTATAGGAGGGGGAGAACCTATAAGGAAAAAGGTAGGAGAAAAGGTCTTTCTGATTTTCTTAGATGAGAGAACAATTCCTTCCACCTCGGTTCCAGCTTTAAAACACAGCCATGCTTAGGGAAAATGTCAGGCAGTTTGTTCCTGTACAGATTTGCAGCCTCGGCAACCCGACGGCAGAGTTCTCTGTCCTATGGTACTCTCTCCTAGAGGCTGCTGTGACTTGACGGTCTGGGTCTGTGAAGGATGTGCTGCAACATTCTTGCATGTAACAGCCCGAAGTTCGAGGCTCCAGGGAGTCCCCACGGAGGCAGAACTCTCCAGTAGTCCTGCTGTCCACACGAGTCCTGTGGCGTCTTTGGTAACGCGCACAGGCTGCCCCCCCCTTCAGAGAGCTGAGCTCCATTGCTTCATAACCATTTCACATCACATTCTCATACCAGTTCTACTAGATTTCTCCTAGGGAGCTTACCCTACTAGACTGTAATGATCTGCTGGTAATGATTTTTTCTCACAAGATTCCAAGACTGTTTGTGATTCGGATTGAGAAACCTAGCTTATATCCATTCTACTTTTAGGGGAAGAAGAGAGGGCCCTGAAGAGAATGGGGGGTGGGGGGTGGAATTCTCCAAAACTGGGGAAGAGAAACCTATCTTATCTGAATTTCCTCTTTCCCCTCAAGATGTATGGCCTTCAGCCGTCTTAATTGACTGTAGCATGAATTTATTTCCGATGTAATATGGAAACAACGGACTCCAGATAGCATTAGTATAAGAAATGCCACTTAGTATGTGCACTTAGTTCTTCAACATGGACTTACTTCATCAGTGGGGCCACTGCAAGGAAGGCCCTGATGGTAATTAGCTGTGTGACCAGGAAAATTCTGGGACCACCTTGCTGTGCCTTCTCAGCACAGTGACTGATGCTAAGACAAGATACTTCTAAGGGCCTCATTCAGATCGTACCTTCTGTGATCCATCGACTGTTTGGTCCTTCGAAGATGCCTGAAGTCCCTTTCCTCCTCTTGGTATCAAAGCCCCAAATCTCACTGAGTGAAGGCAGACTCAGTCCCTGAACCTCATAGGGGCAGTTCTACTCCTGTTCCACAGGGCGGCTGTGAGGCGGGGTCCTCTTGTCCACTCCTTGGGAATTCAGAGACCAGATGATGCAGAAGGAATGCGGGTTGCAGAATTCCGTTTGGCTGGCAGCCTTGGGGTAAGACGGGTTCTTCTTCATGATCTGGCAGATCAGCAGGGAAGCCCTGCGGTGGGGCCCCGGGCAAATGACAACTCTCTCTGAAGTTTCCTCTCCTGTAAAATGGGCATCATATGACATGTCTGCAAGGCTTTCAGAAGGTGACGTATATAAAGGTTCGCTCTGTGGCAGAAATAGAAATGAGCACCTGGAAAACAATAGCTGTCACTACCTGGAAACACTTCCCCTTTTCTCTCTGTCCTCTCTTTAACCCCTGAGAGACACCCACACACGGTCCTGGAGAAGTTTCCTTGGCGTGGGTTGTGTTGTGCTCTCGAGCCTCGCTTCTCATCCTTTTAGACTGAGTGGGGGCAGCCAAGGTCCCTTCCTGCCGAGGCATTGTGCTCCCACATGTGCAAGCTCAATGGCTGACAGAGGAACCCATTGAACAGTGGTTGGAAATAGACTTATTTAACCTTTGTATAGGAGACATGTCAACTGGGGAGACACTGGGAGGAGGTGTGGGGGTTATATATCTTAATATCCTATAACGCACCACACTCAGATAAAAATTCCTTCATTTGCACAAGCTTTGACCGAGCCATGGGGACACAGAAGCTCCCAAGCCTGACAATAAATAAACACCTTATAAAAATTTATGAAGTTCAGGTTGTGAAGAACAAACTGCACATACAGAGCAGTAGCATTTTTATTAAAATAATTTAATCTTTAAGTTCGTTGTCTCCACATCACCTACAATAACAGCTTGTGCTGTGACCAGACACTCCAATGCCCTGTAAACTTTATATGGGCTTTTGGAAAGGGGTGATAGTTTTACAAGATATCATTTTCTCATCTTACCACATTGGGTTATTTGAGATAGCATCCCTAGATGTAAAATTTTGGTCCTGAGTAAATCTTGTCCCTCTGAGACTTTCTGTGCAGCTTGCTAGCAGAGTGGAAATGGAGCATAATAAATCCTCGCTGGGCCCATTTCCTTCCACATAACTCCATAATTCATTCTTTGCATGGTACCCATCACTACTTTTTCTGGCTAATCAGTCTGCAAGTCTGCAGGCTGGCTCTTTTCATGTGCAATGCGCCTTCCTTGGTCCAGCTCCGGAGTCCTGTAGCAGCTCTGCTGCTTGCAGGCATCTTTGCTAGAGCTGTGTGCCACCACGGGCCCTGGATCCAATCGTATGACAACCAGCTACTCTAGTCATAGGGTAGGTAGCTTGTTTGAGGTTATGTATCATTTTTAAAAGGTATTTTGCGTGAATAGTTGAGAACATCTCTCGAACACATCTCCAGGCTCTCATGAGCACCGAGTCAATTCTGACTCACAGTGACCCTGTAGACAGGGTTTCTGAGGCTGGCACTCTTTACAGGAGTAGAGAGCCTCATCTTTCTCCTGGGTGCAGCTTATGGTTTTGAACTGCCGACCTTGCAGTTAGCAGCCCATCATGTAGCCCACTTTTGCCATTCGGCCCAGGACGCTTTGTTTCAGAAATTCTTCACTGGCTCTCCACTGAGAGGATGGAAGAGGGAGGGACTGCCTACTAAAGCCAAGTGCTTCTTTGTGCTAGCTCCTTCCACTTGATCCATGAGGAATGAAGAGTGCTTCTGTATTCCTTGCTCCCCTTCCTTGTCTGTGCAGAATTAATCTGCTTTGGTCCTGTGTGGCTGCAGGTGACTTGCAAGGAAGCTTTAGGAAACCTTTTTCCAAGGTGGAGTTGAGGAATGCTACGGAATTGGAGATTAAACACAGTTTTTCTGGTCCATTGTCCACCCCTAATAGTTGTAGTGATGTTGGGCTGGAGATTTACCTATATGGGCTCTCACTTTGGTCATATTGAAAAGCAAGTAGCCATAGGTCACGTTTAAAAGAGAGAATTCTATAATTGATGAACAATGAAGAGCTGGGAGACTGACCTCTATTCCTCACTACAATCTCATACAATTGGGCGTCTTGAGATTAATTAATATACTGGGACCGTAGAAGGAAGAGTTATCCGGAGGGCGTGGTGCCTCATGGGGCATAGTCTAGGGAGCTCCTAGAAAGAGCTTTGGGGAGAAGGTTGAGTTATTAGCAGAAGCCCTGATCAGAGTGCAGGCACCCAGAGCAGCCAGATGGATGGGGAATCCGGAATTGGAATGTAAATATGGAGTGGGATGGAACACTGACAGCAGAAGCAAAAACAGCCTATTTGTTGATTTCCTGGGAACAATTGGCTTTGTGTTCTCAAATTATTTTAAAGGCTGTTTGTTGAGTAGCTGCTTAAACTTTTTCAGAATGTTTTCACTTGCCCCTTTTCATTCACAATCTCCTCGACTCCCTGAGTCTGGTAAGAGCCTTCAATTCTTGTGGTGGTTCCTGAGGAGGACCCTCCAGCGCAGGGACAGTCTGTCATGTGAGGGGTGGCATGGCTCAGCAGTGGAAGGGCAGGACTGCCATCTCCCAACTCTAGGTTGGACCCTGCATCAACCCCGTCAGCATCACTTTCGCTCTTGTTATAAATGGAGGACCTTGAGCCCCCCCCCAAGCTCTATTGGAGCAGAATCTCCATTTTAAGCTGCTAGGTGATTTGCATGCATGTTAAAGTTTGACAATTATAGTGATCAAGTGATGGCTTCTGCTTCCCATAAAGCGTCATCTTTGCCCCAGACTCTGGCACTAGGCCAGACCTCCTGCATTTACTGAGAGGCGGGTTTGTAGGGGGAAATGTGTCAGAGATATCTCGGGACAGCTTCCGGGACTTTACACACTAAAAAAAGCAGAACAAAGTTGTGTGGGTCCCCCATCCCCACCCTGCTACCACCATGATTGGGATACTTAGAATCAATGACTAAATGAACAATAGATGAATTGCCAGTTTCAGTTAAAGACCTGCTAAGAGAGCTGCTGAGAAACTCCTCCTAGGATCACCACTTGTGTGTCAGCGAATTCGCACTTGAAACTATTGTGCTAAATAGCCAATGTCATAGGCCACTCGGACAAGATACCTGATGCTTCCAACAGCTTACAGCTTGCACCTTCTGGCTCTGAAATGACTTCAGAATACTATGGGCTCTTGGGCCATAACTATCAAATTCTGCAAACAATGATTCTAGCAGTTTTACTGAAACTACAGCTTTAAAATATAGCTATAAAGCGAGTAACACGAAGCTGGGGACATGAGAGTGTTTTAATTACCATATACAGAGTAATTGCTTAGCTCCCCTGAGGATGAGGCCATTCCATAAGTCAGTTAAAAGGGTGCATTCAGTACTTAGCAGGTACTTCGGTGGAGACCATGCAGTCTACGAAGTGAATGTCTTTCAGCGCCTTGCAAAAGAACCAGCTGGCTTTGAAACATTCCTGCCAGCCACGTGACAGACAACCCCTGAGTGTATCAAGATATTTATCAAGACAGTATATTTTCTCTCCCTGACAGTATCAAGGTAATTGGAATAGAACAGACAGTAACACAGTGTGACTCAGTTTGCCCTGGGATATCCATGACCGCCGTGGACATACCTGGAATTTTAGGGCATCAACATGCAGTTGGAAATTCAGGAGAATGGATGATTTAGCACTTACATTCCCCAGGCTGTCTGTGGGGTTCCCCAGAGAGTGAAACTCTTGTTAGTGGGTCCATCAAAAAGTGCCATTTGTGCACCTGGTACTTTGCACGTCTAAGCCTGAAAAATGGGCCAAGAGAGGCAACTCTTTATAAATGAGCTTTGATGAAAGAAGGTGCATGGGGATCCATAGAGGCCTCCCACGTGAGTCCATGGCGTGACATGCGCTCTGAAAGATGACTGACTGCCTCGGATCTCTGTTTCTGTGGCTGTTAGTGTCACTTGCTCTTAGTTTGTTTGGTACATCACATGACATTTCCGCTCTAGCTGAAGTGCCTTTCATCACACTGTCCTCACCACCCTCAGCTTATGTCTCACCAAGATTATCTGTTCCCTCACCCTTCTTCACTTTACGGTACCCCACCCCATCCCATGACGCACCTAAACCAGGGCACGCTTCAGCAAATCTCTAAATCGCCCTTGGTACTTACTCTGTACCTAGGGCAACCCCCAAATAGAGACACCTGTTTATTCTTCTGAGATTCCTGAAGCATTAGCTCCTTCAGATTTACAGAATTCTTCTGGACTTAATGAATCTTTTACGGTGTGTGAAGGGTGAACGTTATTACCCCTCTGTAAAAGGAAGGAGGCGGCCCTGCTCTTCATGTGGTCCACGTTGTCCAGACAGAACTACCAAAAGAGGCAAGGGAAGAAAGCGGTCTAGAGCATCGTTTTCCAAATGGAATAGCTCATTGACTTTCTTCCTCATGCAAGTGGAGACCTTTCGCATTGCCACTTTCACTGGCCACTTTGTTAGTTTTCATTTTGAGAATATTTGTAATAGAGCTTGAGAGAAGGCATGTTACTTTCTGTTCTCAGGCCATGATTAAACGTCCTACACATGTTAATGGACTTGGAAAATGAACAATTCTTTGCCTCTGCTAGTTTGGGGTTTTTTTTTTTTTTTCAATAAGGATGCTCCTAGTAGCTTCTTTTTCAAACCATTCCTTTTGCGCAACATTTACGATGTTTCCATTTTGCGTTCTCTCCTTCCTTTCTTCTTTCAGTCCTCTGTTTTTGTCAACTTGGATACAGTTCAAAGTAACAACAGCCAGCTGTGGTGGAGAGCTGCTTCGTGGAGTGCGGTAGTGCTTTGCGCACTCCACGTGCATCACCTCACTTGACCCATAGGACTGGCGGTCACTGTTTCCATCTTCGTTTGACAGATGAAGACACGGGTTGGTGCCTAAGAAGGGGAGGGACATTTTCTAGGTTGCAAGAATCGTAAGTGACAGAATATAGCCTTGAATCCAGGCTTCCCTGGCTCTAGAACCCACCTTCCCTTATTTTAAAAAACAATAATGCCACCAATGTAGGGAAATTTGAAAAGCTATCTAGTCCAATCTGTTCTTTGAACATATAAAAAGTGGTCAAGAGAGATTACATGTTTTTATGTTAAGCCACACAACTAGCTAATGGGAGTGGTGGTTTCTGTTAGAATCCACTTTCAAGGCAGTTATGCAGGGATATTCTTTTCCATCTGAATGGTCAGGTTTCATCTCAAGGGCCTTCTACTGTAATAAGGAGTGTGTGCATATTGTATGAAATTGTTCAAAGTGACTGCCTCCTTTCTTACTGCTTAAGAAGCATCTTTGAGAATGGGCAGTGGCAGCCCAATGGTAGGATTCTTGCCTCCCAGATGGGAGACCTGAGTTTGATTTACAGCCAGTAAACACCCCCCCCCCCCAACACATGCACACAACACACACACACACACACACACAGCCACCGCCTGCCTGTCAACTGCTTGTGAGTGGCTTTGATGCTGAGTCCCTTTCAGTAGAGCTTCTAAACTAAGACAGACTAGGGAGCAAATCATGATGAGCTACCTCTGGAAATCAGCCGGTGGAAATGCTCTGGATCCTGATGATCTGACCCCAAACTGGTCCTGGGATTCATGCAGGTGCAGATAACACTTCTCTCTGTTGTGCAGCGGGTGGCCTAACTCGGCTGCAGCTAACAACCACAACACTGTAGCTGAGCAGCTGTTGCAGAAACATTTCAGCGTATGGGGAGGTCCAGTTTTAGCCAGACTCTCACCCAGAGTCAAATCCCTACTAGGGATTTCTCCATCAGAGTTAATAGAGCCCAGTGGAGTCAGCCTTAAGATCTACTCAGTCCTCTCTCTCGGCCCCATCTCTGTGGTAAAGAGTTTGACTTCAAGAGGTTTTGAGACTGGCCACTGCACAGGACAGAGGAGGACATGCCCCGATGGGCAGTGGAAATGAGCAGAAGGCCGTGGACATCTGGGCACACTGGAAGGCTGTGAATGGTGATGCCCCCGAAGGCAGAGCAACCTTTTCCAGAGCTGAGTGAACCGTGTTGAAAGTTTTGAAAAGGAAGAAGATAGTTACTGGGCCAACAACTGCTTACTGTCCTCTATTTTACTACAATCACAGTTTAATTGCATAGTTGAGATGCTCCAGTAAGGTTGTGGATCACAGTTGAGTTTTTTACATAGTATGTTTTTCTGACCACCAACTAAGATAAGCTTACTGAATATATGTATTAAGAAGAACAGGTGATTCTTTGGGACCCAAGAACAAGTGGAGGAACAGCACAGTAAGTTCCCAGGTTACGAACATCCAAATTACTGACGACTTGTACAGCTTGTACGTACCTGGTGCTCCTATATACATTTGTCCCCACTCTGAAACAATTGAGCCATTCTACTTGCAATCAGTTTTCAGCAAAGTCCCTTTGCCTAGCTACATGTGCAAGCAAAATTACTTGAAAAGGCATTGGATTTCTTCTTGCACTAGAGCAGGGCTAAACAAGCACTCTATGTACCTATTCTGACTTAGCTACAAAGTTGATTTACAGACCCTTTAAGGAACTGATCTCATTTGTAACTCAGGAATTGCTTGTATACAGAGGTACATATGCAGGTGGAAGGTTAATTGGGATTCATTGACAGGTGGAATGCTAATTCATAAAGGCATAAACACTGCAGGGAAAGGCAATTCCCACCATACGTCCACAGGTGAAGAAGTGATTCAGAGAAGGGTGATTCACTAAGATACACGTGCTGAAGGGGAGTGATTCATGTAGCTACAAAGGTTAATTTACCCAGATGGATATACGGGTGAGAAAGTGATTTACTGAGGTGGAATCACAGGTGGAAAGGTGGTTCACTTATAGGTGGAGGGGAATTCAGAGCTACAAATGCAATTGGAAAGGCAATTCAGTGGACCCTGTGGAAGTGGGTAACTCTCATTCAGGCTGTTTTATTTGAGGTGTGAATACCCCTTCCCTTTCCAAGCATATAAGGACTCAGGTGGTGGTGGTGGTTATGCATTGGACTCCTTCCTACCTGCAAGGTCAGCAGTTTGAACCCACCAGCTGCTCTGCAGGAGAAAGATTTGTGTGCCCTTAAAGACTCACGGTCTTGGAAACTCAGGCAGCACTTCTCTGCCCACCAGAATGTACATGACTGACGGGCAGTGGGTTGTTTTGGGTTCCAAGCAGATAACTAGGTCCTGGTCTCTGGCTCTCCCCTTGCCTCAGGGGTGAGCTGTGCTACAGAGAAGAAAGCAGAAGCTGCCCCTTCTAAAAGGGAGCCTGGGTTTGGTGTTCTAGAGGCCCCTGGAGGTTAGGTTTGGAGAGGGAAGAGCAGCAGGACTTTCGGGGTTTCTTCAGAGAGAGATGAAAGCTGGAAAGGGAAAGAGGTTTCCTAAGGTTAATGAGATCCATTGACCAGCGACTTCAGGGCACAGTGGAGCTTTGACAGGCCTTTGGAGGGAGTGATGCATCTAGGTGCTACGTGTAGGGACTACCCGGCCATGCAAAGCTTGCTCGAGTACCAGACACGGCCTTCTGGGCGAAGTCTGGAGAGACCTCCAGTGCCTTAGTTTTCTTTTGAAAATGCAAGTCTGAGCACATTTTCCAGTAAAGGATCCCTTGATGACTTTCCATCTACAGGAGATAGAGAAGGGTGTTTCCAGCAGGTGGAAGAGTATGCGCAACAACTATGACCTTCACAGGACAGTGTCCTCTGCCAGTGATTTTCTGCATCTGGATCATCAGGGTTAGGTTGATGAGCAGCTGGAGGGGTGGGGAATGGGGTGGCCTTGACTGCCATCTGGTGGAATCACTCTAGGCCAATGATTTCCAAACCTTTAGGAACATGCATTGTTTTTCAAACAAGATGGGTTGCAGAAACTCCATGTGCAAAATAGATCATAGTGAAGAAGCAGGCCAGGGCCCCTGTGTCACATCTTCTCCACATAGCCCTCGATCCATGAGGCATCCCTTGGAGATTGACTGATGACCACCGGGAACCCATTATCTGAACAGATTTGAGATGTACCGAGATCAACCACAAGGGCGCTATGAGAACGCAGCGAGGAGCAGAGAGGGAGGACATCAGACTGGGTCTAAGGAACAATGTCAGAAGAGACTTGCCACTTTTTCTCACCTCACTGCCACCGAGTCACGTCGGACTCAGAGTGACTCCCTAGGACAGGTTAGAACGGCCCCTGTGGGTGTCTTACCTGTGCATCGTGATGGGAGTGGAGCTCCTCATCTTTCCCTCAGGGGCGGCCAGTTGTTTCGAACCGCTGCCCTTGGGTTTAGCCGTCAATGCTGAAATCCACCCACCACCAGGTTTCCTTAACATGCGTTATAGAAGACGTAGTTTTTACTTTGAACTTAATTTGATGCTGGGCATTTTATTCTAGTCAATTCAGGGTCACATGTTCCTTCTCTGAATTAGATCTAATTCCAGGGGATTTTATATGAGGGAATTCTGCTAAGTCCACGGAAAAAGTCCATGTATTTAAATTCCATTTTTCAAGGACTTTTTGAAACCCATATACATATATATATGTACACAATGGGATTTTTTTTTGAGGGGGTGGCCCAGTGGTTAAACAGTCTATGGCTAATCAAAAGATTAAAGATTCAAACCCACCAGTGACTCTATGAGAGAGAGCTGTGGCAGTCTGCTTCTGTAAATGTGATCATCTTTGAAACCCGATAGATCTTGTAGATTGTGAGGGGATTGGAAAGGGCACTGGCTTTGGTTTTGTATGTAGAATAAGAACCAGCACGTCTTCAAAGCTTCATTCTGTAAAGGGGAGGCTCTTTACAATAAGAAACACCACCATTGATAGATTTGAGAGATTAGTAAAGTCAAGCAGCTCCCGAGGTTTAGAGTGAGAGTTGGAGTCCAGGCATGTCCAGTAGCGACACCCTTAACCAGTGCGGCTGGAATCTGAAGACTTCATGGAGAGTGAGCCATTTTGTCCTTGGGATGATCAAGAGGAGGGATGCCCTTCAGACTTATGTTGCCAAAAAAACTTAAAAGACCAAAAAAAAATAAAATGCATCTGGCTCTTGGACTTCCTGCAGGCAGGTAGCTCTGGATCCTCAGGAGTCATTTGTTCAGTGACACACAACTACACAACTTAGATGAGGCCACGAGGGAAACTGAGTCTGTTTAAGAGCTGTCAGACTAGTGGTTCACAACCGGGACAGGGGCAGTTTTGCATCCAGGAAATGTGTGGACACGTTATTTTCTTTGTCACCTCTGGGATGGGCAGTGTGCTACTGGCAACTAGTGGGTAGGCCAGGGGTGCTGTTGACCAGCTCCCAAAGCCCAAGGCAGTTTCCTCCCCTTCCTGAACCTTCCCGTTCATGCATGATCCCATGCAAAATGGCAGCACCGTTGAAGGAGGAAAATCCAGGTCTTAGATGAGAAAGCACATTTCAGCCATTCCATTTACAAAGCCTTGCTTTCTTCCCAGAGCTCCATCTATGAAGTAAGGCTCAGATTCTCTTCGATATCCCCCATCAACCCTTCTGGAGTGCCTGTTAGCTTGCTGCCATCTGGGTTCAACCCAAGGCTGGCGAGGAGGCTGGGCACTAGGACCATTTTTCAGGCTACCCCCTGTGTTCAAACTCAGTGCTCACCTCCTGATTCTTTCCAACTCTCATTTCTCTGTAACTGCATGGTCTGGCTGTAGGGGATTTTGTATTTTCGTTATCTGTTCTCTCATCTGGTGTCTATACTCAGGGTTAGTTTTCCTCTAATTTTTGGAATTCAAATGGCACAGCTTGATTATCTTTTCTCTTGTCTTCTGCTGTGTTCCTTTTCCCCCGGAGTCAGTAAAGACAGTGAAGTCATGGGGCTGAAAGACGTTAGGCCGGATTGTAAGGGAAAGCCTTTGCTTGCCCAGGTTAGCATTTTGCCATCTATTTTCCGATGACACTGATGTCCCTGGAGGTGTTGCTAGATTTTCTACAAAAGGGGGGCACTTCTGCATGTAGTACCCTTCTCTAGGAAATCAATAATCACCAAAAGATTTTTAAAATCTCAGGAAAAGTAAGCTGTTTAAATATGTTTATTCCAGGACTTCCCGAAAGCACTTAACCAGAGAACATTTCTTTCCATGGACTCTCCGAGAAACATTTGCACATAATTTTAGAAATGCAAATCTATGAGTAAATGGGACTTTCATCAAAGCCCTAGCAGAGAGAGGAGGCTAGGTTCTAGAGAAGTTAAAAGGCAGACTCAATAGGACTTGATGATTGATTGGATGTGGGAGGTTAGGAAGCTGGAGAAATCAATGGGGTAATGTAGAAACCTCGAAACTGAAGGAACAAAGCCTGTATCATTCCTTATAAATCACAAAGTATTAGACGCTAGGGGTTTTAAAAGTATAAGTTACAAAATGACAATATTGCCTTCATCTCTCTCTTGGATTATTGCAACGACTTTCTAAATGGCCTCCCAGCTTCGGTGTGCTTCCTCTTCTGGTCTCAACTCCACAGCATCACCAAGACACCTTTCTCACAAAAGCCTAATCACATCCTTGTGCTGCCCTGAGGCCTTGGGTCGTTTCATTTTGCACATGGACAATCTAGATTCCCGTGCCTGATGTTCAGTGTCCTTTGTCAAAGTCTTCCTGAATAAGCATATGACTTGGCATGGCAAGAAATGGGTGAATATGATCCAGTAAAAGCCTACCTTGCACTGCCTGTCACTAAGAGCTTTTGTGCTTTCGAGGGACTCTGTGGGAAAAGACAAGTAGTGCCGTGGCATCTGGTTTCTGCTCTTGCCCAAGGAAGGCTTTGATTCTGATGACTCAGTATCCTTTATGGATATGTCCACAACTCAACCTACTCTCAGAGTGGGAATGTATGTGAAGGGCTGTCTCTCTCCAGAGCTAGACTGGATACCTTCCATTTGCTCATTCAGATCCCCTCTGACCACTGTTCACTCTATTCTGTGCTCTGGGAGGCTGGTCTAAATGGTGTGGATCTGCAGGCCTCCTTACCTTCTGTCTTACAGTTGGGCTTGGTTAATGGGGAGCAGGAGCTAGGAGCTAGGCAGGAGAGTGAGGCCTGGGTGTTTACTTTCCAGATGCCTCTCTGGAAAGGCACCACAGAGAGCCACTGCTGCCACCAAGGTTGCCTCGTGAAGGTCTCTCCTCCTCTTCAGGCTCAGGTAACATCTTTCTCTTTTCTTCGTGGGGCTGGGCATAGAAACAGTAAGTACTCCAACTCAAAGCCTCAATTTCTGCAGTATTCTTGTGGTGATTCCGCTGCTAACATATACCGATGACAGTTGAGTTGATTCCGACTCCTAGCAACCTATAGGACAGATGAGAACCACACCATCATGTTTGTAGGACTGTAAACTGGAGGTGATGGCCACATCCTTCTCCAGGGGAGCAGCTGCTGGGCTTGAACTGTTGATAGTTCAGCAAACAGCTGAGCGCTTAAGCACTGCATCACCATAGCTAACCTAACCTACTGACAGCAAGTCAATGCCATCTCATAGCGATCTTATACAGTGCTTCTAAGGCTGTAAATCTTCACTGGAGCAAGTAGCCTCACCTTCCTCCCACAAAGTGGCCAGTGGATCTGGACTGCCAATGTTAGAATTTATATTTACAACAATTACATACAGTTCTCTTAGAAAATAGTCCTCTTTAATGGTCCCAATTACAGTCAACATCTGAAACACTATTTGTGAGTGTCTGGAATTAAGAAAGATTTTAGTAATAAAGAATAACCTGGTATGTTTTCCCTTATATGATTTCCAATAATGCCATAAAAATTTTAAATGGAATATTAAATTTAAAAGTATCTTTGAATAAAGGATACTATTAGTTGTTTTCTTTAAATCATTTTTCTGGGGGTTCAAACAGCTCTTATCACCATCTATACATCCATCCTTTGTGTCAAGCACATTTGTACATTTGTTGCCATCATCATTTTTAAAACATTTTCTTTCTTTTTGCTTTTTAAATCATTTTATTGGGGGCTTGTACAATTCTTATCACAATCCATACATACATCCATTGTGTCAAGCACATTTGTACATTTGTTGCCATCATCATTCTCAAAACATTTCCTCTCCACTTGAGCCCTTAATATCAGCTCCTCATTTTTCCCCTCCCCTCCACTAACCCCTCCCTCGTGAACCCTTCCTAATTCATAGATTATTATTATTTTGTCATATCTTACACTGTCCGACGTCTCCCTTCACCCACTTTTCTGTTGTCCACCCCCCAGGGAGAAGGTTATATGTAGATCCTTGTAGTCGGTTCCCCCTTTCTACCCTACCTTCCCTCCACCCTCCAGGTATTGCCACTCTCACCACTGGTCCTGAAGGGCTCATCTGTCCTGGATTCCCTGTGTTTCCGGTTCCTATCTCTACCAATGCACTTCCTCTGGTCTAGCCAGATTTGTAAGGTAGAATTGGGATCATGATAGTGGGGAGAGGAAGCATTTAAGAAGTAGAGGAAAGTTATATGTCTCATCGTTGCTACCCTGCAACCTGACTGGCTCGTCTCCTCCCCACACCCTTTAGTAAGGGGATGTCCAGTTGCCTACAGATGGGCTTTGGGTCTCCACTCTGAGCTCACCCTCATTTACAATGATATGAATTTTTTATTCTTTGATGCCTGATACCTGATTACTACATACTGGCATGTACATATGTAAATTTATTTGTATAGGATGGTGGGGAAATACATCTACGTGCATATGTTGATAGGTTTAGTATTAAGTCATATCTAAGACACACAGAAACTGGTGGGACTAAGGACCTTAGTCTTAGGTTGGGGGTGGGAGGGGTCCCACCAGCCTCTACCAGACTAGTAAGCCTAGTTGCTTTTATGATGTTGGATTTTGTTTCACCCTTTTCGCTAAACGTATCCAGGACCTTGTAATGGTCTTTTTCCAAGAAGTTGGTAGTCATAGCTGGGCACCATCGAGTTCTTACGTGATGCCAGCCGTTGGATAGCTGCACCTTCCATGGTTATTCACAAGCTTTCAAGACTCCCATCACTACTACCAAAGTAGATGCCCAACGCTGTCTTTGTGGACTGTGTTATGTCGAATATCTTTGTGCCCTTTCTGACGATAGTTCTTAACCCTTATGTTTGAGAAATTTTCCTAGTCTTCCTCCTGTAGGCTCCCGCACTTTCATGAGCATGCCAAATGAACTTTAAAAGATAAGTAGAAACCCAACTCCTGCTGATGAGAGAGAAACAATTCTCTTCTGACCCTTTTTCAAGAGAAGAATCCTACAGAATTAATTTATATATGTGAATGCCAAGTCTAGATATGCTGCCTTCTCTACATTTTTTGAATTTGAAGAACAGAATATCTAGGAGGAATTCAAAAAGTTCATGGAAACAACAGAATTAAAAGACTCTGGAATTTTCCCACCAACTTTTCTGAGACCCCCCTCATATAGAGTGGAAATGGACAGGACCATGCTTACAGGGAACAGCAAACTGCTACGATTTTGGTGTGTTTATAATAAGTAATTCATTTCTATGTGAATTTATTATTGGTTAATACCATTTTTATTTTAAAGCAATCTATTTCAAAGGTAGTGTTGTATATGTTAACTTTATCTCCCAGGCGTAAAAAAATTCCGCATTAACTGATTTTTTTCACTGCTCAGTGAATACTGTTCAAGTGGCAAGCTAGAGGTATCTAGAAGTTTCCAATAGTCTCTAGTATTCTTTAGCCATTTTCCCTTGGTGGGCTGAGCCATCTGGCTATCTGTCATCTGTCTATGTATGTATGTATGTATCTTTCTCCTATAGAAGTAAGCACTTTCGTTTTCTGGAGAAATCTTGGTTTGGAAATATGAGCATTATAAGCATATCAAATATTTCCTATGGAGTTGTACGAGGGGAGAAACCCTACACATATGGTCGGGTCGCCGGGCTGAGACATGGCAGGAAAAATTACTTTCCATTTGATGGGAAGAGATGCACGCCTGTGTTCATGCAGCTTTTGATACGAGTGGTCAAAAGACACTTCTATCCGATTTTGCTGTGTGTTTTTTCTTGCTTTGTACATCCTGATGTCCAAGCACTGGTATAAGGGTTGGTTGTAATATGATTAGGAACAATCCAGATGGTCTTTCTAACACGTTGTCTCTGACCTGTGGCTGGTTTGGACCTGGCTTAGATACTTGATCATAGAAGTGCTTATCGTTTTCCTGGGAGAGAGGATTAGAAATCAGACCTTCCTTCCTCAGCACATCTCCTAATCCCCCACTTGCTCATCTCTTTCTTCACAGTGCCCAAACGACTTCTACCCTGGGACTTGAATTGGAAATACTGGAGATTTATATTTTAAAGGAATTAAGAAACATATTCTAGTAAACTTCACTCTTAAAATTTGTGTTTCTTTTAGCTGTGATTCTGACAGCTAAAGTTGTTAGAGTTGATAAAATCCTCATTGTTATGCACCACCTCTGAAAATGGGCTTTGTCTCTCTAGGTTATTCATGGGAGAACTTGGTGCCTTCCTTCTTTGAAAGCATCTACCGTTTATACCCAGCTGTGCTGCTCGTTCTCAGTATGCTTGATTTCAAGCCTTAAATTCGTGACGATGAGATCTTTGCAAGAAGGGAAACAGTCTTGATATTTATTATCGTGTCACAGTAATCGTGTTAGGATTTTTGGAATTCAGAAATCTTTTGTTATGAGGAATGCAACGTGAGAAATGTAAACCCGAGTACCTTCACGTGCCTTTAGGACGAGGCAGTGCCTGCGGAGAAGAGAACACCGGGGGGT
>NW_022103899.1:5725984-5762677 GCF_000313985.2 Echinops telfairi | reverse complement strand
GGGGTCCCTGTCTCTTCAGGCTCTCCTCTCGCAGGAGCGGCATGGACTTGTTTGGTGACCTTGACCACCTCAGCCTTTTGCCATTTACTTTTTTTCTCTTGGCAGTTTCCCTTTTGAAATCTCTTTTGACTTCCTGCTTTGGCAGATGTACTTGGGGAGACAGATGCTATGTAAATGCCAGTCAAGAACGTGTTTCCCACCTCGGGAGTGAGTTTCAGTCAGAAAGGAGAGCACAGGCCGCTGGTAATTCTTTGGACCTCGTGGTCTTTACCTAAAATAGAGAAAAATAAAAAAATTAAAATTCAAGTACAGTTTAATGAAGTACCCTGGGCTAAAGGACTGCAAGTTCATTGCCATATAAGCATTATGTCCAATATAGATTCTTTTATATATGAATTTTTGGCTTTGGCACCTTGAAAATCCTTGCTTTATTAGTTGGCAAACGATTCTGGGTTTTATCACATTTTATTGTCAGTCTCCGTTTTGGGAGGCCTAGGAATTCAAAATTATATGCTCAGCTGACCCTTTAATTAGCTCTCATTCTGTCGTGCATGATTTATAGCCTGGCGGCTCACGTGTAGCAATGATATATGATTTAATGAAGTGGAAAGCAAGAACAGGTTCACACTGCCAATTGTTTAATGCTTTCCTCTCACTGGTGATTGGAGCGCTGGGGGCAAAGACAGCAGCAGTCCCAACCCCTCGTTCATTTAGCGTGACAAAGACCCAGCGTTCCAGTTTGCTACGATTTGCAGTTGTTTGCAAGTATACTTTTTGTTTTATTAGGAAACACAAGTGCATTGATTCCTGTCTCTTAGAAGAATCTTAAAAGATGAGAGAGGTTATTACTGCAGATTCTCTTATTTTGCATTTTTACTTTATTGCTTTACATGCAACATTGCAAGGAAAGCACCATGGGATTTAGTCAGCAGTGTTTCACAGGATTGAGCGCTGTGTGTCCAGAGCTCAGGAGTGTTTGTGGAGTCCAAGAGGCGCTGGCTACAGCCTGAGTTATTGCAATGGACAGGATGGCACAGTCCTCGTGGGAGGATGGATGACAAACTGATAAAATGCATAATCACTTCATGGTCTGCACGGTGCTATGTGGCGAATGCCACCAAGAGGTTTAAGCAGCATGCTGGGAACAAGGGGCGACTCTGGGGCTGATGTCAGAGGAGGCGCCATCCAAATGCTGCAGACAAGGTCTGGAGGCAGAGGTTCCGGGGCACAAGGAGCACATAGTCCCAAGGAGGAGCAGCGTTGATAGTCACGAGGATTGGATAGAAGGAGCACAGGGACAAGGACTGATTGATCCGGAAAGGGGGAGAACGAAAGGGTAGACAGCCCGGGGCTTTGAGGTCACAGTGAGAAGGGGACAGGGTTACAGCCAGGGCCATAGTCCAAAGGAGTTCGCCAGGGTTCTTCCTGCTCCTGTCCCACAGTCCCCCTGGAAACTGTGGCATATGTGTGGAATTCGTGACTTTCTACCATTCATCTGTCAACTTGTCATACTGTGATGCCCTTTGTGTTGCTATGACCTTGAAAACTATGCCACTGGTTTCTCGATCACCAGCAAGGTTACTGGTGGACAAGTTTCAGTGGAGACTAAGACTAAGAGAAGCCTGGCCATCTACTTCTAAAAATGAGCCAGTGAAAGCTCTAAGGATTGTAGCAGAACACTGTTAGGTACAGTGCTGGCAGATGAGCCCACGAGGTTGGAAGAGACTCAAAATGCACTGTGACCGTGGGCTGGAGCCACTCCATGATCCATGATCATGAAAATGACACAGGACCAGGTGATAGTTCATACTATTGTGCACACAGTTGCCACACGTTTGAGCTTATTTGACAGCAACTCACAACAACTTTAGGGGTTCTGGCAGCCTAGTGGGCTGCATATTGAGCTGCTAACCACAAAGTCAGCAGTTTGAAGCCAACAGCTGCTCCACGATGAAGACAAGGATTTCACCCTTCAATTACAAACTAATTTAAAGAAAACAAAAATCATAACAACTGGACCAATAGGTAACATCATGATAAACTGAGAAAAGATCGAAGTTGTCAAAGGATTTCATCTTGCTTGGCTCCACAATCAATGCTTTAATGGAAGCAGCAGTCAATAGATCAAATGAAACATTGCATTGGGTAAATTTGCTTTAGAAGACCTCTTTAAGTGTTGAAAGCAAGAACATTCGTTTGAGGGCTATGGCACGCTGATCAAAGCCATGGCATTTTCAACTGGCTCGTGCTTATGAAAGTTGGGCATTGAGTAAGGATGATGGAAGAGGGATCAGTGCATTTGAATTGTCGTGTTGGCAAAGACTATTGAAAGTTCCATGGACTGTCAAAAGAACAAATAAACCTGTCTTGGAAGAAGTATAGCCAGGATGCTCCTTAGAGGCAAAGGACACTTCAGGTCACATACTTTGGACATGTTACCAGGTGAGACATGTTATCAGTGCATTATGCTTGGTAAAGTAGAGGGGAAGTGAAAAAGAGGAAGACATTTGACAGCACGGATTGACACGGTGACTGCAATGATGGGATCGAACATAACAATGGTGGTGAAAGTGGTGCAGGACCAGGCAGTGTTTCATTCTGTTATACACAGGGCATCTGTGCATTGGAACGGACTTGGTGGCACCTCATGACAACAAGAGCAACTCCTGTAAAGAGTTAAAATCTCAGGAACCCAAAGGGGCAGTTCTACTCTGCCCTATAGAGTCTCTATAAGTCCAGAATCAACTCAATGCAAGTGAGCTGAACAGCTTCCAACACACAAGCCCTCTTTAGAATACTGAAAAGCAAGAATGCTAGTGGAAGACTTAGGGAGCATCTCACCCAAACCATGGTATTTTCAGTCACCTCTTATACATGGGAAAGTTGGACAATGAATAAGGAAGACTGTGGAACTGGAATAGGGAAACTTTATTGTTTTTCCTGCCAAGGGTCACTTGGATATTTATAACATTTTCTCAGGTCATTCTAGTCAAACATTTAGTGATCTCACTGTTAATGTGATGCTGGAACTGCTTCCCTTTGGTGTATTTTTCCTTCCAACTTCCAATTATGTTGTTCAACATTTGCACTTGTGTGACGCATCTATATTCACACATTAAAATTAACACATTAAAATTCCTCTAAATATGATTTACCAATTAAGAGATGAATAATTTAATGTTATCATAGTCATCTGCATAAAAATGGTAATTTCAGTGTCAAAAGTGATTTTTCAATGTAAATATTTAAGAAAACTGATCTGCAGGGGTAAAGAGATTTAAGAAACATTAACAGCAATTATTTTTAATATATGATCATTCTTCAGGTCCAGAATATGGAAAATAAACATAAAAATATTATAAATTAAAAAAATTATACCACAGGCGGCCAGAAGAACAAACAAATCTGTCGCTGGAGAAAGTACAAGCAGTATATTTCTTGGAAATTTCATTTTACAAACTGTGATCAAGTTATCAGGAGAAATCGGTCCCGGGAAAAGCATATCATACTTGATAGACGGTCAACACGGAAGAGAAAGACGCTCGATGCGTGTGCGGACACAGTGGCTGCAGCAATGACTCGGTCATCAGGGTTGTGAGGACGGCGCAGGAGCAGGCAGTGTTTCATCCTTTTGTACAGAGGATCGCAAGGAGTAGGTATCAGCTCCATAACATCTCACATCAGCTTATGCATTTACTCCGGATAAGATGGAGTGGATTGTTTCTGCTCCAGAAGATCGGCAGAAGCATCCCATCACTTCCAAGGTTTTCCCTCCCCCCGTATTTTTAATAACAACCAATTACAAATACTTGAAAAAGTTGTGTCCAGCCCTCAGTTGGATGTACTGATTGGTAACAGTGTTCTGCCTTTGCTTCATCACATTTCCTCTGTGCACACTTGGGCTTGGTTTCCTTTCTTTCCCCTTTTTGCTAAGGTATTTCAGAGTGAGTTACGCTAATCACATTTCAACTTTAACTATTTTAGTATGTATCTGATTATGTCTAGGAAACTTAACGATTCTATATTTTTCCTGTAATTCAGTTTAACCCTACCATGTTATACCAATAATGCCCTCTATAGCTTTTTTATTTTGATTTTTTTTAGTTTCCTTTAATTCAAAACAGTCCCCTCACCGATTAGTCTGTTATGATATTGGTATTTTGGAAGTGCACAAGCCTGTTGCCCTGGAGAAAGTTTACAGTTTAGATTTGTCTGATGTCCCCTCATGATTAGATTTCGGTAAACAGAGGTGGTGGGAATGCTTCTTGGGCGATAGTGTGTCCTTCAGAACACCTAAGATCAGAGGCTCATTATGCCGTTTGCCCGAAGGTTGGTGATATTAAGCTTGATCACTGGGTAAGGGTGTGTCTGCCACATAGCTATTGTAGAGGTATCTTTTCCCTATTGTAATCAATAAATAATCTGTGGAGAGATACTTTGAGACTCTGTGAATATCTTGTTTCCTAACTAGCCTTTCAACTAATTATATTAGGATCCGCTGATGCGTCTTTTCAGAATCAGCTGTTGCTGTGGTGGTTGTAAAACAATGACATTCAATTTCTGTTGTTCCTTCTACATTCATTAGTTGGCTTACTTGGGTAAAGAACAGATTTCCTCCCCAACTTTCACCTTAAAATACCAATATGAACTCAAGAATTGTTTCTAGTCCATTCCTGTCATTGATTTTGAACCTTAATTTATCTCAAAATTGACTAGAAGAATCTTCTCAAACTGACTCCCGTGTCTTGTCACATTTCAAATTCCAAGCCAACCTGTAAAGGTTTCTTTTCTTTCTGAGGAGCTGTGGTGGCAGCGGTGGTGATGCACTGGGCTGCGAACACAAGTTCAACAATTTGAATCCACCAGCTGCTTCCTAGGAGGAAGATGAGGCATACTCTCCTATCGAGATTTACAGTCTCGGAAACTGACAGGGGCAGTTCGACCCTGGCTTGTAGGGTTACCATGAAGTAGAATCAGAGTGATGGCAGTGGGGTTTTTTTTTGTTTTTTCCTTCTTTCAGATAACACTTTCTCACTTATCATATACTTTTCCTACCTCAGTCAGGAATAATGGTTTCTTTAAGGGTTCTTGATTTTTTAAATTTTTATTTTTTTCAAGTCAAGGAATGGTACTTAGAAACCAAGATCTGGGAGCTAAGTGTGCATGAGTTGTTGGTTTTAGATGCTGTCCAGTCAGGTGTTGCTCATAGTGGCTTTAGGTGCAACCCAACAAAACACTGTGTGGTCCTGTGCCACCCTCACAGTCTTTCCTGTGTTCGATCCCATTGTGTCAGCTCCTGTGCTGATCCATCTTGTTGAAGGTCTTCCGCTTGTTTTTCTAGCTAACAGCTTTACCAAGCATGGCATCCTTCTCCAGTGACTGGCCCCTCTGATAGCATGTCCACAATTCAGGAGACCTTTGCTTCTAAGGCATATTGTAGCTCTTGGTTCTTTTTTATGCCATGTATCTTTGAGTATGGGGGTACGATTGCTCCCAGAATGAGGACATCGTTGCTTCTAGAATTATTCAGTGGACAGAACCAGTCAATAAATAAATGCATTTACAATCATGAGTTCTTACTGGCACCTTTAATTCTAATCCAACACCTCACCGTTCTTTTCTTTCTCTCTCTGTTCCATAGCTGTGTCTCTCTCTTCCCACCAAGAGAACCCTGGTTCTTAATGCATTAACAAATACACTCATTTGTGGCTATAATAAAACAAAAATAACCCCAAACCTCTTGCCAATGAGCTTATTCCAAATCTTGGCAATACCGTGAAGTGCAGAGTAGAACTTCAGAACTGCTTCCCATGGGGATTTCTTCCTTCCCTCCCACCCTCCCTCCATTTCTCCCCCTCCCTTTCTCACTCTTTTCTTTTAAGACGGTGGTGACCTTCTGAAGCAAATTGCTGGATTTCTCCCACGGCACCTGTAGGGGGTTCAGCTGGCAAACCTCGCTGTTAGTAGCTGAGTATATAACCATCTGGGCCACCCAGAGTTTCTGGTGGCTATAATTCCCCTTTTCCTGCCGATTTTGGCATTGGGACACCGCTAGCAGCTGCCTACTGTCTACTCCCATAAGCAGTTCCAGCCTCGGAAGCCCACAGGGGGTCGCTGTGAGTCAATGCTCATGGACTCGATGGCAGTGAGTTTGGGTTTTTTGGTACACCCACATCAGTACCAACAGCAAACTCATTAAGAAAAGTTAAACATCGCTTTGCAGTTCTTTTTGTCATTAGACATATTTCATTAAGGATATAAAATCGTGTTGTTGTTGTGTGCCGTGGAGTTGTACTGGCTCGTGATGACCTTCTGTCCAACAGAGCAAACTGCGGTGTCGTCCTGCACCATCCTCATCACTGTTGTTATAGTTGAGATCCTTCTCTGAGTTATTTCTGCATTTTCATCTGTATGGTTATCATTCTGATATGTGATTCAATTCACTTGTATGAATTGAATTTTAGTTTTTTCCCCTCCCCAACTTTTAAAATTTAATATACAAGGCATTGAAAACATTGTAAACACCATTAGCCACATTTGTCTGTAAGCTCTAATGAGATGACAGTATCTGTGTACGAATCATTAGTGGATAGGACAGCTTTACCACAATGGCAACTGGGCATCAATACACTTCTAGACCTGTACGGGATTATGCTGAATATTATATTCTTCTTGGTTTTATGATCCGAGAATTACTACTGTATGTACTCATGTATTAGCTGAGTTTTTCAGCACATTTTTAATGCAGTCTTTGTGGTAAAATTAGGTGCCTCGGCTGATCTTTGGATCGGCTTATATTCGAGTATATACAGTACTTACTTTGAATAGTTAAGTCTTTAAATTTTGCATTTGAATTTATATTATTTTTTAGTGAGACACCGAATGTGTTTTCATTGTCCTTTAGTGTATGTTGCCCAAAGCACAATGTTTCTCTTGTGTGTCACGTTTTATTTATGAGATGTGAGCCATTTGGAAGGAAAAAAAAGACATATACAAATTTCCAGTATATTCTCACTAACTGGTCAAAATATGGTTGGATTTGATGAAACAGAAGACTAGAAACTGAAAAATAATCAATTGTGTCTAAATAAATTAAAATGATATAAACAATTGCTTGAATAATTAAATAGTCACTGCATTATTTACTTAGTTGGTTTTCCTTTTTTTCTGGACATACCTAGAGACATGCAAAATACAGAGTTTAGTGGAATTTTGAAAAGCGAATCACAAGAAGCTATAAAATGTCTTTGAAAAAATTTTATGTAACAATGATTTTTGGTTAAAATCAGAAGACTTTCAGTGGAATATAGTGCTTCTGAAGGTAGTGCCATTGCATTGTTGAAAGTAATGTCAGCAAAGTAATGTCTTTTTGCTCAGTTCATTTACTCTTGCAGGAAAAATTATTTGTACTCGTACTGAGTGCTGCTTATGCCTTGGATATTTTTCTAAGAAGATCTTACTTTAATTCATGGATGCTTTGATTATTAGCATGGCATCTGTTGATACTTTAAAGTATACATGGGATTTGGGCTGGTATAGTCCACCCTAAATATCTGTGGGTTCTACATTCTTGTTTAGATTCACCAGTCTTGGATCCAAAATATTTTGCAAAAGAAAAAGCAATTAAGTGGCCAAAGCAATTACTCAAAGGCTGAGAAGGAGTGGAAAGTGCTGTTTATATGACATGTAAATGGCATTAGGCTTATAAGTAATCTCAAAGTCACTGCCATCAAGTCAATTCCAACTCATAATGACTCTGTAGGCCAGAGTAGAACTACCCTGATGGCATGCTTTATGGGAGTAGATAGCCTCCTCTTTTTCATTCAGAGTGACTGGTGAATTTGAACTGTTGACCTTGTGTTTAGCAGCCCTATTTGTAGCCCACTACACCACCCAAATATATGGAAAGCTGTATGCACATACCACACCATTTTAAATAAGGGACTGGAGCATCTCCTGATTTTGGTGCCCACAGGTGATTCTGCAACCCATTCCCCACAGATACCAAGGGATGACTGTAGTTTAAATTGTTAGCCTAAAGAGCCTGTATACCCTGGCATTTTGCAGAGTGACCAGGAAGTTTGGATGAGCAATCTTTTCCAGAAATGGGTAGTGGGTTGTAAGTTGTTTGGTTTTATTTTTCTGGTCTGGTATACTAAAGAACCCTCCCCTCTCCATGCCCCCCGCCACCCCCCACCCCCCCAACAAAACCCAAACCTACTGCAATGGTGTCAATTCTGATTCATAACGACCTTATGGGACAGAATAGAACTGCTCTTTAAGGTTTCGAAAGCTGCACGTTTTTAGGGGAGCAGAGAATCTCATCTTTTCTCCATTTAGTGGTTTTGATCTGCTAACTCCTCTGTTCACAGCCCAGGGTATAACCAACTAAGCCATCACAGTCCCTTGGGCAAAATAAAGTGGCTGTTCAAAGTGCCCAAGATCGAGCCATACTCTTTCTGTCCCCAAACCAAATCAATAAAAAACAAAAGAGAATTTACACTTTTTCTTACTTTTCTAATACTACTTTTGAAACATTAGTGTACATTAACATTTTTAATTGCAGATACTGACATTTAAAAGGTTGAGCTCCTATCAGTCACTTATCCCGTAGGCATATTACTTTAGATCTCACTGGTTCCCTTCTAACCTGCAGGTGAACCGCAGTGAGACAGCATTTTGATAGGGAGAGGCACTATTTTGTAGCACACTGAGAATGTAAAGGGACATCCTGGGATGGCTGCCCAGTGCAGAGGGAGGGAGGAGCGGGCAGTGCCCAGTGCAGTGGGTAGGAGGAGAAAGATTCCTTCGTGAAAACAGCAAAAGGCTAGACATTTTCTACGTATTCAGCTTTGCAGAGAACCCTTGTTAGTTAGAACAAACAGCTGAATTCAGCTTCCAGAAGCAAACACAGTTGACTTTTCTGCAACTTCGAGTCGTGTCTGGGGAAGAGGGCTCTGCAGAGAGCTGTCATGCACACTGCCCAAATAGAAACCAAACTTTACACTCCATCATCATTTGTTCTTGCCTCATACTTAAATAACCCTAAAGATCCCAAATGCACAAATCAGCTACCTAGCAGGTGCTTTGAGGTCATCTCCACCAGTCTCTTGATGAGTTGATGGATTGGCGTCTCAAGCGATCCAGGTGCTTGGTACCGGAGAAACAGAATCTGAGCCACAGCACTGTTATCCTCGCTCTAGGTTCACAGGATACCTTTTTGCTCATAATTTATTTCTGGCAATTGAATTACTCTGTTCCTTTTCTCTTAGAATGCATCTTTGAACAATCTTCTGGGCCAGGAGGTCATAAGTATTCGTCTGCAAGGAAGACGATGTCTGGAAAACTAGAGGTTGTTTAACCTTTCATGCTAGTATGTATAAGTCACAAAATGCCTTTTTGTTTTCAAATGCAATTTAGATGATAAGCCCATTTTTAGCCCTCCCCACCATTGCCCGCAGTGATTAAAATCCTTCGGGAATGCCCATGCTACTTTCCTGGATATTGAGTTTGGCAGTGGAATGAGCTGTAGCTCGCGGGGTTCAGAGTGCACTTAGTGTTGGCAACGAGGGGGGTGGGCTGTAGACAGTGGAACAACCCTCCCACAGAGGAGCCACAGGGAAGGGGTGAGTCAACCAGGGTGCAGTAAAGCACCGATGAAACACACAATATTTCTCTGGTTCCTTGAGGCTTCCTCACCCCCACTATCATGACCCCAGTACTGCTTCTCAATTCAGACTAGACCAGAACATGTACACAGGTAGAGAAAAGAGATGGGAGCTCATGACACACAGAATCCAGGAACAGGAGTGGGAATAGTGACACCAGAAGGGTAGGGATAAAGTAGGGGAGAGGAGGGGAGAAAGGGGGAACTGATTGCAATGATCCACACATAACCATACACCCCTCTCCAGGGGGAGGAACAGCAGAAAACATGGGAGAAGGGAGACAGCAGATGGTGTACGATATGAAAATAATAATAATTTATACTCTACCAAGGGGGCATAAGGGTGGGGGTTGGGGAGGGGGAAAATGAGGAGCTGATACCAAGGGCTCAATAGAAAGTAAATGTCTATAAATGAATGAAGGCAACATATGTAAAAACATGTCTGATGCAATCAATATGTGGCTTGTAACAAGAGTTGTAAGAGTCCCAATAAAATGATCTTTAAAAAAATAAAAGCTTTCCTAAATGCCTTGAAGTAGAGGAAAGATGAGGCTTTCTACTCCTATAGAGAGTCACATTCTCGATCTACATATAACCCCTTCCCAGGGGGACAGACTACAGAAACGTGGATGAAGGGAGCCAGTGGTCAGTGTAAGACATGAAAAACTAATAATTATAAATTATCAAGGTTTCATGAGGTAGGGAGAGTGGGGGAGGGGGAGAAACAAGGATCTGATACCAAGGGCTCAAGTAGAAATAAAATCTTTTGAAAATGATGATGGCAATGAATGGATGTATAAATTGTGATAAGAGCTGTACGAGCCCCAATAAAATGATTTTTAAAAAATAATATTTTAATCATTGAATAACAGGCAGCATATTTAGTTTTTTTTCAATGAACATCATCTTTTCAACTATGTAGGAAAATATTATCAGGAACTTAGAATTGTTTATCAATGGAGTGTATTGACAGTTGGCCTTTTATTATATTTTAGGATGACTCGGAAAGACTTTCAAATGGTATATATGATTTAGGGTTGGTTGTAATTCTTAACTAAAATCTAGTCACTGAGTAAAGTTATAGTCACTTATGTAAGCCTTTATGTCATTCATTTCCACAATTTAAATGCACTCCATCATTTGAGTTACTGGTAGCGGACTGTTGAGATGCTTGGTTTTCTTTCTTTCTTTTTAGCTCTGTGCTTGGCTAACAGGCCCTAACATCTGCTGACATTATTGATCCTTGGAATAAAAATGTAAGATGATCTCTGGGAAATCTTCCAGGCACAGAGCCCAGGCAATCCACAAAATCCATATATTTCAAACCTTGGGTTACTTGTGAAATAATTTTGGAAATATGATTGCTATTGCTTTGAATATGTTTATACACTTAAAGGAGAGGCTTAAACATTCTTCTTGAAATGATTTGTTTCCATGCCCTGAAACTTCATGGAAATCAAAGGCTGTTTCTTCTATAAACATTTCCTTTTCCACTCTCTTGGGAATACTTTTAGCTGTAATGTAGCCACTTCAGTTTGGTGACTTTTCTTAAAGTTGGGCCAAATTATTGGAAAGATAAAATTGAAGAAAGATGTGATTCTTTTTAAAAGAAGCACTCAGTCCGGCTGTGAAACAGGAACGGTTCCTTCACTTTTCATGCAGTGTTTCCAAAAAAGATGACCACAATCAGAGAACAATGAATGTGAGCCATATGGTGGGTCATAAGGAAAGAATTAATAAACAGTTTAACAATTCGTGTCAAATGTTGACCCCTCTGTTCTCTGCGGGATCTATTTTTATTTCTTACGGTTATGGGTGGTTTTCCGTGTATCCCTATCTCACATTTGCCCTTTGTTGGAAAGTATTGCATACTGAATCAAAGAAGAGGGCAGAACAAGCCGTTCCACCGGTCAGTGTGCCAGTGTCCCTCAGCCCAGGCTCGTCCTAGCTCCACCATCTGCAGTAGCCCCCACGGGGAAGTGTGCTCATATCAGTCGATCCACTGGGATATATTCCTACAGTAGAACTACATGCAGCAATAACATTTCATGATTTATAACTACACACACCAACATGGAGCAAAGTCACGCAATGAATAAGCACCATGCCGTGAGATTCCACTTACTAAACTAGTTGCTGTAGAGTTGATTCTGATACAGGGGATCCCATGGGACTGTGCTCCAAAGGGTTTTCACTAGCTGTTTTTCGGGGAGAGGTAAACCACCTGGCCTTTCTTCCAAGGTTCCTTTGGCTAACTCGAACTTCTATACATTTGGTTAGTAGTCAAACAGATTAACCATTTGTGCCATCCGGGAATTTTCATTCTGTTTCTATGAAGTTTAAAGCTAGACGAATCTAATCCTTGGTATTAAAAGTCAGCTAAATGGTTATTTTTAATGATTAGAAAGGGATGGGGGAGAGTTTCTGGGTTGTCAGTAACATTTCATGTCCTGATCTTAATACTGCTTGTGTGAGATATATTCACTTTGAAACAATTAATCAACTATATGATTATGATTTTATTTGTATATCTATCTACTTCTCTATCATGTCTTGTTTAAATAGAATGTTGTCCCCTTGAAAACACGACAACGTTTATATTCACGGTGCTCTCCATAAAAGCAGCATGTATTAGGTAGCAGTTAATTATCTGGTAATAGGAAATGTAACTTTGTTTATTTGAAACAAAGAACATTTAGTATTGTAGAAATTTTCTGAATTGTTATTTATACTTCAATTATATATTTTTTGAAGTAAATTCTAATTTATATTTTCAAAAGAATACATATGAAACACTCATTCCGACTGTGTAAATGTCTTATCGTTTTCTTAAAATGTTATAAGTGCTGTTATGAAATCAATTATCAAATAATTTAAACTGATGGAGAGGAATCCTTCTTTAAAATCTCGACTTATCTATTGCCTACAGGATAGTAACTTGGGGAAGCCAGTCTTCATCTGGGTTCTTCTTGGTACTCTGCTCTCCAGTCATATCGATATGGTTGGCCACTGTATCCCCAACGTGTAACACAATATATGACTGTGTTAGTCTGGGTAGACAAGAGAAACAAATTCACAAACATGCACATGTATATAAGAAGGAGATTTATATAGAAGAGCAATTGAACATTGAGAAAACTTCCCAACCCAGTCCAGTCCAAGGCCATAAGTCTGATATTAGCCCATATGTCAGATACCAATCTATAAAGTCCTCTTCAGACTCATGAAACACATGCAATGAAGCCAAATGCAGGACGATCACAAGCCAGTGGATAGAAAGTCTTTGGGTCCAGTGGCGTGAGCATCTCAGTGCTGGCAGGGATCTCTCTGTGGCTTCTCCGGCTTCCGAGGTCTGGTTGCATCCATGTGGCTTGTCTTCTGCAATGTCTCCCAGGAAGTAGCAGAGAGAGAGGTGTCTTCAGTCTCCGAAGAGGAAGGAAGTACCATATTTCCCAGACTTCTCAGGAGAAGGCCATGCCCACACAGAAGTCTCCTTGGCCATCTCCAATTGATACCAGATTAGGTGACTACCACACTGACTCTTCTTAAACTGGAGGCAGCTTGAAGAATTCATCATTAGCTTTTACTTATCTTAAGTAATACATTTTTTCTTTTCTGTTAAGTATTAAGGTCATTAAGTGCAGGGCATGTTTCAAATTCATCTCTACTTTCATACTTAGAACTTGGTAAGAACATAATAAGTTATGAATGAGTGGAAGGTTTGAATGTTTTGAATTGATACATAAACAAGAAGCCAACTAAATTTGCCTCTTATGTAATAACTCATCTATTTTCAGCTTCACATTTACTTCTATTATCACATCACTTATCGGTTCAGAAGCCCGCCCTGACATCAAGTCGATTCTGACTCACTGTGACCCTTCTCAGGGTTTCTGAGGCTTTAGAGCATTGCGGGTGTAGACAGCCTCGTCTTTCTCCGAAGAATGGCTGGCGTGTGGGTGGGTCCAGCTGCCCAGCGCTTATCCCACAGCGCCACCAGTTACAAATGCAGCTGATACGTTTTATAGAATGTAATTTGTGGGTAGGTCCTAGATGGTGAGAGGAACCAGACTCCACTGCGTGTTTTTGGGAAGGAGATGAGACTATTGGCTCTGTTTGCAGGGAGGCTGCTGGCTACTCTAGAAGCACCGCTCAAGAATGTTCTGTTTCCATGAGAGTTCCACACGCTGCTCTTTGCTTTCCAGAGTTAGCAAGGTAGAGGCCAGATGTCCTCTTTTGTTATTGCTAACAAGCCTGCCTTTCACCTCCATCCCTGGGGCCAACCTGGGGGTCACCCAAGCTCTTCACGGTTTTGTTTGGGGCTCTACAGAGTTGAATTAAGAAATAGAGCATCATTAATCTTTTTTTTCTCCCCTTCCTAATACCTTTAGAAAAATTCCTTCTTTTATTCATTTCAACATTGAACTCCATCCCTATTTGACAATTATAAACCTCACACGTAGCCGTGGAGGGGGTAGCTAGATTTTGGAGCTGTTTTTCATATTTCAATGACTTGTTTATGTATGTATTTTTTACTTCCAATTTTAGATCCTCATTTCCTGATCATATGAGAGCTCCTGGAGAACCCCCCTCATTCAAGCGTGCAGACTGAGGGAGGAGAGGGCGTCAGGGTACTGGCACATCTCGGAGCGTGTGGAGGGATGGGACGCTGGGACATCAGTGGGATAGATGAGTAACACGGGCTGTGGGGCATTGCTGAGGAAAGTTGGGGCTTGTGTGGGTGAAAGCCAGGAGTGATGGAGGAGAGCGGGTGTTGCCCTCACCATGCACTTCACTGAACGCCCCCTCCCTGCCCCACCTCCCCCGCCATCACTTCTTTGAGAACTTTTACCTAGTCCCAGAAGCTCTCACTGAAGCAGGATTTAAATGCCAACAGTGTAAGAAAAGGACAAAAAGCAGAAAGGCCCATGTAGTTGGTTTAATGAGGCATCCTTTGGTGGTGTCTGTTTAAAAATCTCATTTAAAACTGTTTAGCTGATGAAGTAAAGGTGCAGTAAATTAATCTGAGGTTCAGGATGAACTGACCGTTTATAAAGAGGTAACGATGGTCTTTCAAAACTTACTTTTATCCTTCTAGAATTCTGGCGGGCAGCTTATTTTATTAATCACTATTTCTCAGAGGCAAAGGAATTATTTTTGTAAGAATTCATTTTAGCCTATAACACCACCCCCACCCCCCAGCCAAATAAGCAATGCTTTAATACCACCAAGTAGTTATTTTTAGACTAAATTTAGACTGGGTGAAGTTAAAATTTGCTTTTATTTCTACCACTTAAAAATTAGGGAAAAAACAAGCAAACAAACAAACAAAAATAATGAGTAGATAGCCATTGGCACGGATCTGGTTTTGCTTTTTTAAATGGGGGATTAGGATTTGTCTGTTCTATAAAAGACAGACAGCATTTAGATTAGAAGTAATCTGATTGTACTGAAATACACAGGGCATTCAAGTTAGCTCGCTGTCCAGGCTCTGTAAACACCATTTGACCACTGATTGGTCCAGGGAAGGGTATTAGCAGTAAGATAATGATGAGTTTTAATCCAAATCCCTAAAGCCTAACAGCTGCGGCTTCAAATGTGTTTTCTTTTAGATGGTGGAAACTGATGCCATGCTTCTTAAAAAAACACATAGGTGATACTTTTTTTCTTCACTCATAGGAAGATGATACCTACTTACTTTCTATTTGAGTGGGTAGTTTTCTTGTCTTAAGTTTCTTTCACATTAGAATGTGCAAGGGAACTTCAAAATGTATTCCATTATCCTTTCAAATCCATGCCAACACATTAGAATGTTTCAAGTAAGAATGGCCATGTAATTTATTGCTTGAAGCAATTAGATTGAGAATGAAAGCAACTATTATTAATAGTTACCCAAGGATGAGAAAGGCAAACCAGGAATTGTTTGAAGGAAACTGGCTTGTGTGGCCACCTATTTAGAAGGCATACCTTAACTTTTATTGTTATCTTTAATTAAAATGACACAATCATACTTAAAATATTAGAGAACATTTTTTTCCTCAAAAGAGTATGGTTTAAAATGCCTCGTGCTGTGGGAACAAAACGAAGAACCATGATGGACCTATGGTCACTGTGAGTCTTGGAAATGCTGAGTGTGTTTCCATGTGCTCTGTTCCCTTCTCTTCTTGCGGTTCTTAAATGTAGGGAGGCGTGTGTAGCAAGCATTTGTTACCACTATGCTTGCATTTTACTAATACTGATATTGCACTTCCATTACAGAGGATGCTCTGCGGTTCCATTTAAGAGATCATAGGGAATAGAAAGTCAAGAATCCCCCCTGATGAATGTCCGGCTTTTAGGATTGTGGCAGTGTTGGTTGGTGGACTCCCATGCGTTGGCTCTCTTTCCTAAATCTAGTGGCCCACCATGCTTCCGTGTGCAATAAAAGAGACCTGTCTTTTCGTTGCGAAAGAGACCTGATTGATGCCAGCAAGTCAGTGTTTTCGATCCCCTTAGCCATGTGTACCCCTGGCCTAGTTGCTAACATTTTAATTGAGCTACTAGGGGAGTGCACTCTGCTTTTCTGGCTGAAAGGTATTGAACGAAGCTTGCAGCCGCAGGAAGTTCTGTGAGCCGTCTGCAGACCACCAGACAGCCTGAGGACAAGCACGGCACGAGGGTCAGAAGGCTGTCTTAGGGGCACCGTGGAACTGCTGGATCAAATTGAACCCAGTCACTGCGATTTTTGGCTACGTGAACCAAGACATTTGTTTTAATTGTTCAAGCTCTTTGAATTAGAATTTCAGCTACATGTAACCAACGATTCCCTAACCAACACAGGACTAAAAATAACTGTACAACATTGGCAAATATTTAGAAACTATTCTTTATTTTGAGAAGAAGAATGATATTCTATCTCTGTGATTGAGATTACGAAGGCCTTGTAGATGAGGTACTGGACTAGAGAAGTAGAGATAGGCTGAACAGCAAAAAAACAAAAAACTCTCCAAACTCAGGATGCTTCTATCCAAAAGAGAAACAATGGGGACAAAGAGATAGAAATGTTGAGGAAAATGTTACAGAGATGTTGATGCTGAACCGTGTGAGGAGTTACACGGGAACTCAGCTTCGTGACCTTGGGTAACCTAGAAGAGAGTGCTGGATCTGTAATGCGATGTGTCCTTTCTAATAGCAAGCACCTTCCTGGTTTTATCTGTATTAAAATTCACCTGTTTGTGAGACTTGCACTGCAGCTGTGTCGTACAGCACAGTGACTCTGTGCAGCGTTTTATGGTAACTGAAGTATTTGAGGTATGGGGCCAAGATCCAAGCAGAAGTGTGGGTCTCATTCCCGTTCCTTCGACAGCGCTATCTCACGTTTGGAATCCAGGTTAGTATATTGGAAGGTTCCTTTGGATAAGATTTTATGCAAAACTATTGTTTGGTTCATTTTGAATTTTAGCCCCTGAACACTTGCTCCCCCCCTCCTCTTCCCCAAATGGAAAAAAATCCATCTGCAGAGGGAATTTTCTATGTACAGCCTGAAATCTACTCTGCCCCCCTCACAATCCCTGAGGTTATATAATCACTGACAGAACTTTGATATCATTATAGCCCTTTTTCCCCTTGTGACTTTTTATACGAAGCCTAAAGCGGGTATCATGCCTGATCTGTAATGGCTGGTTCGCACTCGTGAACCTGGAATTCCTGTGGTGATATGTTCATTTTTGTGTTCAAGAGACACGTTTTTTTAGAATGGAAAAAGGGATTCCAGTGACCTATTTTTTTTTTTATGGCTTCGTTATCTGAGCTCTTTGCCCATTGACTTAAGGCAGAGATGTCTGTGTTCACTCAGTCCTTTCTTTCCCCCAAAAGACACTCACATGCTGGCTTTAGTAGATATTAAAATTCAAGCGTCTAAGAAGGTCTTTTTTTAGCTCCAGCATGTGAGGATAACATTTGAAGCACACATGCTCTGCACGGCTTACAAGTGGCATTTTCTGTGAGCCCAGAACTCCCTCAAACTTACCACCCAGATCTTGATTGCTCAGGTTGGCATTGCTGCTGCAGCAAATAGTAATAATTAGGATTATACTGGGTTGGAAAGAATATTACCAGTTTTCATCATTATTGCCTTCCTGCCATTTTCACACCCTAAATTTCTTTACAAATGGAATTGATTTTGCTTGTTATTCTATTGCTGTGAATAAAGACTAGTCTTGAGTAAAAGGGGTGTATTAGTTCCAATAATTCCAGAACTCTAAACTATGGAGTAGCTTAATGCTTGTAAATGTATGTAAACAGGGCTGCCAAGGAACCTTCTCTGAAGAGAGGCCCTAAGAAACCTGACAGAAAAGGAGTATGACCTTTCCCACCGCCCTGTGTAACTCACTGTGCTTGGATTTAATGTATTACCTCAAGACAATATGGTATATGGCCCTGGTGGTGTAGGGGGTTATGTGTGGGGCTGCTAACCACGTGGTCAGTCAACAGTTCGAAACCAGCAGTTGCTCTGTGAGAGGAAAGAGAGACTTTCTACTCCTGTAGAAACTCACAGAGGCGCTTCTACTTTGTCCCATAGGGTCACTGTGAGATGGAAACAACTCCGTGCCAGCGAGTTGAGAGACTTTGAATGGGCTAAGAAGTTTGCTTTGAAAGATTTGGAGAATAAGGAAATTTAATGATCGAAGTAATATTTTCCCTCAAAGCTTAATGAATAAACATGAAGTGTCTACTACCTAAAGTCTTTGTGATAGTTAAGGTTTGTGTTTGAGAGAACCCAGCGTAACACAGTACCTTAAAAGTCCATGTGAGCCTCTCCATCAGGAAAGAGCTGCTTAAGTTGGTTGGACTGATGCTGCGTCCATGTGGCAGTACCCAGAAGTAAAGAAGGAAAGAACGAGTTCTGCCAGAATGCAAGCTAAAAGCTGTCTCCATTCAGTAAGTGGGATCAGCAGAGACCTTTTGAGTCCTCCGAGGACCTCCGTTCACTGGCACAATATTTTCCTCGATAAATGGAAAACATTGAATTCATTCAAAGTTTCATTTTACTTGGATCCACAATCAGTGCTCGTGGGAGCAGCAGTCAAGAAATCCAACCTTATATTGCACCGGGCAAAGCTACTGCACAAGACGCCTTTAAAGATGACGTTCTGAAGACTACGGTGCGCCTGACTCAGGCCGTATACGTTCAATCGCTCATACACACGTGACAGTTAGAAAAGTTAGAATAAGGAAGACCACTGAAGAAATGATACCTTTAGATTATGATGTTTACCAAAAATACAGAAAGTATCGTGGGCTAACAGAAGAACAAACGAATCTGTCCTGGAAGAAGTACAGCCAGAATGTTCCCGAGAAGTGAGAGCTAAAGCCTTCGTCTCACAGACTTTGGACATGCTATCAGGAATGACCAATCCCTGGAGGTCAGCATCATGCTTGGTAAATTGGAGCATCAGTGATGAAGAGGAGACTTAGATGAGCTGAGCGGACACAATGGCGACAGCATTGGGCTCAAACTTAACAATTGTGAGGATGGTCCAGCCTTGGGAAGTATTTTGTTCTGTCGAATGAATTAGAACCAACACCCACCACAGCACCTTCCGATAACATATGTATCTACATCATTTTTATATATATTTTATATACATATATAATGTTTCCTTGGATTTTCTTTTAGCTGTAAGAATAGGATGACTTTTGCAATTCTATTACAGAAGCATGACTTAAAAAATAAAAGCTATGAATAATTGTTGATTTTGTTAATGATATTTAACATGCAGTTTATTTCATCAAAATCTTCAAATATATTTGCATTGTTACACATAGTACTTGAAGAACTATTAGGATCTTCTGTGACAAAAGCCTTTTTTATTCTTAAATTTTTGTTTTTCCCCTTTTGGGGAATTCAGTTTGCTGATTATTTACAGTCAGTCTTCAGATGATGAACTACTTCCATTCCTAATTGTCTGGATTTCAAATCTGTATGTAAATTAGAGCAGTTAGGTACAGTTTGTAGCTAACGTCAGCTAAATGCCTGTCTTACTATGTAATGTAGTTGTCTATGCGTAAACATCATTGAACAAAAACAAAAGCATCTTTAAAGTAACGATAATAATAATTAGCATCCATTTTTATTATAGACCATCGTATGTCCGTCAAATTTAAACATCATAGATGCTAGGGGAGTGGTCAGTAGCTGTGGGTTGTATGTAGTTTGGATGTTTGTAACTAGGCCCTACCTGTACCCATTCACTGTTTTTTAAAATTAGTCTCAGATTCATCACATCTAGAGCTTTCTTGTTTTCTCGCTCATTGAATTCCTTTTTACAGCTATTGTTTATCTATTCTTATAGGTATCATTTTGATTTAAAAAAAATTATTTCAAGAGGTTCTTCTTTCTCCCAAATAATTTATAATTGAAAGTTTCACTCCTTTATTTTCCGAATTTAATTTTAAGCAATAAAATCTTTGGGGTTTATGAATTTATCTAGAGATTACATTTTTGACTATAAAGCATACATTTGATATATAATTTTCTTCTTTCTTTTTTTGCAGTTCCGAGTGGACATTTCAGTCCATCTTTAATGGCAAAAACTCATTTATGATTTGTCTAGGACTGAAGCAGGCATGGGCAGAGCAGAAAGCAAAATGAATGTTACTATTCTTTAGAGTTAATGAGCATTGCAGGGTACAGCATTTATTATAACTTCCTGGTTAATAAAATAAGAATAGGAGCATCCTGGTTACAACATCAAAAGGAACAGTGTTATTAATTACAATGTCCGGATCTTGAGAACATAAGAGTACATTCTAAAATCAATCACTAGTGGGACTTTCCGAGATGGGAGGGGAAGGAAGCAGGTCACTGAGCTGTCAACAAGATGGCCCTACAGTGGCTCGTGCGCCTCTGTCTCATGAACACTCCTTCAAGTGTTGGAGAATAATGATGTTACCTTGAGAATAGGTGCACTGTCCCATGCTATGGTATTTTCTTTCTTTTTCAATAGTTGTATTAGGGGCTCATACAACTCTTATCACAATCCATACATACATCAATTGTGTAAAGCACATTTCTACATGCATTGCCCCTTTCATTTCTTAAAAGACTGTGATTATAATTTTCATTTCCTCTTTAATCTAGTGATTTTGACCATTCAGTCTTGGTAGCTATCATGGGTTTTGGTGTCACAAGGTTGCTTTTTCCTATAGCTAGTCTAAATTTACAGAAGGAGTATTGGGTATGAGGACTCTTCTTAAGTATTAAAAGCCTAATAATATTGTGACCCATTAATGAGTGTCTATTTACTCTGGGCTTCTTTTCTTTTTCTATTTTATAAACAATGAGGTGGTCCATTGGTAGAATACTCACCTTTCACACAGAAGACTAAATTTGATTCCAGGACAATATACTTCATACATAGTCACCACTGTCTGTCATTAGGGGCTTGCATGTTATTGCTATGATGCTGAAAGGTTTCAGCTAAGCTTCCAGACCAAGACAGATGAGGAAAAAAATCTACTTCCAAATATCAACCCATGAAAACTCTGGTCCAATCCCCAAGCAGTCGGTGATATGAGGGAGGTCCTGGGAAGGCTGTTCTTTGACGGTCCATGGGGTCACCATGAGTCACCAAGCCGACTTGAAGACAGCTAGTATTCACTAGAAGCTACTGTGAAATTGCCTCCTAGGAATCTTTATCAAACATCAAAATTTCAAACGGAACTTCTAGTAAATCACACACACAGCCCATCCCCTTCCACTCAAAGTTCTTGTTGAAAGAAAAACTGCAGATCTCTTGATAGGAAGTCCTTGCAACTCACTGCAGCTGGTGAGTGGAGGCAGCACGGCTCATTCTGTTGTCCCTGCTTCTGCTTACCCACACGACTTCTTCAGTAGTCGCCAGAAACAGTTGTTTGAAGGGAATAATTACAAAGGTCTCCTGGATTCAAATTATTTTATGGAAATTAATGTTAGAGATGCTCACAGCACTGGTTAAAAAGATGCTGCTAGCCATTGGGTTTCCTCCCACAAAAGACGCCTGAGGGGTTCGGAGGGGCAGGAGCAGGGAAAGGCTCTTGAGAGAAGAGGTCAAAGGCTCTACAGCCCAAGCTCCATTATTTCTACATGTTCTACTCCCAAAATACAACTGAAGCTAAAAGCAAGACTCATATACATTTCTTCTACTTTCAGTGAGATCCTGTAATGATGTCACATGAGATTCTTGTCAGAAATTAAAACAAGAAGCAGTTTTAAGGTGTCCTTCTTTCCCCAGGCGTCGAACTAAGCACTTTACCGGAGAGAGACTAAATGGAACCCCGCTTCCTCCTCTGGCGCATGTCAGATAAACTGGAGCCCCTCAGTTCAACCACGGCTCTATGTTCACCGCATACAGTGAATATAATATATGCCAAGCAGACATCCCTCCCCAAAACTTTGTCTCTTAATTCTTACTATCCTAATGAAATGATATAGTTCATGATCTATTAGTCTGATCTGCTGACAAAATGGGCTGGCAAGTAGGGGTGGGTAGGTGGGGAGCCGAGAGAACCCCTCCTGGGTATCCAAAGATACAGATAAGATCACCCATAACGCTCACATAGTCTTAAATCCACAGCAGGCAGCTGCAGCACACGCATCATGTGCCTCTGTTAAGGAAAATGGTCACCCCCAAACAAGCCCACTAACTCTAAAGAATAGTAACATTCATTTTGCTTTCTGCTCTGCCCATGCTTGCTTCAGTCCTAGACAAATCATAAATGAGTTTTTGCCATTACAGATTGACTGAAATGTCTACTCAGAACTGCAAAAAAAAAGAAAGAAGAAAATTATATATCAAATGTATGCTTTACAGTCAAAAATGTAATCTCTAGATAAATTCATAAACCCCAGAGATTTTATTGCTTAAAATTAAATTTGGAACATAAAGGAGTGAAACTTTCAATTATAAATTATTTGGGAGAAAGAAGAACCTCTTGAAATAATTTTTTTAAAATCAAAATGATACCTATAAGAATAGATAAACAATAGCTGTAAAAAGGAATTCAATGAGCGAGAAAACAAGAAAGCTCTAGATGTGATGAATCTGAGACTAATTTTAAAAAACAGTGAATGGGTACAGGTAGGGCCTAGTTACAAACATCCAAACTACGTACAACCCACAGCTATTGACCACTCCCCTAGCATCTATGATGTTTAAATTTGACGGACATACGATGGTCTATAATAAAAATGGATGCTAATTATTATTATCGTTACTTTAAAGATGCTTTTGTTTTTCTTCAATGATGTTTACGCATAGACAACTACATTACATAGTAAGACAGGCATTTAGCTGACGTTAGCTACAAACTGTACCTAACTGTTCTAATTTACATACAGATTTGAAATCCAGACAATTAGGAATGGAAGTAGTTCATCATCTGAAGACTGACTGTAAATATTCAGCAAACTGAATTCCCCAAAAGGGGAAAAACAAAAATTTAAGAATAAAAAAGGCTTTTGTCACAGAAGATCCTAATAGTTCTTCAAGTACTATGTGTAACAATGCAAATATATTTGAAGATTTTGATGAAATAAACTGCATGTTAAATATCATTAACAAAATCAACAATTATTCATAGCTTTTATTTTTTAAGTCATGCTTCTGTAATAGAATTGCAAAAGTCATCCTATTCTTACAGCTAAAAGAAAATCCAAGGAAACATTATATATGTATATAAAACATATATAAGAATGATGTAGATACATATGCTATCAGAAGGTGCTGTGGTGTTGGTTCTAATTCATTCGACAGAACAAAATACTTCCCAAGCCTGGACCATCCTCACAATTGTTAAGTTTGAGCCCAATGCTGTCGCCATTGTGTCCGCTCAGCTCATCTAAGTCTCCTCTTCATCACTGATGCTCCAATTTACCAAGCATGATGCTGACCTCCAGGGATTGGTCATTCCTGATAGCATGTCCAAAGTCTGTGAGACGAAGTCTTTAGCTCTCACTTCTTGGGAACATTCTGGCTGTCCTTCTTCCAGGGCAGATTCGTTTGTTCTTCTGTTAGCCCACGATACTTTCTGTATTTTTGGTAAACATCATAATCTAAAGGTATCATTTCTTCAGTGGTCTTCCTTATTCTAACTTTTCTAACTGTCACGTGTGTATGAGCGATTGAACGTATACGGCCTGAGTCAGGCGCACCGTAGTCTTCAGAACGTCATCTTTAAAGGCGTCTTGTGCAGTAGCTTTGCCCGGTGCAATATAAGGTTGGATTTCTTGACTGCTGCTCCCACGAGCACTGATTGTGGATCCAAGTAAAATGAAACTTTGAATGAATTCAATGTTTTCCATTTATCGAGGAAAATATTGTGCCAGTGAACGGAGGTCCTCGGAGGACTCAAAAGGTCTCTGCTGATCCCACTTACTGAATGGAGACAGCTTTTAGCTTGCATTCTGGCAGAACTCGTTCTTTCCTTCTTTACTTCTGGGTACTGCCACATGGACGCAGCATCAGTCCATCCAACTTAAGCAGCTCTTTCCTGATGGAGAGGCTCACATGGACTTTTAAGGTACTGTGTTACGCTGGGTTCTCTCAAACACAAACCTTAACTATCACAAAGACTTTAGGTAGTAGACACTTCATGTTTATTCATTAAGTTTTGAGGGAAAATGTTAAGTTTACTAGGAAACGGTTGGGTTATGCTAATGAGGATGCATGTGCAGCTGTTCATGATGTAGTCGCTTTGCGTAAGGGCTGCATCACAACTACACATGCACATTCCACCATCTGCCCCGCTCTTGTCTACTTGCTAGGGGTCCACTCTAGTCTAGTTGCTCACTGCTGCCACCCCAGGAAAATCATTATCGCAGTCAGATCCATCCTTTCTGCATATGCGTGTCCCTTTCTATTTGTCGTAAACAACTTTCTGAAGGCCATTTTTAACAACCATCCATTTCAACACCTTTTGTTTGTCAGCAGTTTCTTTCTTGCTCTGGGTCTTGTGGTTAGATGGGGGAGAGCCAGTGTATCTGCATTGGCCATCCAGCTTGTCTCATCATGATGTTGTTCATTGGTCCAGTTCTAAGGATTTTTCCCCTTCTTTACAATGAGTTGTAATCCATACTGAAGATCATAGACTTTGACCATAACCAGTAAGCGTTCCAGTCCTCTTAGATTTCAGATAGCAAAATTGTTTCATCGTCTATAGTAGGTTGTTAATGAGTCTGCCTCCAATTGACATGAAGCATTTTTTTTCTTTCTTTTTCTTCACGCAGTCCAACCTTTTGGATTATTTGCTCAAAATATAGATTGAATAAGTATGGTGGAAGGTTATAAACCTGACATATGCTTTTCTGATTTGTAACCACTCTCTAGTCCCTTGTTCTGCTCAAACAACTGCCTTTTGGTCTATGTACAGGTTCCACTTGAACACAATGAAAATTTCTGGAATTCTCATTCTTCACAATGTCACTCCCATGGTTGTCATGACCCATACAGTTTAATGCATGTGTATAGTCAATAAAACACATATATACATCTTTCTGATATTCTCTGCTTTCAGCAAAGATCCATCTGACTTCAGCAATGATATCCCTCATTCCACGCCCTCTTCTGAATCCAGCTAAATATCTGGCAGCTCCTGTGAATAACCAATTTTTATTTGATTTGGATACTAAGGATATTATTTGATAATTTCCACATTCTGTTGTGCCACCTTTCTTTGGAATGGGCACAAATATGCATCTCTTCCAGTTGTTAGGTCAGGTAGCTGACGTCCATATTTCTTGGCATAGACTAGTGAGTGTTTCTAATGCTGCATCAATTTTTTGAAACATTTAAATTGCTTTTCCCTTAAATCCTGGAGGCTTATTTTTCATTAACACTTTTATTGCCAGCTTCTCTATAGTTTTGTCTTAGTTGGATCCACAATCAATGCTCAGGGAAGTGGCAGTCAAGAGATCAAAAGACGTATTGCATTAGGTAAATTTTCTGCTGAAGAACTCTTCAGAGTATTGAAGAGCAAGGGCTTACTTTAAGGACTAAGGTACACCTGACTGAAACCCTGATATTCTTCATTGCCTCATATGCACGTGAAAGTTGGATATTGAATAAGGAAGAATTGGTGTGGTTGGATTGTGCTGGAGAAGAATATTGAAAGTACCGTGGACTGCTGAAAGGACAAACTGACCTGTATTGGAAGAAGTAAGACCGAGTGCTCCTTAGAGGCAAGGATGGCAAGATTTTGTCTTATCTACTTTGGACATATTGTCAGGAGAGATCAGTCCCTAGAGAAGGACATCGTATTTGGTAAAGTGGAGGAGTGCAAAAAAGAAGGTCCTGGATGCAGTGAATTGACCCAGTAGCTGCATCAATGGGCTCAACCATAAGAACAATTGTGAGGGTGGTGCAGGATGATGGGCGTGTTTGTTCTGTTGTGCGGAGGCTCACTTTTAGTTGGAACCAACTTGATGGCACCTATCAACAACAACAATAACAACAACAACACTTTCATTGAATCTTGGGTTTCTTCCTTCTATATTGTTGGTTCTTGATTATATGCTATCTCTTGAAATGATTGAATATCAACCAGTTTTTTTTTTTTGGTACAGTGACTCTGCATATTTTTAGATGCCATTTCATAACTCCTTTGACCTTGTCATTAGTGTTCAATTCATCAAATCTGTTCTGGAAATGATCACTATATTCAAGTGGGATGTACTACAGGTTCTGGCTGGGGGGGTGTGTGTGCCAGAAGGACAGGGTATGTCCCCATGGGGCTGCCTTGGGTAGGCAGGAGTGCTTCAGGGGAGTTTGTCAAATGTGTCTCTCTGAGCAACCAGTGGCCCTAGGGGAGCAGCTGGAGCGCAGACCAACTTTGGGTTACTGCAGCAGGGGAGTGACTGCCGGTCCCCCCCCCCATACTACCCCCCCTAAGGGCCTCCTTCCTGATATTTGGGCTTTCATGGAATCGTTTAAATTCCATTCAACTTCAACCTGAATTTGCATTGAACAATTGATGGTCTGTTTCCATTTCAGTTGGATCTTGTCTTTATTTGGGCTGATTATTAAGCTTCTCCACTATTTATTCCCACAGGTTTAGTCAGTTTGACTTCTGTGAATCCCATCTGGTGAGGTCCTCATGTATAGTCACCATTTTTAAAAAAATTGTAGTTTTAGTGAATCAGTCATGGACCTTGCAAACTTCCGTCATTCAAACTCGAGCTTCTTTTCTGTCACCAAGACCATATTTTCCAGCTACCAGTTCTTCTTCTTGGTTCCCCGTGTTCACATTCCAATCACCAGTAACTTTGATTACATGTGTTTTATCAGTTTCAGACTTAAGAAATGGATAGAATTCTTCAATTTTCATCAATAGCTTTAGTGGATGGTGCATACATTTAAACAATCATTGTATAACTGAATGTATTTTAAGCATCTAGATATTATCTTATCACAGACAGAGTTGTACTTTAAGATAGATCCTGCAATTCTTTTTATCCAAATGGGATACTAGCTCCCTTGAATTTGTAATTTTCAACATAGTAAATCATATGAATGCACAATGAAAAAGTGGTCAACACATACCTATTTCAGTTCACTAATACCTAGGATATAAGTCTTTATTCAGGTCATTTCATTTTTGATGACTTCCAATTTTCCTAGATTCTCATCTGTACATTTCACATTCCATTATCATTGGATGTGTGCAGCTGCTTGTTGTTTTGTTTTTTCCTTTTACTTGTGCCCCATCGACAAATGAAGGTTCCAAAAGCTTTTCTAAACCCAGGACATTGGGGTTCCCTCTACTTTGAGGAGGTTTTCCTTCGTTGTGTTATGAGTGCCTGCCCGGCTGAGGGGTTCACCTTGTGGCATTGTATCCGGCAGTATTGTACTGTGATACAGAAGATTGTCAGTGGCTAAGCCCTTGGCATTGGACTGCGTCTTTTCCACTAGTCTGTTCATAGGCAGCAAACGCTGCCGAAACCTGCTCACCATGGGTAAACCTGCTGGTATTTGAAATCCTGGGCATAGCTGCCAGCATCACATCAGTGCTTCAGCCACCAAAGTACAAGAAGGTAGTAACCAACTAGGGATGTGCACAGACACAGATACCGACATGTTAGCATGTTGCTGTTGCTAAGTGCTGAGTCCATTGGTCCTCAAAGAATGCTTACGTGACAGTGTAGAACTAAGTGTCCTTTAGAGTTCTTCAGCCAGTAGTCTTCATGGGAGCCGATCGCCATCCCAGAGAGCTGTGGATGGGATTCAGATCATTAGTCTTTTGGTTAGCAGTTGACCACTTAACAGTTGTGTTACCAAGTCTCCTTTATATATACATGGGACCCCGCTGGCATTTGGGGTTAAGAATTGGGCTACTAATTAGAAAGTCAGTGTTTCAAATCCACGAGCAGTTCTGAGGGAGGAAGATGAGGCTTCTTTTGAAACCCTATATAGTGTCACTGTGAGTTGGGATTGACTCTTTGGCAGTGGGTTGCTGTCTTTTTAAAAATACCTATGCATGAATATATCTGGACCAATAGGTGACATCACGATAAACAGAGACGATTGAAGTTGTCAAGGATTTCATCCTGCTTGAAGCCACAACTAAGTCTAGTGGAAGCAGCAGTCAAGAGAGCATATGATGCATTGCATTGGTAGATCTGCTACACAAGACCTCTTTTGCACGTTGGAATGTAAATATGTTACTTTGAGGACTTAGGTGTATCTGACCCAAGCCATGGTATTTTTAATTGCCTTATTGGACATTTGAATAAGGGAGGCCAGTGAAGAATCGATGAATTTAAATTATGGTGCTGGTGAAGAATACTGAAAGTACTATGGACCTGCAAAAAGAACAAAGGGATCTGTCTCGGAAGAAGTACACCCTGAATTCTCCTTAGAGCCAATGATGGTGAACATGTTATCAGGAGAGACCAGTCCCTGGAGAAGGACATTATGCTTGGAAAAGGGGTGGTGGGTGGTGGGGGAAGGGTGGGAAGTGAGGAAGAGGAAGGCTCTCAGTGAGATGGATTGACATCATGGCTTCAAAAACGGGCTCAAACCTAAGCACAGTTGTGTGGATGGCCCCGCCCCCGGTGATGCTTTGTTCTGCTGTACACAGGGCTGCTTCGAGTCAGAACCAACTCAAAGTCACCCAACACCACCACCAACAGTACTGCCTAAACATTGCTGTGTCTGAGAAGGCTGGAAACATGCGATAAGCCCATGTTAAAGAGTATGCCCATTAAAATGTCAAAATAAAGTGCTTAGCGTGTTGTCTTTTTGGCCTTCAGAAACTTTTTCAGGTCAAGTACCTGAAGTTACGTGTCTAATTGTTAGCTCTTATAAAATCGAAGCAGGAACAAGTATGAAATAATGAATACTATTGGCACATAGAGAATTGGAATTAGGCTTCATTTGATTTATAAAAACAACAAAACAGTAAGATCTAGGTTCACGGTTGTGGAGCACTTATGTGTCTTTATTAATGTGTATATATTTATAAACACATTTATGAAAAGCTAGAAGTAATAAAAACCCACCAGAATAGCTGAGTTCTAAAAGGAAATTCTGCCCTTGTTACCTTCCATCTGATGAGCAGTCCTTTGCAGCTGGAACTTGGGGGAGAGCAGCTCCCTTGGAGCAACTTGATGTTCTTCCAGGTTTATTTTAGGTGTTATACCATCTAAGTAATATTAGACAGCAATAAGGGTAGGAACATTTCTGTCATTTTCATTCAGTAGACAGGGCAGTAACCTATGTGTGCTACGTGCCTCTCAGTCAGCAACAGAGGGCGAAGCAGCAGGAACTGGTCCGAGGTGAATTGTGAGAAATTAAATGTAGTTAAAAATCCAACCTATAGTGTCAATGCTTCATGATGTTTATTCTTAAGAATTGAGACATTAATGGAAATCCCTTTCCATTATATATGGGCAAAGCTCACAGCTCTTTTTGGTGCAAATGGCTGCTTGGCTAAGGCTGGAAGTTCTCGTTCACAGGCATCTCAGAAGATAGCCTGGTGAGCTGGTGCTGCAAGAGGAGCTATCGGAACCCCTATGGAACATACCTCTCCTCCGATCCACAGGGGTTTCCGTAGGCCAGAGTCCACTAGATGGCAACTGGGAACTGGTATTACTACTAACCAGCTAGAAAGATATTTCATTGTGATCGTTCAGAAAAGATTTTTCTGTTACATAAAAAGTGGAGTTAGGAAACATTAACTGATAATGATAATGGCTTTAAGAGCTGTTTAGCAGAAGAAATATTAACTCAGCACCGCAGATTGTTTTTAAATGGAAAGGAAAAGAACACACTGCTAAATTATGAAATAACAGTGTTCAATTTACTGAATTGTCCATACTATACTGCTGAATCATTTTAGTGTGTTTTTGTATTTAATTTATATTAAGGTTAGTTAAAGGATTGGGACATACCTGTCCTTATGTGGGAGAGGCAAATTAAAGAAAAACACAAAACTTTCTGCATCTTCATGATCTTAAAACAAACAAAAACACTGTTACCTCACAGGATAAATAGAAATTTATTTATCTCTCTAGCCCTTCTTAGTCCTCACATGCTGGCATGCATTCCTACGTGCCCCCTCCCACCCCACCCCCCTACACTCAGGTGGATACAGTGACACACACAACATACTTAGGTGTGCTGTGCACACACACACACACAGGCTCCTTGCTTTTACTCTGATTGATACAGGTAGAAATGCATAGATACACTCTTCTTCAAGCGAACACAGACACACAGTTGCTCGGGTCAGGGCACGCACGCAGGCACACGTGCACAGCCAGTCAGGCTGAATGACACACAGTCACAATTACTCAGGCTAAAGCAAACATTCAGCCACACACACCACAAACACACAATCAGGCTGACACATGCACATGAATCGTTTCACACGGATATACGTATGCATAGAAAGAAGATTAAACATACCCACACAAACCTGTGGGTACGGAGTCCTGCAGCCTACTCCTCTTTTCTATCTTCATTCCTTTATAGTTGACTTCTGCCCGTCATCCCCTGATTGACATAGTCTTGGTCTTTGGCTTAGGGAAGGATGACTCGGACCACTTACTTCTTGTGATTACTTTCGGAGAGCGAATGATGATTGTGATCTGGCTTATTTTTGTTATTTGCCTTTGCATGTCATTTATTAAAAAGAATTTTATGACTTATTCTACTTCCACACGTGCAAGTGGATGCTGAGGAGAGGATTATGTAAGTAGACGAGAACATTGCCTAGCACACAGATTTGTTGAGTCAAAGGGTCACATGAGACCAATGAAGACTATTGTGAAATTCAGAAAAGAGTGCTTTTATTGGGTCATGTTGAAGATAAGTGTTCTGTGTAATCTTGCACTATGTCTTGTTCTGTATTTTAATTGATTGATTAAATACTTTATGATGGAGCAGTGAGGCTGCTCAGTGTTTCGAAGGAGACAGAATAAAAAGGTAAGCAGCCGATTTGCCTTCTGGAAAGTTGGAGTGCTTCGTTTGTGAATGCCATATGGAGAATAAATATGTGTGATATGTCATCTTATGTTTTCAAGCTAGCTTCAAAGGCCCTCCCTCTTCAAGGTGAAAGCTTGATCTTTGTGTGTGAAGACATCAGAAAGCCCCATCTGGGACACAGTTCATGTTTCTTTAAGAAAATCCAGAGATTGCACTTCTGGGACTTTGCTCCTAATGAAGAGAAAGGAAAGCCATCCCTCTGTAAATTGCCCCAGTCCGTTGGTAAACGCCATGTAAACCTTGAGACAGACCCGGAGACTTAAATTGGCCAACGACTTCCCTTTTAAAAGGATAGTTCATTTGGTTCCTACTGCTCACAATTAGGAAGCCTGGGCTATCTAGATATTTTTAGTGCAGAACACTTCATTTCCCATCCCAGCACCCAATACCATGCCTGGTTCATAGTTAATACTAAAATAATTATTTCATTCACTCACTCACATACATATTTAAAAGCCCCTACTACGTCACAGGCACATACTCAAGAATATTAAAGAAGTAAATGTAGGTACATTGTTCTGAGACAATAATCTGGTCTTGCACAAAGACAAACACGAACACATAACTTTACTAGGTGATGATATATGATGTGGAAAAATACATAAAAATAAAGCATGAGAAGGAAACGGGTTGCTAAATTATTTTTTAGTTTGACAAACCACTTTACTTTATTATTTTAATTGATAAATCATTTTATTGGGGCTCTTACACCTCTTATAACATTCCGTACATCTATTGTATCAGACACATTTGTACATATGTTGCCATCATCATTTTCAAAACATTTTCTTTCTGCCCTGGCCCTTGGTATCAGTTCTTTTTCCCTCCCTCCCCCATCCTCCCACCCTCGTGGACCCCTGATAAATGATAAATGATAATTATTTTCATATCTTAGACACCATCCACTGCCTCCCTTCGCCCATGTTTCTGTTGTTCATCCCCCTGGGGTGGGGGTGAATGTTGATCATTGTCGTCGGTTCCTCATTTCTCCCCTTTCTCCCCCCAAGTTCCCCCTGCCCTCATGGTATTGCTACTCCCATTACTATTCCTGAGGGGTTCATCTGACCTGGATTCCATGTATCGAGAGCTCTTAGGTGTACCAGTGTACATGCTCCAGTCTAGCCGTATGTGTAAGGTAGAACTGTGGTCATGATAGGGTTGCTACGTTTTATACAGGTATACCAGGTAGAAGGAACAGCAGGTGCAAATTCCCTGAAGCTGAAAAGCGGAAGGATACTAGACCTGTTGGTGGGTAAGATGTGCGACTACTCAAGGTCCTATCACAGGGGACAAGCTAGGGGAAGGCGTTGGGGTTTTCTTAAGGGCTATGGCTTGGAATTTACTGAGGAATTATTGGAGGGTAAGGAGCTGAGAAAACACATGATCTGAACTATATTTCTGAAGACTCACTCTAGCTATTGTGGGAAAATTAGTCTGCAGGGTATAAGAGGTGAGGGACAGTACTATCTGAAGGACCAAAGCAATCCAAGTGAGAGGTGATTTTGGCTTGAAGTCGATTGAAAGTGATGGGAAGTGGCTAGTCCCGGTGCATATTCTGAAAGTAGAACACGTTAGCTAACACTCTATTAGAAGTTGGCAAGAAGTTTTGTCGATGACTCAAAGGCTTCTAACCTGAATAACGAGAAGAATTCAGTTTTTGTTTAGTAAAATGGTTAGTGATTTGAGGAGTCACGAGTACTTGGGAGTTTGTGAATAAGTTTTATAAACATCCGAGTAAAGTAGATTCTATACAAATCTTAGGTTCAGGTGAGAATGAAACTTACGTGGCGTCCGTCTGTATGTGTAATATATAGATAAACTGTCAGGGTACAGAGGTATTTAAAGTAAAACGTCTTATGAGGTGACCTTGTGAGTGCATGAATAGAAGGGAAAGGAACAAGGACTGAAGATTGGGACATTCAGACCCCATTTTAGAGGAAGAGTAAAGAGATCCAAGAAGAATTGACAACTGTGGTAGGAATCAATGTATCTCCTGTGGAGGTAAAAAATATCCTAAATATCAAACTTTTCCAAAGTACTGTCTGCCTCCATCATCTCTGACATCAACTAATACTCCTCCCCTCAGGATGCCATCTCGTAGCACGTTGCTAGGTGCTGTCGAGCGCGTTCTGACTCAGTGACTATATGCACACTAAAATGAAAACACTGCCCAGTCCTGTGCCATCCTCACAATGGCTCCTGTGTTCAGCCCATTGTTGCAGCCACTGTGTCAACCCATCTCATCCAAGGCCTTCCTCGTTTTTGCTGCCCGTCCACCTTGGCAAGCATGGTGTCTTTCTCTAGGGACTGGTCTCTTCTGACAACATGTTCAAAGTCTATGAGATGAAGCCTCTCCATCCTTGCCTCTCAGGAGCGCTCTGACCGTACTTCTAAGACAGCATGGTATTGTTCCCTTTTAGAAGTCCGGGGTACTTTCAATAGGCTTCTTGAGCACCACTGTTCAAATACATCCACTCTTCTTTGGTATTCTTTCTTTAATATACATGCTTATGAGGCAGTTGAAAATACCAAGTCTTTAGTGAGACACACCTTAGTCCTCAAATGAACGTTCTTGCTTTTCAATACTCTTAAGACGTTTTGTGCACCTCACTTACCTAATGCAACTCTTCTTTTGATTTGTTCACTGCTGCTTCCATGAGCATTGCTTGTCGACCCACACAAGACAAAATCTTTGACAACTTCAAACTTTTCTCCATTTATCATGATGTCACCTATTGGTCCAGTTGTGAGTATTTGGGTCTTTTTTACATTGAGTTGTAGTCCATACTGAAGGCTGCAATCCTTGACTTTCATCAGCAAGTCCTTCAAGTTCGCACTTTCAGCAAATAAGGTTGTGTTATCTGTATGTCACAGGTTAATGAGCCATCCTCCAGTCCTCATGCCACATTCTTCTTCATATAATCCAACTTCTCTGATGTTTTGTTCAGCATAAAGATTGAATAAGTATGGTGAGAAAAGCCATACAAGTTCCCTGTGAGCACAATGAGGTGTTCTGGAATTCACAGTTATCCACAGTTCATTATGATCCACAATATAAAATTCTTTGGCATAGTCAATGAAACACAAGTAAACATCTTTCTGATATTCTCCGCTTTCAACCAAGATCCATCTGACATCAACAATTATTTTCCTTGTTCCATGTGCTTCTGAATCCAACCTGAACCTCTGGAATCTCCCTGTTTATGAAATGCTGCAACCATTGTTGGATGATCTTCAGCAAAATTTTACTTACATGTGATATCAGTGATAGTGTTCTGCAATTTGAGCATTCTGCTGGGCCAGCTTTCTTTGGAATAGATACAAATATAGATTTATTCCTGTCAGTTGGTTAAATAACTATTGGCATGGATGAGTGGGTATTTCCAGTGCTTCATCAACTTCTCGAAACATTTCCATTGGTATTCCATGGATTCCTGCATGCTTGTTCTTGGCTAATGCTTTCAGTGCATCTTCAGCTTCTTCTTCAGCAGCATTGGTTCTTGCTCATATGCTACCTCGTGAAATGGTGGAGTGTAGACTATTTCTTTTTGGTACAATGACTGTGTATTCTTTTGATGCTTCCTACATCCTTCAATATTTTGCCCATAGAATCTCTCAAGATTGAAACTTGAGGTTTAAATTTCTTCTTGAGTTTTTCAGTTTAAGGTATGCTGAGCATGTTCTTCTGTTTTGGTTTTCCAACTCTTAGTCTGCACATTTCAGTATAATGCTTTGTCTTTTCAAGCTGCCCTTTGCAATTTCTTGTTCACGTCTTTAACTTCATCATTTCTTCCACTTACTATAGCTAATCTATGATTAAGAAGAAACTCAGAGTCTTTTCTGACTGACTTTGATCTTCTTTCCTGTCATCTTTATGACCCTTGGCTTTCTTCATGTATGGAGTTCCGCAGTCCTCCTCCAGGTCTCCCTGTCTTCTGTCATCAGTGTTCATTGTGCCAAATCTAGCTTTGACATGATTGCAAAATGTAGGTGAGATACACTCAAGGTCATATTTTGGCCCATGTGGACATATTTTAATTTTCTTCAACTTTAACCTTAACTTATATCTGAGCAATCGGGATGTTAATAAAATCATTCTCTTGGAAACAAGATCGTAATTGCATTTGGCCTTCTAGGTAAATGGTTTCATGTAACTAGTATACATTTAGGAAAACAGAAACCCTGGCCAGTTCTTTTCACAAGTTTTAATTAGCTCTATCTTTCTTTCTTCTTTCACAATCTCGTAATTTTTCTCCAGTTCCCTAACACCTTTTAACCTACATGGATCTCAGTCGACGACCCCGACTCACAATTGATTCAAATAGTAAGAGTGAGTTTGATGCATGTTCTGGGCTCATTTCCTGCTTAAAAATCTTTTTATATTTGCCTCATCCATTGGCTCCTACTCACAATAATCAAAGTAAGCACGCATCTTGGGCAAGTTCTCTTGATAACTCTTCCCTTCAGAATCCTTATGTTAGATGCTGCCAAGGTGTTTTCGACTCACAGTGACCCCACGTACAACAAAGCTGACCGCTATTTGGGCGCATGCCATCCTCCGAGTTGTTATGTTTGAGCCCATTGTTGGAGCACTGTGTCAATGCATCTCGTCCTTGGCGCATTCAGTATTCCCTTCTCCCATGGCTTCATTCTCTTACTCCCTAGATTGCTTCTTTCAGCTCACAAATGTGTCTGCTCAGAACACTTCCATCTTCAAAAGACAGGCTGTTCTCAGATCTGTATTCGTATTTAGCCAGATTTTAAAAATTCAAATATGTTGTTAAGTATTTTGAAAAAAAATGATGAAAATAACTGTTCCAAGTCCCACTTTTCAGAGATGATTATTGTATGTATTTACTTTCAGTTAGTTCTCTATATCTTTACTGAATTCAGATCCAATTATGTGTAGACCAATTAAAGTTTACCTTTTATTCACCTCACATTACATCATTTTGAAGATGGTTATTTTACATAGCTAGAGAATTCAATACTATGGTCTATTGTGATTTACATATTCATTATTTTGTCAGACTTTTACTTAGTTTCTATTTTTGATATAAACTATGGTGAATATCTTTGTACATAAATCTTTTACTACATTTCAAATTATTTTCTAGGTGAGAGTCTGTAAGAATTTGCTGAGTCAAACGATATATACTATTTTATGACTCTTCTTAGATATTGCCAAATTGTTTTAAAAAATGATCCTGCCAATTTATATGCCTCTCTCCTCACAATTTATATGCTTCTCCCACAAAATGTTTTTGATTGAAACTTTAGATTTCTTTTTATTTTTTGCTTTATGAAACAATCTTGGCTAAGTGTTTTCTTATTTCCTATATTGGTATTTCTTTCTTTTTTTATGTCTCTTATTTCTTTTATCTATCTATCTATTTATTTATTTATTTATCTATCTATCTATTTATTTATTTTTAACATTTTATTAGGGGCTCATACAACTGTTATCCCAATCCATACACACATCAATTGTGTAAAGCGCATTTGTACATCGTTTCTCAAAAC
>NW_022103899.1:5702173-5724372 GCF_000313985.2 Echinops telfairi | reverse complement strand
GGCACCACGCCTTGTTCCCAATGTCCACCCTCATCATTCCCTGGGGATCTTGCTGCTCCCCTCCCCTGCTGTTCCACTGCACTCCCCCAGTACTTTCTTGATTAGTATGAGGGTTAATCAATTTTCATGTTTCCATTAGTAGTTTATTTTGCTGTACCTATTTCTTTGTGTCATTGCCCATTTTCCATGATCCATGCTAGAGATTTAGTATCTTTTATTGTTTACTTTTTAGCTTAATGTTATTAACCATTTCTGTCACCTTTGCTGCAATTTTCTCCTATTTTTTTGCTTTTGATTTTAATAATTTTAAACTTTGGGTAGTCAAATGCTCAATTTCCAGTGGAAACATGGTTTTAGTGTCTGGATTCCAAATTCAGAATCAGATTCAAGTAATAATTTGGCATATTTCAAAGTATTTTAATTTCAGAGGGAAAAGTTAGATTGATCAATAAGTCCATTGTAGACATTTGTATAACCTTTTGATCAAACATTGTCAAAATTCTCTTTCATACATCATATGAAAATAAACGTTAAGTAGAATAAAGACTTAAAGACAAAGCAAAATAAAACCAAACGCCAAAAGTATGTGAAAATGCCTCCTTGGATATTTATATATCCACGGGTGATATAAATACTCTTCCTATACATGACAGCAAAGGCAAAAGAATTTGGTTTTGGATGGTTTGCTATTTAATTTTCAAAGGTTCCTTTTAATGGAAATGTAAAAACCTATTTTACAATCATTGAAAATGATGATGGCAGTGCCCATCTGTATCTATTGACAGGAAAAGTGTGTGCTTGTTGTGGAAATTGAAAGCCTCAAGTGAAAAAGCTAGTATGGCCCTTTTTATATAAAACCATCTATCTATCTGATATACTGTAAAACTTTATTAAAATCTCCCAGGATGGTAAGAAAAATGAACAAACTTTTATTTTTAAAAGATGGCATGGTGGTGAATGTTTATATCAGTTTAGATTCTCTCTCCACTATTTTTTCGCAAATTGTTCAGCAACACAAAGTGTGAACAGTCTCCTTATTTTTGTTCCGCTTTCTTTTCCATCAGTTTAGTTTCCATGCCATTTTCATTCTTGTCTTTGTTTTAAAGTATTGCTGGTCGTTAGGTCTCGTATAGATGATCTTTAATTACAGAAGGCAGGCAGTACCCGTGGGTGATCGTCTTTATTTGGGGAGTCAATTTGTTATTTAGCTTAAAGTAAAGGTCATCTCAGGTGTTAGTTTCAATTGAAGCTTAAAGTATACCTAAGGGTGTTTGTCTCCAGGCATCTTCTAGTCTCAACTGGTCCAGTGAGTCTGTTTTGTTTTGTTTTGTTTGCTTTTTTGAAGAATTTGAGGCTCTGGTCCAGATTTAGCTCCCAATCTATTAGGGTTTTTCTGCTGTGTCCATGGTCAGGCACCTCTATCATATTTTGAAGTGTTTTATATGATTTGTATAAACTGCCACCTCTTGCACATTAGTTTCCTCTGCATGCCATGCATATTATATGTATATGTACATTGTTTAAATGGACTCTTTATAGAGAAAAGACAGGTCATCTTTCTGATCTCGGAGCAGATGAAGCTGTTGTTTGTGTAGAATTTAGTATTACAGACTATTAGTCCTATGGATTGATTTCTTCTTTGGACAAACTTTCTTGTTTGATTTTGGTCACAGTTTAGGACTTTGAATTTCCCATGTGTAACTTTCCCAATTACATAAGTAAATAAAGGTATATAGTGAAAAAAAATCCACTTTTTTGTTTTTAGTTATTTTTCTCTATTTTTAAAGGCTTTATCAGCTAAGTGGTGTCTATTTTTAAATATTTCCTTTTTTAAGTCTTTCATCTACAATTTATCTTGATGTGTGATTTGGAGAGATAATATAAGTAGTGAGTTTTTCAAGTAGTTGGTCAATTGTCACAGCACCATTTTATTAGATAATTACTTACTAATTTCTAATGCCCTGCCTTATAAAGCCTCACTAACGTCTTATCTCCTACTATTCATTTGAGAACAATTCTATTGCACTGATAGGGCTATCTGTTCTTGTAACATTATCTCCCTCTTGATTATTGTGGCATAGTATTGCATTTTAATACTGATAAGACAACTCCCTTATTACTTTTCTTTTTGGAGCATTGTTATGTATCTTATTTTCAAGAAGAATTTTAGATTTAAAGTTCATTTCCCCATGTCCCTTAAACAAGGTATACTGAACGCATGCCACTTTTTTCTCTTGATAATTCAAAGCCATGATTCTGAATCATCATGAACAACGTACTGTTTGATGGGTTGATCATAGTCATATGGATTCTGTGCTTGTATTTCAAGTGACTCCTGACCATAAAGTTTTTCAAAATTTCTGTTTCCCAATATTTTCCTTTACTCCTCCTTCCAGGTGCCATAGCCATGCCGTTTCCAAACAGTACACTTCTTCTCTTCTAAAGCGTCGCAACCTTTGAACTTCAGGATATGCGAGGATGACATGTTTAGTGCTATATTGTGAAATAAGACGAAATGGTTAAACTCTGTTTTGAATTTTGATATCAGAACTTTATGCATATTTCTATTCTTAGCCATGTGCTATGTAACTTCAGTTGCCCGGCTAAATGGCTCTGGTTTTGTGTGGTGTCACTATGTTTGAATAGTAGTAGAGATATGAGTTTGGGAAAGCTATGACAGCATAACTATTATAATTTTATGGTAAATAGATATATTGAGTAGATTTTTTTATATTTTATAAGATATTGCATTAGTATTTTTAATATATTGTTGTAGTAGATTATTGTCAAAAAATAAAACAAACCAAACTCGCTGCCATTAGTCGATTCTGACTCTTGGTGACCCTAGAAGACTGAGTAGAAATGCCCATGTAGGTTTCTGAGGCTATAAATCTTTTAAAATTTTTATTTATTTAAATCATTTTTTTGGGGGGGGGGTCGTACTACTCTTATCACCATCATACATCCATCCATATGTCAAGCACATTTGTACATTTGTTGCTGTCATCATTCTCAAAACATTTTCTTTCTACTTGAGCCCTTGGTATCAGCTTCTCATTTTCCCCATCCCTCATGAACCCATGATAATTTATAAATTATTATTATTTTTTCATGTCTTACACTGTCCGATGTCTCCCTTCACCCACTTTTCTTTTGTCCACCCCCCTGGGAGGGGGTTATATATAGATCATTGTGATCAGTTCCCCCCTTCTCCCCCACCTTACCCTTACTCTCCTGGTATCACTACTCTATTTATTGGTCCTGAGGGGTTTATCTGTCCTGGATTCTCTGTGTTTCCAGTTCTTATCTGTACTAGTGTACATGCTCTGGTCTAGCCAGATTTGTAAGGTAGAATTGGGGTCATGATAGTGGGGGGAAGGAAGCATTAAAGAACTAGAGAGTTGTATGTTTCATCGGGCTATAAATCTTTACAGAAGTAGAATGAGTGATTTTTCTCCCTCATAGTGGTGCTTTTGAAATGCTGGCCTTGCATGTAGCACCTGAAAGCATAACCCAATCCATGATACATATGTGGTCAAACCCCAAAGTATTACTACAAAATTATATAAACCTTTATGGGACAAAATATAAAACTGTGATGCTATCGTTTTTCTACATATTTGCCATCTAGGTCTACACACTGATGAGGGTGGTGTGTCCATCTCTGTAACCATTCTCTGAAAAATCCTGTGCTTCTCTGCTCATCCAGTGCCCAAATGGAAGTTTGGGTATCTTTGAGGGACTCAAATAGTTTTCCTCTTAAATGTCCTTTAAGCTTTGGAGACAAACAAACAAATAAACAACCAAACGACAAAGCCTGATGGGATGGGATTGGGCTGTAGAGTATGTGCGGTAAGACTTTCCAGAAAAATTCTTCTAGGGAAGGCCATGCTACCCTTGAAGAATGAGCAGGTGCATTGACATGAAGGAACTAATTAGTACAACTTTCCTGACCTTTTTTAACCAATGTAATTTTCTAGTTTTTTCCACACTTCTTCAAAACAAGCCCCTATAATCATCTTGTGCCATTTAAGAAAATCTATCAAGATTTCCACTTTACAATATCACCCAAACAGTCAACATACCCAGAGTTGACTTTTCTGCCTTGAATTTAACTGGCCTAACTAATCTCCCGTGGAAGCTACTGTTTCGCTTGGACTTAAATTTGAAGGCATCCGACTGAGACTAAGACAAGTGTCTCACTGAGAGAATTTGTTTGCAGCCATCCACTGGTCATAGAGACATGTTTAAACACCTTCTGTTTGGAATAAACTCATGCATGTATGAACAATGGAAATACTTTTTGCCTTCATATATATTGATCTGTTTTAATAAGACATAATCCAATGGCAAGAAATACAGAAGCGAAAAAGAGCTTTGCTGAAATGTGGCGTTCTCTTCATGAGGCAGGGTCCTTTACAGGTCTTACTTCATTGGGCTGCCCTTCTTTCCATTTGAGTCATAGATGTGTAATTGCATCACTGTTTATTCTAAAATTTAGGTGGTAGGCTATAAATGGGCAAAGCAATTGCCAGTTAACCAAGAGATCAAATGATTTTATTTCCTCTTCATTTATTCACCTTTTGACAATCCTAGAGAGTAGTTCTCAACCTTCCTAATTCCTAGACCCTTTCATACAGTTCCTCACGTTGAGGTGATCCCTCCACCATAAAATTATTTTCGTTACTACTTCATAACTGTAATTTTTCTACTGTTTGTTATAAATTGGGCGACCCCTGTGAAAGGGTCATTTGACTCCCAAAGAGGTCAAGACCCACAAGTTCAGAACTGCTGTCTTAGAAGTATTAATTATAATTTGACAGTTACCAAACCTCATTTAGAACTATTAACCCTGAGTATTTTCTATATGGAAAGTAGCCACAAACTCTCGGTAAAAAGGTGGTAAAATTTTTTATTTTCACATTTCACCTGCTATTATCTGCCCTGTGGCATGTTTTGTCAGGAAAGGACAAACATGTTGCTGAAATTTTGATAAACATTGTGCTTCTAATTTTATTTTGTTGTTAGTCATAATCTTGTTAGTCATCAAAATAAACACAATTACTTTGTTTTTGAAAAAAACTAAGTGGTAATGTCATTGCAATAGGAGAAACAATGTGTTTTGTTAAGTCTCTAAAGGGAAGCGGGACCCATCAAAGTCAAGGCCCTGGACTCAAAGCCACAGATGCTCTCCTCAAAGCAACGTGTTTCTCCTCACAGGAGTGCAATGAAGTATATGCAAATTGCCTTTTGTCATTTACTTTTGCCCTATTCTCTGTTATACCACATTTCATTTGTGTTGATATTTTTATTTATGAAATACTTTCAATGTAGAGACAAGTACCGAAAATAGCTTTCTCCCATGCACCTTCCCAGCTCGCGAATCCACCCACTCACACATTCCTTCCTGTTCAGAAGACAGTTTTATCTGAGGATCCAGGCAGAGGAGATGGAGTCAATTACCAGGTCTTAGTAAATCAAAACATTTTGCCATTTCTTTCTTTTTTTTTTTTCACTGTGCAACCCACTTCAGTGCCTGAAGCCCAAGGGGTAAAGCCAGGCAATGGTTCGGGGTGACAGCTTGCTTTCGCATGGGACACCGTGAGAGGCCCATGGGATTGGACCTGCCACAAATCCAAACCCATGCACCATTTTGCCATTTCTACCTTCATTATGGTTTCTAAGTTAGCGCTGCATGACTGAGAGAATTACATCTGTGTAAGCATGTGCCCTTGCTTCATCCCATTTCTCTTCCTCTCTGAAGATAACCATGTCCTTGTATTGTTTTTCATTTCCATTCATGTTTATGTGAATTCCTATATATGCACAGACCATTTACAGATACATGTATTTATGAACATGTCCACTATTTTGATGTCTTCTAACTATGTAAATTATACTACAGTGTATCATTCTTTAACTTAGCTTCTATTATATAAATAGATGTAATAAAATATTTTTTCTTTAAAAAATCATTACATGCACAATTCAGTGACATTGTGTCCATCAGGTGCAACTATGGTCATTTAGCATTTTTTTTTGAAATTATTGTTTTAAGATTTATTTGTTAAGAAGCTAGCAGTTCCAATTTACTCCACTGATGGATCGTTATTCTACTGTATGTTTAGATCAAATTTATCCTGTCTCTCACTGATGGATATTTATACATTTTAAGATGTTTTATTGTGCTTCAAGTGAACATTTTTTTACCTAGTAAATTAAGTTCCCATAAAATAATTTTCTTATGAATTGTTCCATGCCATTGCTTTCAGTTTCCACAATGTGCCACCGTTTGCATTACATCTCTCCTGTTTGTTTGTTCCCATTGATGCAGCTTCCTTTCCCCTCCTTGCCTTTTCATGTGTGTTTTGGGGTATACGTTAGGCATTTTGTTTCATATAATTGGTTATTTAAAGGATCACATTTCTCATGGGTGTTATAAACCAATCTATTACTTGGCTGAATTCAAAATTACTTCAGAAATAGCTTCAATTACAAGTTCAAAGTGTATCGTAGGGTGAGACTCTCAGGGATTCTTTTTGTTTCCAATAGTTCAGTAGGTTTGGCCTTTTTTAGGAATGTGGATTTTGCTCTACGTTCTCCACTCCACCCCCATTTTATCCAAGACCTGTTGTGTCCCTGATCACAGCAATTGGTATTGGTGACTGAGCACCACTGGGTTCTTCTGAAGGTTCATGTGGCCTCTGAGTCGTTTCCCCTTCAAGACTTTGGCTTCTTTCATTTTCTTTGGCTCCAATCACTGTATCTTAGAGCACAGCTCACAAGCTCTAAGATAAGACCCTGTTTATGCACTTTGCTATTACAACCACGATTGAAATGATTATTTCTCTATGCCCTTATTTGGCACATATTTTCTCTACCATATATACCTAGGAGTAAAATTGTACCATCATAGAAAATGAACATCTTCCTTTTTAGTAGACATTAACCAATACCTTCTCCAAGTGTTTGCAACAATTTCTAAGACCTCTAGAAGAGTATTCCCGAATGCACCGCCACGGAGTTGATGTCCGCTAAGGGCAGACCTGCCCCTGGGCGGTTCTGAAACTGCTATTGTTTATGGAAGCAGAAAACCCCAGTTTGTGCCCCTAGAAGCTTGTAGGTTCTCATTATTCCGCATTCTCATAGTATTTATTAATTTCAGACGTTTACCTTTTGGCAACCTGCACACGGTGTCACTTATGTTGCAGTGCTTTGTTTCCCTGATCACTGGTGAGATTGAGCATCTTTTCATATGGCATATGTGTAGAGACAACATAACAATGCTTAAGAGCTGGGGATACCGGACAGAGGCAACTTGGACTTGAACTCTGACTCCTCTGGGTGACCTTGGTTTTTGGCACTGTGGAGACAATAATCATACCTGCTTTGTGAACCTTTTACAACTGGGTCTGCCCTTTCATAAACAGCTGCTGCTGCTTTGATTGCTGTTATTACAAAACCTCACCATAACATAACCAATGAAGTTTACAAAAATTCAATTGTGTCAATTGTCAATTAATGCCATAGAGACTCTGTCAGCCTGATCCCCACACTGAAGAATACTGGTAGAAGAGTACTGGAGATGAGAGAGGCTTCCTTCCCCTCCCGTCTCTCTAATTCACCCACCCACATTCCTTCCTGTTTAGAAGCCAGTTTTAGCACAGGATCCAGGCAGAGGATAAAGAGTCGGTTACCAAGCTTGTGATTTTCTATTTTATTTTTTCTCAATTGAGGGATATATTGTCTTGGAATTTTACCAAATTACATTACTAACCATTTGGGTTGCCCTTAGGTATCGTCTGTCACATTATGTGTTGGGTTATTTTGCTCTTTTAAAAAATTGATTAATAGGAGTTCCTCATATATTTTGAACATCAATCCTGACAAATTTCTCTTTGTATTGTTTGTGTGGATTGCCTTTCAGCTTTTTGGGGGGTTGTTTATGCAGATATTTTTAAATTATGTAGACAAACTTACCATTTTCTTAAAAGATCCTTCTTTTTATATCTTCTTTTTAATTAAATCATTTTATTGAGGGCTCATACAGCTCTTATCACAATCCATCCATTGTGTCCAGCACATTGGCACATATGCTGCCATCATTCTTTTGATATCTTAAGAAGTGTTTGTTTCCCCTACAAACAAAGCTATTAAATATAGTCTCTATTTTCTTTGACATGAAGATGGAGCTTTTACTTTTACAATCAAAACTTTTTTTGTGTGTGTGTGTGTGTGTGTGTGTGTGTGCTATAAGAGTAAATTGTTCCATCATTGGTTATTCATAAGTTCCTGGGGCCTCCTTGTCTACCCGTGACCTGCAATGACACGGCCATTATACCAGGTCTTTGTCACAGTCTGAGGAGTTCCACAAAAAGAGAAGAAAGAGGGGGAGGGGTGGAAAATAAGAAGAACGTGGCGGCAGCAGCTGACCTTTCCGTAGATCTGACTGCATGGCAGGCACCATTCGACGTGCATTCCCTCGCGTCGGCTCGTATTGACTTGTTTCAGAAGATGTCTCATTATCTCCATTGTATCAAAAAAGAGACCAAGACGCAGACAGATTAAGTGACTTGTTCAAGGCCTTACAAAGGCTTAGGTAGGACTCCATCCAAGACTCTGAAACGGAAATTAAAACACAAGCAATCTGGCTCCAGGCTCCACAATATTACACAGCCTCGTAAAAAGTCAGACTGGCTCATAGAACAAATCCCTTCTCCTTATCCACCTTAAACAAATAAGCAGAGTAGCCTTGGCTGACTTTCGCTCTCTCCTCCGTTACATTTGTTTCTCTCTTTAATGATCAGAAGACAGCTCTGGCACGATAGTAATCGGGTCCTTGGTAGCGATTGTGGCACGAAAGCACTTGGTCGTTGTTTTAGGGTTTAAGCCTTATCCTCTCTCTACCTAGGTCCACCTGTATGAAAGGAATGGGACTGCCACATGATGGGTTAGGTGTGACTCTTGAATGTTTTTTGTTTGTTATATCTTCTTTTTTTAAAAAGCAATATAAATCCTATTGCTCTTCTTGGGATTATTTCAGATTTCCCCCTTTTTTTACCCATATTTATTAGGCTTGAGTACTTTAGGGGGTCATGCAGACATTAAAAATAAATAATTACAGCCATATCTTGTTAAATTGTGGGATAGGATCTTAGCCCAAGGAATACCTGCCCTGTCTAGGAGTTTCATGATATCACTTACTGCGGAAAAAAGAAGTTAAGCAAAGTCAGTGGTTTAAACAATAACTGCTTTAGTATTTCTTATGATTCTGTGGGTTTACTAAGCTCAGCTGCATGCATGAGGATGGGCAGGGATGCAGTCATCTGGGGCCAAAAGGCTCATTCACATGGCTGAGGGATAGTTCTGGTGTTAGCCGGGGGCTAACCTGGAACGCTGCACCTTGGTTCTCCTCCACGTGACCTCACTGTGTGGCATGGCCTTCTAATAGTATGGTTGAGAGCAGACAACGGAAGTTGGCAGATGACTTAAGATCTGAAGTTAGAGCTGCAGAAACATTCCCACCTCATTCTGTGGTCTACGCCAGTTCCTAGGCCAGCTTAGATTCAATGGGAGGGTGTAGTAGTACACTCTTCTTGATGTGTGGAGTAGCATGAGCATGTCGAGAGAGAGGGCATCACTCAGAAAAAGGCTATTTATTCTGCATCTCAAAAGGTGAGAAGGCTTTCTCCGGAGGGGAGGAAGATCTAGGCAGAGGAACTAGCAGAGGCTGAAAGAGCATGATATGTTTGGAGAAAACTTTTGTGCTTTGGAGTTATAAGGTGCAAAAGTGACAAAGTATGTTAGAATGGATAATAATTTTAGAGGAGCTAAAGCTCATCACATTATGAACCAGGCAATTTTGAAGTCTTTTGTAGGAATTGTCTTTTTTCACTCCCATAACAGCCCTGTAAAGCAGAGATTATTACCATACTTTTCTAGAGGAGGTTACCAAAGTGCAGCTAGATTATCTAGTTTGCCCATAGTCATACACCTAGTACATGTCAGCTGTGCCACCCGGACCCTTGTAGATTGTGGAAGCCTACATATGCTATAGTGTAGACTGGCTCTCAAGATTGTATATACCATATTAAAGATAGTGACTTCTAAAGAGTGTATTGGAGTGACCTTACTGGTATTTGGATTGGTGTGCTTTAACCCCGAGCCCATATTTTGCAGTAGAAGTTGAGTCTCACGTGTTGATAGTGAATTCATGGATTTAGGAGATCTAAATCAAGCAAAGAGATTTTTGCTCCTTCAGGGTACATAATCTGTCCTTGGGAGGGTGGTCTTGGTGGAAGAGCTCATCCCATTAAAGATCATGAACACATATTTGACAATCCAGAACCCCTTGCTGGGAGAAAGGAAGCTGATGAAAATCCAATGATAGAAAGACTACTAGCAGAGTCGGAATAAGCAAACTTTCACTGGTAACCCAGCTGCTAGAGCTCCTTCGGATTGCAAATGACCTTCCTGTTCTTGAACTTATTTTTATCTCTCTGTCTGAGCTGAATAGTTCTTGAGTTTCTGTGCAGTCTGGTTGTACGATGGAAATATTTCCAAATATAGCTTTATAAGCAACCTCTATTAGGTAACATGACTGGATGGAATCCACTTTTTTCATCAAAAGAATTCAACGAACACAGATACTTAATTCTTAACAGATGCTATATCACTAGCTGTATTTTTTATTAGAGACTGACTCACTTTGCACTCAGTAAATATTGTTGTTATTTGCTGATTGATGGCTCTAACCATTGGGATGTTGAACATGTAAGGTAAGTGAAAAAAAGTATTGCAATTAAATTATATGAACCTTATTTGAACAATAATATAAACATGTGAAACTATTATTTCTCAACGTATCTACCCCCTATACCTGTACACTTCTGAAGGTGGTGTTTCCATCTCTTTCCCTTAGGAATTCTGTGTTCTTTGACTTATACCACATCAAAATAGAAGTTTTGGCACCCTGGATGAATTAAAATTGTATTCATTTGCAATGTTTTTTTCAAATTTTTGGAGTGAAAATAATCTGAAGGGGGAAAATCAGGGCTGCAGGGTTGATGGGGAAAGATTTCCCAACAAAATTCTGGTGGGCCAGCACTATTACCCTGAAAGCACGAGCGGTACATGGTCATGACGAAGAGCAATTCCTTGGCACACTGTCCTGGCCTTTTTTCCACCAATGGAATTTTCAGTTTCCTTAAAATTTTATTTTAATAAGCCTACCTATCAAGAATACCTCTTAGGAATTACACCCAGGAAAAAACAGTTCCCTTAACCTGAGATGACCCCTTGACCTTGAGTCTAACTGACTCACCTGATCTTCCTTGGAAGCCCGTGTTTTGAGAGCACATTAATTTTGAAGGCACCCCAGTGAACCTAAGACAAGTGTATTACTGAGATAACTTGTCTGCAGTCATTCATGGACCACAAAGACATGTTCAAGCACTGTGTGTTTGGGATGAGCCTGTGCATATGGATTGGAACCCAGTGGTAATATTTTATGACCTACTTTAATGTAGTATTGGTCATGGTTCATTGCTGATATGTGCAAAATATCAGGCAGAGTTTATAAATCCCATATGATTATGGTTCCATCTCTGAACTACTTCATTAATTAGAACAAAATATTTGTCCAAATATTACTTTAAAAAATAATTTCATATAAACAGATGATGTTTATATTAAGAAACATTTTTTCCACATTTAAAAAGATCTTTGTTCATTTATCAGGCATACACCCATGTGGTAATAAAAATGCTTTCAGGAGTTAGTACTTTCCGTGGATGGGGAGAAATACTATATTCAAAACATATTAATATTGGTTTAGTGTTTATTTTTTTCTAGTTTTTGTCAAATAAGGTAAAACACTATTTTGGAGAGGTTCATATTTACTAAGTATGTATTACCTTAGTAAGCATGCATCTTAAATCACAAAGATGAATCTTCTAAACCATTTATTATGTAATGTTCATGCTTATGAACATAAACTCTGGAGCTAGACTACTTGGGTTGAAGTCCTATTCAATTCACTGATGACTTTTATTATGATTCTGTGTAGTTGAGTGGATTCTGACTCATAGTGACCCTACAGAACAGAGGACAGTGCCCCATAGTCTGTATGGAAGCAGACGGCCACGTCTTTCTCCTGCCGAGTGCCTGGTGGGCACCGACTGCCGACCTTTGGTTAACAACTGAGCACTTAATCACCGCAAGGCTAAGTATGTTAGGCTTCGTGGCACTTATAGATTCCATAGAAAATGCTGTCGTTAGATGCTGGGGAGTTGATTGTTCCACTCCCAGCATTGCCATGTGACACAGGAGATGAACCTCACAGGGTTTTACGGAAACAGGTTGCACGGTTCTCCTCCAGCAGAGCCTCATGGGTTCCAACCACCAACGTTTCAGGTAGCAGCTGAGCAGGTGACCGTTTGTACCAGGGTTCCTCATTGGGCAAGTTATTTCTACCCTCTGGGCCTCAAATTTCTTCAAGAGTAACATTGGGATTATAAAAATCTCTTCTCGCAGAATATTCTAAAGACGAAATGAGTAAATACCAGTTATAGTATTGACAATGGTGCCTGATGTGGAGGAAGCCCTATAGAAACCAGTGGAGTGGATGCTGACTCCTGGTAGCCCCATGTGTGTTTGACTAGGACTGTGCTCAGAGGATTTTCCAGGGCTTGGATTCTTGTAGATTGCCAAGGCTTTCTTTGAAGTTATCTTTGGGTGGACGCAGGTCTCCACCTTTTCAGATAGCAGCTACGCTCCTTAAACATTTGCCTCACCCAGGGATTCCAAGCATCCCAGAGGGCTAGATCTTGTGTTGTTGATGTCTTAATTCTAATTTGGATAAACCTTTACAGGGCACTTGGTTCTCCCATCAATAATTGACACTTGTTATTATTTACTGTTAGTTACTAAAACTAAAACAAGTATTGTTTTAGCTCCATTTACCATAGGTTTTATCACCAAACTTTTGGAATAGGTGCAGAAAAATGTCCTCTTCACCAAAGAAAAAAAAAAGAAATGAAAAAAAACCAAACCAAATTTCCCAAGAAAGTCCTCTTCACAAAAAAAAAAAGAAAAAGAAAGAAAAAAGAAATGAAAACACCCCCCTGCCAAACAAAAAAACAAACAAATTCCCTGTCGTGGCATGGATTTCAACTCATAAGAACGCTACAGCAGTACACAGCGTAGAGAACACTCTTGCTGAACCTTTCCTCGGGGACCTGTCACCTCACCTCCCAGAAGCTTTCCTCCAGTTTCCAAGTTGTGACCAGAGTTATTTGAATAGCTATTCAGCTTCATGACAGCTCTGAAGTACTAGAGGTTTACATAATGACACACACACTTATAGAACACTTGTAGAAATGCAGAAGGAAACATTTTGTGAGGTTTAAAATTTGTGCTAAAAAAATACATCATCACATCTCTAGTAGAAAGGCAAATCTTCCAGAGACATATGGAGCCTGTTTTATGGTTGGTTTCATGATTCTGATTGGGACAGTTTTAATTTTCATCATTGGACCCTTCAAAACAAGGAATGAAGTGGAAGGTAAATTATCATCTCTAATAAGCTCTTCCTGTAAGACCCGGAAAGCAGAACGTCAATGTGGGAAGTGAAAGAATTAATGAAATAGAAGCATTTATTGAAAGGGCTTGGGAGAGGAGCAGTTAAGAAATGTAACAGAAATGGGATGATTTAAAATGATGAATCACATAAAGGAACATTCCCAACAGGGTGCATAAGGAAGGGTGTGAAGATGGCTGCATATGTTAACGATTGGAATAGGCAGTGCATGTTTGGAAGGTCTCAAGAGACATATCAAGAGATCTGCCAGATGCTTACTCCTCGTGATAAAATAAGAAGCAATGTGCTTACACTGAGGTCCAAAGGATGCATCTAGACTTTCTGAACAATGAAGACTGATATACTTTGATGTGGATTCGATTATTCCAACCCTGTTAATTCTAAAACTGACTTAACTGCTAACAAAATATTCAAATGTTTTTGGACTAAAAATAAGGGGAGTACTGAGTAAATGGCACATCCCACCTTCAGAAGATGTTTTGAGAGCAGGCTATACCATTTGTCTGAGAGGAAGCCCTCTAATGCACCCACAGGGATGATAGGTAACATCCTGGAAAGGTTCCCCTTTGGTGAATTCCTCATTTCCATGAACTGTCTTTTTTTTTTTCAGTAATGCAGAGGAATTTCTAAAATCGGCTGTTAGATTCCCCTTACTCTTCCCTTTGTTTCCTTATATTCTCGCAATTTCTTGTGTTGTCAGTTTTCATTCTCAGTACCTCTATGGTACTATCATCTTGTGTGAGTACATCAGAGGGCTTCCATTCAGATAAATGTTAAACCCAGATCTCAAAACATCTTCTAAAAGTAGGATGTGTCATCGACTCAGTTCCCTTAGCTATTTATAATGCACAAATGTTTGAGTATTGTAGTTTGCTCAGTCCTATACTAAGCCTAAAGATTGCAAGGTGACTATGGGAGCATATCTGTGCTGTTGGGAAATTCTGTGTAGTGGGTTGAAGATAGACATGACTACATTAAAAGAAGAGATGTGCTATAATAGAAATGTGACGTGGTATCTTTGAATACAGAATAAAGTGAGGAACTTTGCTGCAGGGGAATGTGTATGTGAACAATTTTGCCCACATCTCACCTTGATGACAGGGTTATTTCTAGGTGAGTAGTAGGTATTAGAGGCATTTGTCATGGTAGGATTTTAGTTCAGAAGATGCTGTAGACTAGCCCTGCTCCACATGGACTAGTTGATCATCCCGTGGTAAGGCTTCTGTTTGCAGCTGCTTCCCAGCAGCATCTATATCATGAAGAAGAAAATAAAACTTTTGGTAGACAAGTACCTCTTTCTGTCACATGCCTCATGAGGATATGTTGAGGTTAAACTAGGTAATACATGGAAAAGCACCTAGGAAGAAATAGATCCTTAAGAAATGTATATTTAGAGGAAAGGGAAGCTTTATTTTTCCTGTAAGAGAAACCCCTTGTTAATGATTGACATGGGGGAAATAGAGAAGGCACAGTTATGGAGTAAAACAGACTTTTGACTTTGGAGATAGAACAACAAATGGAATGTGTAGACTTTGTTAGGGGCCTGATATGGGCATACCAACTTGAAAAATTGTAATTTTGTAAGCAGTGATACATTTTGATTGTGAACTAGATAATCCAGGAAATTGAAGAACCATTGAACATTTTCATCACTCTGTTTTTTGGTCCTTGTACCTCACGGAGGCAATCATGACTAAATTTGGTGGCTTAGAACTATAATTGGTGGGTACCTCCAGGACAAAAGTAGAAGGAGGAGAGGAACAGCGATTGAGAAGTGTGAAGCTAAGAGAAAAAAATTACATGTAGTCTTGTTTGGATTTTTACAAAGCAGTGTAGAGCCAACCCTTCGTGTGTACTTCCCCATCATGTATACAGCCTATCATGTATACAGCCTATCATGTATACAGCCTATCATGTATAGGCTCTAAGGCTGATTCCTGCTTTAGAGCAGAGGCAGACTTCCTCAGCTTCCATCACAAACAGGAATCATGCTCAGAAATGGCTGGAAAGAATGAATAATTTCATGGGTATGATTTGCATTGGCCTCAAACAGCAACTATGAGCACAGTTGATTTTTAACACAGTGTCATAAATATCTTATTTATTCTTGTTATTTCATCACTTGCTGAATAATATTCACAACATTGCATAGCATGGTTTTCTGCCTTTAATGAAATTTATGCCTATTTTTAAAGTTATAAGGAAAAAGGTAATTCATTTCAGCATTTTATTTTCCCTTATAAAATATAGATACAATTTCTCTACAGTATCCTTTTGCATAAGAATTTTTAGAAATGAGTTTCTTTCTGCCGATAGATTTCTGATGTTGAATAATCAGAATTAGAATTAAAAGTCACTTGAGATTAGAAGGTTGCTTTTTCTTTTTTTCCCTTCAAAATGTTTTATCTACTTTGAGAATTTTGGCTCTTTGATGTCAGATTAAAATTCTGATGCAGGTTCGATTCATTTCAGAGTGGATGTCAAATCTAAAGACAGATATTTATATCAGAGTTCTGCTCAGGCAGAAAGCCACCCTGCAGACTTCAGGTTACATGACTGCGAAGCTCTCGTTCACAGTCGGATGCTGCATCATTTAAACAAGCAAATGAAAGCTGCAAGATGGGAATTTAGCAAACCAGTCATTTAATTCCTTGTTTATTATGCTTTACATTGCAGTGTGCTTTGGGGTTTATTAGTTGCTTTCAAATAATTTCTTTCTCATAACAACACTCTGGCACTGGTCGTATCATCGCTACGTGACAGATGAGAACATTGAAGTTCTAAGGGGCCAAGTGACTTGGCTAAAGTCACTTAGCTAATTAGCTTAGCTAAGATTCCTTTTAAGCTTTTTTGATTTCAATTTTTTTTACATTATAAAATTTCTCTGATAATGTCTACAAAGAACAGACAGGTTAAAAAAACAATGCATTGTAGAACTCCTCACAGATATTTCAGAATTGTATAGTAATGTGTTATTGGGATGTACAGATGTCTTATATTAATTTCAAATTTCACAAAGAGGAATGCCGCACTGACTGATGGACGCAGCTGGGTTTGAGGAGAAGAAGCAGCTTTATGAGTATTCCTTTTGAACAGCAAGGTGTTAGTGAGGACTTTAGTTCTACTTTTTAAAATGAGCATCGATGGAACTTTAGACATGAAGGAGGAAGCCTTTCTCACCAGCCGTTGATGAATCTTACACAGATGTGACAGTGATGCCTGGTAATCACGGCATTTTCTTAGGCAGTGTAAGCCATTATCTACCTAAAAGAAGTTTATCTGATAAGTTTTGGGGAAATATGTGCAGTTCCCATGTTAATAATCCATATTTATGAACCATGTTCAGTGTCTAAGTTTGCCATAGGGGTTTGTGCCTTAAACATATTTTTTGCATCAGGTATGTAGAGAGAAGAATCATTTCATGGATATATTTTGGGCTTGGATTGTATGTTGGTAAGGTCTGTTCTCAACTTCTCATTGGCAGACAGTTCTCGTTCCAAACACAAACCTTGTAGAATTTTTTTGTCCCTGAGACCCGGGAAGAAAAGGATTTCCTAATCAAATAAATATAATGTTATATCACTGTTTTGAATGTTCCAGTGCATTAAAATGTCAAAGATAATTAAGTATAAAAAATAATATCAAAGACCGAACATTCTATAGCAGTGGTTCTCAATCTTTCTAATGCCGTGACCCTTTCATACAGCTCCTCATGTTGTGGTAACTCCCCAACCATAAAATTATTTTCGTTGCTAATTCATAACTGTAATTTTGCTACTGTTACGGATCGGGCAACCCCTGAGAAAGGGTCATTTGACCCACAATGAGGTAGTAACCCACAGGTTGAGAACTGCTGTTATAGTAAAGAAACTTGATGGAGAAAAATAGGCATTCTCATATGTTGTTTGTGACAAATTCATAATGGTGCAGCCTCAATGTAGGGGAGTTTGGCAATGTCTAGCCAAATTTTACATATATTGACATTTTGATTCAGTAATCCTACTTTTAGGCATCTATCTCTAAGAAACATAGGCAAATATACAAAACAATCTGCATACAACAATTTAGTTGCAGCATGTTTTTTATAATAGTAAAAGGCTTTATGATTCATATAGTGGAATGAGGAGAAAAGTAGATATATTTGAATTCCTTGAATATACTTTGGTTTTGTACATTCAATTTTGGAATAGTGCAACTACATATAAAACAAAATTAAATGTATAAAACAATCTCTAAAAGCCAAAGCAAAGTGAAATAAATAACCATGTAAATAATTGTGGAAAATTATTTATGCCACAGTTACTTGACTTTAAACACCAACGGCAAAAGAGAAGGCTTCGGAAAGTTTGTGAAAAATGTCCACTGCCTTTTAGTTCATTTTTTCCATGAAAAGTTTGAAAAACCCCTTGTGTACTATATGAGCAAGTAAGATATGCAAAACATTTTATAGTTATTTATATTGTATTATTATAATAATCCTATTATGATTTCTCAGACTAGTTTTATGGGATGAAGCAGATGAGTAACTATGTGTATGTTCTTTAGAACTGGAATTTTAGGCATTGGAGAGTGATTATGAAGATTAAGATAAGTAAAGATAAATGAGTTTAACAGAAAATTTGTCCTGACATCCCTTTACAGAAGAGTCCTGGGGAGGAGAAGAGCCAGTCAGGATGCAGTATAGCAACGATCAAACATACAATTTTCTTCTAGTTCTTTAATGTTCCCCCCACCCACTATCATGATCCCAATTCTATCTTACAAATCCAGCTGGACCAGAGGATGTACACTGGTACAGGTCAGAACTAGAAACAGGGAATCCAGGACCGATAACCCCCTCAGGACCAATAATGAGAGTAGTGATACCAGGAGGATAAGGGGAAGGAGGGGTAGAATGGGGGAACCAATCATGAGGGTCTACATATAACTACCTCCTTGGGGGATGGACAACAGAAAAGTGGGGGAAGGGAGACATCAGACAGTGTAAGACATGACAAAATAATAATAATTTACAAATTATCAAGGGTTCATGAGGGAGTGGGATGGGGAGGGAGGGGAAAAAATGAGGAGCACATACCAAGAGCTCAAGTAGAAAGAAAATGTTTTGAGAATGATGATGGGGAAAATGTACAAATGTCCTTGACACAAGGAATGTATGTATGGATTGTGATAAGAGTTATATGAGCCTCCAATAAAAAAAAAAAGATAACGTGTCCAGAATTGGAATGACAATTTCAGTGTGTATAAACATTTTATTTTAAAATATGTATTTCCTACTTCTGTGCATTGGAAAGACTGTGAACAGTGTTTGTTGTGAGGTCCAGCCCCATGTCTGATGGGTCCTATGGGACGGCTGTGTAACTGAAGGGAAGAAATTAAGAGACAGACAAAAATTTTGGGGTGCGCACCTCCATGGTGTCAGGAACCAGGTCCAGGCAGAAGAGAGAGTATGTATTCTTAACATCAATTTATATAGTCTCCGGGCATGCAAGCCCCCTTAATCACAAGTAACCAGATGCATAACAGAGTGGGCTATACGCAAACCCTCAAGGTCCGTAAGTTTATTGGCGGAGTAACTAACCCCAGTGCTGTGGGCAGGAGAGGGGGAGTGACTGTCCTCTGATCAAGGGGAGCACTAGCAAAATGTCTGCTCCTACAGATAAAGCTGCTGGCCAGGGAGCAGTCAGCCGTGTACTGTAAGGTAGCGCTATTATGGGAGGAATATGTGGGGATCACTCTTAGTTATGAAAATGTTATTGGGACTCATCTCTAACTCACAAGTGTGAAGGCTTCCTTCCCAGGCTTCTTACATAAGAGAATAAAGAATTTGTCCGCATACATTCTCTTCTCGGTCCTCTGTTTCCTGAGTTCGTTTTGGTTGTCAGCTGCCAGCAACTGGGTTATGAGCCCTATGACCCAGTGCACAGCAGAACTAAACACTGAGTGGCCCTGCATCGTTCCTATGCCTGTGCCCGTTGTTGCAGCCACTGTGTTGGTCCATCACCACAAGGGTCTTTCTCTTTTTCACTGTCCTTCCCCAGGGCTCGTCTCTCCTGAACAATGTTTGCTCCATAGAAATAAGCATTCCTGGCACCCAGACCATTGTATTTTAATACTATTTCCCACTGGTATCTTGGAGAAATAGTTCATTGTAGGAATGGAGCAGGAAATTAAAGGTGGAGTGGAAAGCAAGGGAGCTATAAAGGCTACTAGGTATCTGAGAACTCGGGGATCATTGACCAAAGGAAAAACATTATCATCAGTTACAACAATAATACTTGTAATAGTTTGACACACATAGGGTAAGATAAGAAATCTATAGGTTTATAGTGCACTTAAAAAAATAACCCCTCTTGTACCACTGTTGGTGATGCCAGTGAACTAATTATTTTTAAGAGAGCAAAAGTGAGGCACTTCTCCTACTTTTCCTCATACCTGAACTCTCTTGTATTTTTTAAGAGAATACGTATTGTCATCAATGGGACATGGACAAGATAACTACAGAGACATATCATCCAGTTGAGGGAGACCATTAACCCACATAATGGCGTCCAAGGGTTTGCTGAGATAGAGCTTTAAATAGGACATGTCAAAGAAAACTGTCACAAAACATGATTGATGGTAGATCAGTACATCATAGTTAAAGGTGGAACTCCTCAAGTGTGATCACGTGCTGATGATGGGGTTACCTACATTATGTTAGAAGATATTACGATATTGGTCCAAGGGCTTCCTTGAGACAATTTGGACTGGAATCATGATTAGGCAACCCCTAGAAGAGTGATCTCCATCCAGGGTATCCTCAGGTAAACCCTTAAAGTAGATTGCCCTCCCTGGACTGTTGGGGGTGGGGATAGGTGGTGGAAGCAATCCACTTACTGATGAACTCTGTCTGAAAACAAGACTATTTCAATGGGGTTCTGCAAATGGAATTTTGGGCTTTAACTGCCATCCATAGCCTTCTGCAAACCAGGTGCTCAGAATTTAAGTTTTAATATAAGTCCTTCCTCTGATCATGGGTTTTATTAATAATAATCCTTGGACCTAAGCAGACTGGTGTGCTCCTTCCGTATGGACTTAGCTGACACCTAACTTGGATGGCTGCTTGAAGACAAGTCATTAAGATTCTACATGCTATTCTTTCTTTAGCTGAGCACCATCTGATTTCTTCACCACCACACTTTGCTATAGCACTCACAGCTTCAGTAATCATTTAATGATTCTAAGTATTAAGGAGGGCCCCATCATAACAACCAGTTCTTATTAGATTAAGGCTTACAATTAAATGTGAGCTCAAAATCCATCCGTATGTTAAGGTTTATACATTTATCTCTGGTCCAGTTCACAGACAGCATTATCAGCTTGAGAAATAATATAAGTAACCTCCATGGGACATTTGGCCATTCTAATAGTAATGTCATTTATCTAGCCAATGTTAAAGAGTTGGAAATACTAATGAGAAAAGGAAAAGCTCTATGAGGTCTTATTAACTGCCCTAGAGTTGATTCTGACTCACGACGATCCCATGTGTCATAGAGTAAACCTGCTCTATGGGATTTTCTTGTCTGTAATTATAACAGAAGCAGATTCCTGTGCCTTTACTTCGGCACTAATGTTGGGTGGGCTTGAACTTGAGCTCAGCATTTGGGCACAGCTTATTTGAACTACTTGGGGCCATAGTTAAGCAATGAGACAATGCTTCTTTTTATAACTGCGTGCTAGCTAGTCCATGAAGAAAGGGTGCTAGAATTTAGATTTTTGCCGCTTCACAATAATGGATCACGGCAATGACCACCAGTAGTTGGTGACGTCAAAATGCGTCTCCTGAAAAAAGTCTCCAATTTCTTCTGTGATGCACTCTTTTCTTTGTTTTAGTCATTGTATTGGGGGCTCATACAACTCTTATCACAATCAGTACATACACCAATTGTGTAAAGCACATTTATACATTCGTTGCCCTCATCATTCTCAAAACATTTGCTCTCCACGTAAGCCCCTGGCAATAGCTCCTCATGTTTCCCCCTCCCTCCTCACTCCCCCCTCCCTCATGAAACCTTGATAATTTATAAATTATTATTTTGTCATATCTTACACTGTCTGATGTCTCCCATCACCCACTTTTCTGTTGTCTATTCCCCAGGGAGGAGGTCATATGTAGATCCTTGTAATCAGTTCCCCCTTTCTCCCCCAATCTCCCTCCACCATCCCGGTATCACCACTCACACCACTTGTCCTGAAGGGATCATCCATCCTGGATTCCCTGTGTTTCCAGTTCCTATCTGCACCAGTGTTCATCCTCTTGTCTAGCCAGATTTGTAAGGTAGAATTGGGATTATGATAGTGTGTGGTGGGGAAGCATTTAGGACCAGAGGAAAGGTGTATGTTTCATCATTGCTACACTGCACCCTGACTGTTTCGTCTTCTCCTTCCGACCCTTCCATAAGTGGATGCCCAGTAGCCTACAGATGGGCTTTGGGTCCCCACTCCACACTCCCCCTTATTCACAATGATATGATTTTTTGTTCTTTGATGGCTGATACCTGATCCCTTCGACACCTCGTGATCACACAGGCTGGTGTGCTTCTCCATGTGGGCTTTG
>NW_022103899.1:5684009-5701928 GCF_000313985.2 Echinops telfairi | reverse complement strand
TCCATGTGGGCTTTGTTGCTTCTGAATTGGATGGCTGCTTGTTTACCTGCAAGTCTTTAAGACCCTAGATGCTATATCTTTTGATAGCCAGACGGCATCAGCTTTCTTCACTACATTTGCTTATGCACCCACTTTGTCTTCAGCGATTGTGTCAAGAAGGTGAGCATCATGGATTGCCAGTTTAATAGAAAAGTATTCTTGCATTGAGAGAGTACTTGAGTGGAGGCCCAATGTCTACCCCATCTGCTACCTTAGTACTAAACCTATAAATATATGCACATAGATTTATAAATCTACATGCACATAAACCTATAAATATATGCACATTGATCTATTCCCCATCCTCATATGTAAATATATTTACATATGTACATGCCTTTATTTAGACTGCTATAAATGCCCTTTGACTCCTAGCTCTTTCCTCTATTTCCTTTTACTTTCCTTTTATCCCACTATCATGCTTAGCCTTCATTTGGGTTTCTTGTTGTTGTTTTGTTTTCTTTCATTGCTTGGTTTTGCTCTGTCTTGTTTTGTGCATGTTATTATCTCCACAGGTCTATCTAAATAAGATAGGCTGGATGAACAATCTGGAGGAGAAAACAATAGGACTGACAGTTCTGGGGTGGGGGAGGCATGGGAGAGAGGAAAGTGTGGGGAAAGGAAGTGGTGTTAAAAAACTCAGGAACAAGGGAACAACAAGTGATCCAAATCGGTGGTGAGGAGGGTGTAGGAGGCCTGGTAGGGCGCCAAGGGTAGTGTAACCGAGAGGAATTAATGAAACCCAAATGAAGGCTGAGCATGATACTGTGAAGCATTCTTGAGAAGGATTTAAACATGAATCGGATCAAGAGACCTGCTCCAATGACCAGTTTCCAGAAAAGAACAGGAGAATAGAAGAATGTATTCAGATACCACAGGGAGGCCATCACTACATTTTCGCCTATAGGGAGCTCTAAAATCCTAACATTCTGGTTTCTTCATTAAATAAATTGCAAGGAATAAGAGAGGTGAAGGAGAATTTTAGATCAAACTAGTTATAAAAACAAAAAGATAATACTTAATTTTAGTATACAGATCCTATTCTAAAAAGGAAAACCAGTAAAGGAGATGGATTGGCACAGGGGCTGTTACCATGGGCTCCAACCTGTCAGTAGAGGATGACTGCAGGCGGAGCAGTGTTTTCTCCTGTTGCATGTGGGGTGGCTATGAGGAAGGACGACTGGAGGCCATCTAACGACAAAGCCTGTGTTTGTATTTCCTTCATATTTGGATGCTGACTCAGCAAACGCACTATCAGCATTTGGGGAAGAAGCTTAAACAGTTGGGGAAATTTGAACACTGATTAGATATTTTATGATGTTGAGGAATTATTGCTACCTTTTATAGAGGAGGCCAAAAATATTGTGAATTTTAAAACATACCGAAACATTTATGGCTGAAATGATATTTCTGGGATTTGCTTCAAAGTCTAGGGAAGAGAAGTGGCAGGGAGTATAAAGGAAATAAAAGCTGATATTCATGAAAATTGAAGATTTAAATACTTGGTCTTTTCTACTTTGTGTACGTTTTAGAATCTTTATAATAAATGGAGGAAAAAAGGGGAATGTCACTTAAGCTTAACCTGTCTCATAGATCACCCTTTAGAGATGTATAATCATTTTTATGAAATGGTTATTATATTACGAAGGGCCTCAGGCCAGGTTTCTCTACCCCATTTCTAAAAGTACATTTTAAATTAGAGTAGTTAACTTTATTAAATATCATGTTGTGTGCCAGATGCTTGTGATAGACACCATATATGTGTTACCTTAGTTAAAATGATCAGAATTCTATGAGGAAATGTTCTCATTTTTCCAATGAGGCTGAGAGATTAAATATCCTGAACCGTGACATACCTTGTGGAGGATGCACCGAGGCTTTCAGTAAAGCCCTTTTCGGCTGCAGTCCTGGCAGGCTTCCCCTTACTCTGCTCATTCTCAGCAGTTAGCAAGAGTGCAGATTTTGAGGGATGACGACGACGGCTAATCTGTATATTCTACTGTCTTGATCATCATTCTTTGCCCAAACTCAAGTCCTTTGGGGGAGACTGTTGTTTGCATTCTGGCTCAATCGGAGACGTCAGACCCAGTGAGCCTGTTCTAAGGCAATGCCAGCCACTACCTGAATCTTTAATGAGGCAAGCGGTCCCCTTTCCCACAAGATGGAGAAAAGAGCACAATTTCGGTTTTAATATTATTCTTCATCAATAGGTCGAAGGCAGTTTTCCCTAGTATAGTACACCCAATTGGAGTGCTGCTGTTAGCCAGAGGTAGGATGGTGCATTCTAATGTGAAACCTTCTCATTAGCCTGCATGTGCACAAAGGAAGGGGAAAATCAACAGGCAGGAAGAGATGGCATTTCCAGTACTTTGAGATGAAAAGACCCCTGGGAGGAGGCTCTGATGTTTCCTCAAGGGGATGGCTCCCCCATCTAGGATCCTGGGGAGTTGGTAAAATGTCTTAAAAGGTGAATGCTCAAGTCATTTGTGGACTGCCAGAACATTTTGCATAAGTAAGCGCCGGAAGAGTAAATTAAAAACCTCAAGTCAGTAAAATCCTTTGTAAAAAATCTTCTCCATTTCTTCGAGCGAGTATAATTGTGATCATTGAAGCTTTATTGGTAAAGGAGTAGCCTGGGAGAATGACTAAAATCTGTTTTCAAGCCGAGTCCAAGCTCATAAAACTATGCAGAGAGATTCGAGAAGACTTGATCGATTCCACTCCCTTTATCGCCTACTTCATTGCAAAGGAGGCAACTTAGACACCTTTTCAGAAGTGAAGAATAAATTTGAAACATAACGACGCAAACCTCTCAGAAAGGCAAAAAAAAGTTAGGAAATTTAGTTTCTAGTCGGCCAATTATTACTTAGAAATTTGATACTAATTTGCTGAAGATTGGCTCAAGATGGCAGTGTTTCAAACTTAAAATGATTCCCCCCACCTCCCACCCCCCTTTGTCTGGTGATAGGTGACCCACAAGGATAGTCAAGGTCAGCTCGTCCTAGTGTCTGCCTCCTGGGAAAAGGAGGAATATAAGTTGGTGAGTCCATGATAGTCTGTTCGTGGGTTTCAAATGAAAAGTTTCCTCCACAGCTGGACGCTTCTCATGGAGTTGTTGAATGACTCCCTGATACAGGAGCAGCCGTCTATTTCTTTAAACTGAGGGTTGCTCTGCATTTTGAAACATGGCTATCACTACATGAATTTGATACCAGATCTGTGATATCAGTGACCTGTAAAATATGTGCAGTATGCACCTCTGACAGCCCAAATCACTCTTGTGAAATGGCTACGCCACCTGGCCAAAACATTTTGAAGAGTGAGGCGACGACGCCCAAGTAGAATACGAAGAGTTGTAAAGTGTGGTTTTCTTCTGGATGTAGCAATATTGCTAGACCTTATTACTTAACATTTATGATCGTGAGGGAGAATCTTTCTCTTTTTCTAACATTTGTAAGCCCTGATACACATGCGCTAATGCAACCACAGTGATGAACTAGCCTTGGCCTCTGCAGAACTTTCCGCCGCAGCCAGGCAGGGCCTCCCTGGCCTCCCACATAGGGAGCCTGGTGGAAACGAGCTGGGGTGACGCCCTGCACAGATGCCCCCCTGTTTTCAGCAGCCCTTTGGGTCGCTTATCTTCCTCCTAACTGGCTGTTCTCTCCTGGGACGGCTTCTCTCCCGCGTACTGGACATCCCTCTTCTGGAAACTTGCTGCCACTTACTCCGCTCTTCATTGTAGCTTTTTCTAGTCAGAGAGTCTTTGCGATCATCATCTACGTTTTGAAGTCCCTTCTCACTAAAGAGGATTGGTCCTTTTGGTGTTTTCTTAGAATTCTTTGATATGAACCTAGAACTGCTCTTCCTTCTTATTGTTCTCTTTCCCCCTCTTCCAGCTCCCTTACTCGTGTCTCCATTACATACACTCAGGACTTCAATGCCTGTCTTTAGATTAATGAAAACTTTGCTTTATCTTCAGCCTTGACCTCTCTCTATTTTTTATGTCCAAGTTATTCTCTTTAGCTTCCAATCAGATTTTGCTAGTATGTTCTCATATCATCTATGACTGCTATCCAGGTCATATTATTTTCTGAATCTGAGTACAGGTTCAAGTAAGTTGGCCTAATTATGGGCAAAGGTGAATTTTATCTTCTGATAAGGTTTGACATTTCCTAAGAAAATAACTTACTTATATGTCTCCCTTTCATTCCTATCCTAGCTAAAACAACTCCTTGCCATTCAGTTGATGCTGACTCATGGCAGCTCTATAGTAGAGCTGCCTTTGTGAGTTCCCTTTACAGGAACAGAAAGCCCCATCGTTCTCCCTCGGAATGGCTGGCCATTTTGAACTGAGGGCTTTGCAGATCGAAGCCACTATGTCACCAGGGCTCTCCCACATCCTAATTAGATTTGAGAAAGTATCAAGAATCTCAGTTATTATATATTAGAAGTATATAAATATACTTTCTGAGTATAAAACTTATTGGTAAGTGAGTGATAGCATTTAAGCTATCGACCTACATAATTATGATTATCTTCTTATAATATTCATCAAGTACTTCTTTTGATGGTCTATAGAATTTTATTAGGTAATAGAGTTTCTGTAATTTAGTTTTGGAACATTTAGAGATCTTCAGAAACTGAAAATATGTTTATAAATGTAGCCATGATTTAGATACATGAATAGATCAAACAGCATAGGCATGAGTATATAAATAATACATATGCCACATATTAAATGTGGAAACAATGAGAAGGTGTTACGTAGAGCACAACATTGTGTTAACCAGAGTGATTTTCTGGGGGGAGACGGTTTCCAAGCAGTTTCTGATTTAAGAGTAAAGAAAGTGCCCTGGTAAGAACAGCTCGAGTTAAGAATCAGAGACAGGCAGCAGTCATTGGCGTTAAAACAGAACGACGGAGTAGAGATATAAGCAGAGATTTAAATTTGGGCTGGAACACAGGCTCAATCCAGAATTGTGTTCTTCTCTAGTCACATTAAAGTATTGTCATTTCTACAGCTATGTTAGGAGCCCTGGTGATGCAGGGGTTAACACCTTTCCATTAGCCAGAGCATTGGCTACTCCAACCCGCCCAGCAGGCTTGTGGGGAAAAGGCCTGGTCATCCACTCCCATCAAGATTGTAGCGTGAAAAGCCTGTGGGGCGATTCTGTTCAGTCCTATAAAGTCACTGCGATTCAGAGTAGACTTGATGGCACACAATGAAAAAATACACGTTATGTGATTCACTCATTAACCTAACATTAACATAGTCTTACTTTGAGTTTTAAACTGGGAAGCAAAACAGGTGGAAAACATTGCTCCGGTCCTCGTTCTCTGCCTCATCCTTAGCATGGCTCAACATGTCAGTACTTTTTCCTCTTACTGGCCACACAGCTGACATCATGTTCAACCAGTGGCCACTGGAGCCGTGACCATGAGCTTGAGCCCTAGCAAGATTCCCTGATTCAATCATGGTGTCCCTGGCACATGGGAGCACCCACCGAACATCCGTTTCCCTTCTTCTCCCAGAGAAGTTATGGAGTATAGCAGAACGAGAATGGAATTTGGAGTTACCATTTACTTGACCCGTGAATTGCAATTTTTGTATCATCTTGGACTTTTTCCATTGATATGTAAAGAAAGGGGTATGAAAGTTGTTGAGGTTATTGTGGTGGGGCAGGGAAGTTGAGAAATGTCATGCAGACACATAACCCATTTCTGCCAGAATAGAATTTTCTCATCCGTGTTTCCCAATGCGATTGCATCACAGTCACCAAATTTACTTTGCTAAAACTGCAGATTCTGGGCGGTACCCTTAACAAAAAAACAACAAACAAAACAACAAATAATATATATTGTGATGTATTGCATATAATATATTATCATATATAATATATTATTATATATGTTATGAGACATACATATATAAAAAACAAAGGTTCCTTGGGGGGAGGGTGGGGGGCAGAGGGGATAGAGGGGAGTTGATATCAAAGAGTTTAAGAAGAAAGAAAATGCTTGAAAATTGATGGTGGCAGTAATTGTACAATTATGCTTGATCTAATTGAATTATGGAATGTTATAATATCTGTAAGAGCTCCAATAAAGTGATTTTTAAGAAGTTAACAGTTTTATTGACATATAATTCATATACCATACAATTCAATCATTTAAATATATTAAAAAGAGTTGTGCAATCATCACCACATTCAATTTAGAGCATTATCTTCATCCTTGCACTCAGTATTATTAGCTCCCCATTGCCCCCCACCTACCATACCATAAAAAAAAATCTCACTGCCATTGAGTCAATACTGACTCAACGTGACCCTATAAGACATGCTAGAATTGTCCCGTGAGTTTCAGAGACTAACTGTTTACAGGAGTAGAAAGCTCCATCGTTCTCTCCTACCATAGACATAAGAAACTATCAATCGCGTTACTGTCTTTATAGGTTCAACTAGCCTAGATTTCATATAAAGAAAATCATACAAAAACAAAAGAAAAACAAAAAAACCCCTCAATCCAAAGAATGCTTAGAATAATAAAACCAGAACAACATTTAAATGGGCCAAAAGAGAAAACAAGTGTAAGGTGTTAACATTTTAACTTAAATATAGCTGCATCAATCCACTTTCCAATGTACTCTAAGGCCACATCCCTGATCTATCTATCATCAGCGGGGATTCTCCAGAGGCCTAATCCATGTGGGGACTCCGAAAATGAATTTGGGGCTTCCATAGCTTTCTGCAAACCGTGTATTCATATGGGAGCAAATTATAATGTTGGACTTATTGTAACAGCACAATTTTATTGTGTTGGGAACATGGTCTGCTGTGATTCTTCTAATCTGCAGCTCATCCTTCATGAAAAAATCAACAAGTGCTGCTGTCAATTCTGGGTTTGCATAGAGAATATTCCCTCTCTTCTGACTTGGTGATTGAGTGGGCGGCAGCAGGCAATATTTCAAAATGCAAACTGACATTTAATTATACAAAAAACTCCTTCCGTGATCACTTCCCTTGCCAGCTAATTCTGATCTACTTGAACATTTTTCTTTTTCTATTGATTCCTAGGTTTCTAGTTTTTTATGAGAACAACCAGAAAATGAACCCTCAAGCATTAGGCTTTCCATCTCTCCGTTCCTTCCTCTACTTAATAGAATCTTTGGGTACTATGATTTGCAAAATAATGTTTTCTTCTGAAACACCTGAATCCCTGAAAACTTTACTAACATTCTTAACATGTAGATATTTGGCAATATCTACATCAAAAAGAATGTATTTCCACAAATGTCATTTAACCATGATGGGCAAGGTTATGGCTACATGTGGATGTGAAAGAACCATTCTGTTTAGTGGATATAAGTGAACAGTTCTGTTTAGCTAGCGAAACACAGAAATGATTCAGCATTTGGTATAAGGCAGGACCAAGACTAGGATGAGATAAGAGAGGCACTTAGCTGCCCCCACCACTCCACCTCATGTGAATTTAAAGCGGCACCCAAAAGAATCACTGACCAAGGGCTGTAGTATTTTAATGCAATAGTTTGCCTCTGTAGCAGTTTCAAACCATAGTAGAACTGGAGGCAATAGGAAAAAATCTTAACACTGATCCTGTCTTTATTTAGAATTTTGCTAATTTGTTCTTTGCAGATTTTTTCATTACTATTAAAATTTCTTAAAGATTTCATTAAAATGTATCTGGCTTACTGGATTTGGGGCACACCCTTGAATTCTGCACCCAAGGCAAATGCCTCCCTTCCTCATCTTAGTCTCCATCCTAGGATAGCTCTACATTCTCATAAACAAGCACAGAGATGGTACTGAAGCTTGTTCTTAATAAAGAGGGACACTCCTTACAACAGCAAGTATTTCTACTGTAACAATCATTTATGTGTGTGACTTTTCTAAGTGATTGACCATGTTAATAACTCATTCTAAGCAATGACTGGAGAAGTAAACTTTGATTTTTACATAAGAAAAACTAAGCTTACGATGGTGGAAACAATTGACAGGGGATATCACACAATTAATGAGTCCTGGTGCTATGATAGTTACACTTTGGGCTACAATCAGCAACATCCACAGTTCAAAACCACGGGGCTTTCTACTCCTGTAAACAGTTGCAGTCATGGAAACTTACAGGGGAAGTTCTACTCTGTCCTGGGGGGCCGCTAGGAGTCAGCTTAGTTTTGGTTATCATGCAGTTAAAACCAACCCTTCTAAACCCATTGCTGTGCAGTGGAGTTTGGCTTGTAGCAGCGCAGTTACAGGACAGAATAAAACCACCCTATAAGGTTTCCAAGGGAATAGATTTTTATTGATGCAAATTGCCACATCTTTATAATACCAATATTTTCTAGGTGGTTTTGAACCAAGGACCTGCTGGTTAACAGTCAAGTGCTTGCCACTGGGCAGCCTGAAAATTCTCACGTGTCATGTTCATTGCCTTGTTAAATGAGGCAAACCAAAAAGGGAAAGAAAAGTGGAAAAAATGGGAGGTAAAAGTACAAAGGAAGGCAAGTAAGGAAGGAGATAAATATATATAGGATTTCTAACTCAGGGCCAATAAGACGTAAATGTATAATGTTCATGCCTTTAGATTGAAATTAAATAGACGTAGGGTAGAGCCCGAGTGGTGGTGTGGGTTATGGGTTGAGCTGCTAACTACAAGGTCAGCAGTTTGAAACCACCAGCCGCTCCACAGGGAAAAGATGGTCCTGTACTCTTGTAAAGTTCTAGAAGCTCATGGGGCATTTCTAGTCAGAACTGACTTGAACTGTATACTTTTTAAAAACTTGAAAAAATATTGTTGACATAATTCACATATCCTACATTTCAGGAGTTCCATCATATTTAAAAGAATTGTGTGATAATCACCACAATCAATTTTAGGACATTTCTTCTTCCTTGTATTTATTGTTGTTAGCTCTCTGTTACCCAACAATCTCTCCTGCCACGCCCCTAGAAAACTGTTAATCCAGTTGATGCTTCTATAGATGTACCTGTGCTGGATTTCATATACAGAAAAACATTTAAAATCTAAACAAAACCAAAACAACAATGCAGAATAAAACAAAGAAAACCTCAATTGAAAAGGAAGCAGACAATATTAAACACTGAAACAACTATACATTTGGGTCAAAGGGATACCACACGACAAGGCGCCACATTTCCCCCTAACTACAACTACAGTAACTCACTGCTTCCCTCACCATACTTGGTTAAAGCACAGATAGTCTCGTTCTTCAGTGTAGATCATGCAGTTCTCAAGCTGGTGTTTCCATCTCTCTAACCCTTCCCTGAAGACTTCTATGCCCTTTGATTTACATAACGTCAGTGCCACAGCTTGGACATCCCTGAGGGATTTATGTTGTGCTGCTTTTTTATTATCTTTGAGATTGGGAACAAAAAGAAGTCTGATGGGGCTAAATCAGGGCCATTGGGTGGACAGGGTAAGGTTTCCCAATGAAATTCTCATGGGACAACTCATGCGACCCTAGAAGAATGAACGGGTGCATTGTCAAGATGGAAAAAAAAGTTGTTGTTGAAACTTTCCTGGTCTTCTTTTCTTACTGATAAAGCTTTCAACTTTCTTAAAATTTCTGCCTAGTAAGTCCCTTCATGGAAATCTAGCAAGATGAGCTTCCTTGGGATCCCTTCCGTTAGTTGCCATAACCTTCTGAGTTAACCTTTCTGCTTTGGGTTCTGCCCTGAGAACCCCTTGAAAGGCAATGCTTTGATTGGGCCTCTTTTGGAAGGCATCCTGACAAGACTAAGACAAATGTTATTACTGAGAGAACTTGTCTGCAGCCACCATGGATATTCAACAATATCCATGGATATTCAACAATGATATTGGTGGAATAAATCTGTGCACATAAGAACTAGATCCCTAGTAACAATATTTTTTGACGTACTCTCATAAGCAACAACAGAACCAAAAGTGCCTCGACTTTTTGAATTTTAGAAGAGGAAGGAAGTTTGGAGGTCACCTAGCTCAGTCCCCTCTCTTTACAGAAGAGGGATCTGATGCCCTCACAGTTAAGTGAATTTCCTAAGGTCACTGAACAATCAAGTGACCATTGTAGTTGTCCCTTTCTTCCTCGGGATGCTGATAGTGTTTGTCAGGCTGGGAATCAGATGAATGGTAATAGGAATATAGGCAGTGGACCTCTCTTGTTCCTTCTAGGCAAAAGGCTTATCCATTTTTACATCTGGTGTAGTGGAACTGGGACGATACCTGGACATAGGCTCAGGACCAGCCGAATACACGTTTCTTAGCATTCCAAGAGATAGTGTTACTTCTTCCTTCTTCACACCATCAATTTCACAAATATCCAGACACATGGAATCAGATTCAACACAGGGTAGTGCTTGGGCTTGTGGGTTTTAACGTCCCCCAGGCATTTCTCATAGGCACCTGCAGTAAGCATAGCTGTATCCTGGATTCCATTTTTTTCTTTTCTTGACAAGTACAATAACAACTTATTGTGAAATAATTCAGGGAAAACTTGGATGCAGATTCTGGATGGAGCTTTAGAGTCACTGGAAAGAAATATATCAAAAAGCAAAGGACTTCAAAGGCCAATATTTCCTACTTTCCCTATTATGCAATGGGAGAAATCAAGGTTGGTGCTGAGCAATCCTAGGAGTTTTCTTTCTGTCTCTGCTCATAACCAAACTGAGCTCATTCTCCATTGCCCCGATTGGAGGTAGTTTCAAATCTTACCCTTATAGGCCTCTTGTCATGAAACTTAATAATACAAAATTAACCATTAGGAAAGGCCTTCACATAGGAATTAAATTGATCTCTTTTCTAACATCAGATATAGAGAATTGGGGAAATCACATTCTTTATTATTGCTTGTTAACTCAAAGCTAGTTTGTGAGCATCTCCTTTTTATATTATTGAATATTTTATTTCCATTTCCTCTGATCCTATCCCCAAATATGTAAACATTCTTCAGTTTTTGACATGAAAACATTTAGAATTACTCCTACACACTACACGTGGGTTTATTAGTTTATGTTCCATTACTCATCTAGATGATGGACATCAAAGAGAGAAGGAAGAAGAAGAAAGCAGAGCATGGTCAGAATCCGATTTCTTCTTTCAACAGACGATGCTCCCTGTAGAGTGCCTTGTGGTCCTCCCTCCACTGTCCTAGGAGCATCCGACTCTAGTCATTGTGCTGCTTGAAGAGCATTGTGTCTCAGATGTCAAGCTAGCAAACCCCATCGAGCCCAGTGTGTCTAGTCCCTACCACACGTTACCTGTTCTCCCCTGACTCTTCTCTACACCCCCTCGGAACAAAGGGTGGCCGATTGCCAACTCTCTATCTACTAAGAACATTTGTCCTCATTTGTATACTAGTATACTAACCCCCACAGAGTGGCTGAAGATTTGGATGCAGGTGTTCTTTTTCTGAGCCTTTTTAAAGTCTAAATAGGAGGGTTTTAAATTTTTTTAAAATTTCATAATTTTTAACTTTTCACAATTTCATAACTTTTATATTACCAATATGTCTAAAAATAGTTAGGAAAGTATATTTTGTAAACATTTTATAGCATAAACTTAGCAATTGCTATTGGGGACAATACCTAAATGGGGTTTTCACTATTTTTTCAATAATAGCATTAAGTCAAAGCCAGTCATTTTTTTTCCACGGGGAGACTGAGAATATAAAATTTTAAATGTCATCAAATGCAGCACTGTGCTCTGTGAATATGTTTGGCAAAGGGTTTTTTTTTTTAGATCAATTTTAAAAGGGCAAAAGACCACTTTAAAAAAAAAATCAATGTGGGAAGCACAGATAGTCAGAAGTGGCAATAAATTAAAAAGTTCAAGGGAAATTAGCTGTCTTCTCATCAGCTTGTACTGTCCCATGCATCTCCCTTCCGGGTCATCGACTGTGCTTCTGGGCCAGCTTTGCCTGCCTTCTCTAATTCACATTGATTCCAGCTGTCAGTGGGGTGATGACAACAGTGAACAGGTCACAGAAACATCTGCATTTGGAAGCTGGAGAGCTGGTCTTTGCCCCAGCAACAGCACACGGCTGATTTTCAACCGCACGTTCTCTTCTGAGCATTTCTGAATGGACTCTTGGAGTTACTTATTTGACCGTCTCAACTGCTGATATTGGAGTCTTTGTGGCATCATGTTCTCATCGTTGTCTTGTAGAGACCTGACCTTCTTCTCAGTAATTGGTCTGTCTTCTGCCTGCAGTGCCTTTGGGATTAATTTCTTGACCGGGGCTGCTGGGTTATTTCTGGGTGGCTGTGTTACATCCACCAAAGCCACCAGTTTGAATCTTGACCCGATGTTCAAAATTCTCATGGGACACTTGGGGATTGCTTATTTTCTTCTCGTTACTCCTGATTATGTTATATTTCCTGTATGTTCTGACCCAAGGGAACACAATCCTTTGTCTAAACCTCTTTGTTCCCTATGAGTGGCAGTAGCTTTTAATAGGGTAGCTATAAGCGGAGGATAAGAAGCTGCATTTAATCACAGGAGGCGGTGGCCCCAAACTCGGTGATGGTTCCACATTAACTATTACTGTGCATGTATGAAGGGTCCCTGCTGACACACTGCGTTCAGGACTGAGTTGCTAACCAAAAGGTCAGTGGTTAAACCCATCAACTGCTCCATGAGAGAAAGATAAAGCAGTTTGCTTCTGCAAAGACGTATCACATCAGAACCCCAATGAAGCAGTTCTGTCTCGCTCTATAGGGTCTCTGGGTGGCAGTGGTGTGTGTATGTGAGTGTATAAGTGCACAGCTTTGTATTTCTAATTCTCTCCAACAAAAAGTTTTAAAACACTGTAACAGAAGAAAAGAATAGGATGGCATTATTGTCAAAAGATATGCTTACTTAAAAATAAAAAATATATGCTTAAAAAAAAAGATATGCTTACTATTCTGAAAAAGTACTTACCAGGAAAATACAGAACAGCTTCCATTCTCACCTCATTTGAATGTCCAAGAGATCTTAGCCCTCAGCACAAATATTTTAATGTCTTTGGCTTTAGAAGAAATGATAAATCTCACCTAAGAAATCATACCTAAGTGAACTATAGACCATCTCTTGTGTTACAGTTGCTCAGGGTTTTATAGCAATCCATCTTTTAACTTTCAGAATAATGATAAAAACAAACCTTTACTATCCCCTTTTGTAGATTAAGTAAAGATAGGAGTTCCCTGGACAAGCCAGAACCTAGGTTATTGACGAGACCTATGTTTTCCTACAGAAACAAAAGTATTGGAAGGGAAGCTGGGAGGCCCTGTCCGCTTGCCTCTAAAATGATGCTGAATGGTCTCAAAGATACAATCTGGTCCCTTGGTGTGAGTTGACTGGTAAGAGGGTTCATTACCACACTTTTGATTGAGGAATATTTTACTAGTTTCTTAACAAGAAACTCTTGACCTTGAATTTTATTGGCCCAACAGGTCACCTCAGAAACCACTGCGTTGATTGAATCTTAATTTTGAAGGCACTCTAATGAGACTACAATAGGTGTGTTACTGAGAGAACTAGTCTGCATCCATCCTCTGATCTCAGAGACATGATTAAAACATGTTTGTTTGGAATAAACCCATGCATATGTCAAGTGGAACCCTAGTAGAAATACTTTGTGATTTACTCTCATATGTTTGATGTGCAAAAAAAAAAATACAGTACCCCCACAAATCCTTAAAATAAATGAGGGACAATCTTCAGATTAAAAAAGAGAGAATAGCTCATGAATAAGTAATCCACAAATAAAAGCTATAACATATGGTCAATATGTATATGAAAAACTACCCAATCATACTAGTAATCAAATAAATGCACTTGAAAACATGCTATGCCTGTCAGATTGACTAAGAGTTATTTAGGCAGCATTGTTTCGAGTGCTGGGAAATGAACGTTCTTATTCACTGCTGATGGAAGTGTAAATTGGACCGCTTCTTGAAGGTCAGATTCGCAATGTGTTAACTAAAGTGGACCTAAGTATCCCACTTTGAAGAATTTATTCTAAGGGAGTCATTATGGATAAAGACACCAATATAAAAATATATCCTCAGGAATATGGGAAATGGTCAAAATGAAAACCAAACCAAACCAAAACACCAATCTCTTGGCTGCAGGGGAAACGAAGTGATCTCAGGTGGTCCTTGCTGTCTTCTGTCTACAGCCGTGTGGGAGCCATGGTTTCCAAGGCCTGATGCATTTCCTAAGATTCCTTGGGATGACCCCTGTCCTTCTGGGACCCCCAATTTCAGAGTAAGATTCCATTTTAGTGAAATGATCTTCTATATTTTGCTACCTTTAGGGATGATGCTGAAGATGAATATTTAATTAGTGGAAAGATATTCATGATATGTGAAGTGACAAAGCAGGACGCAAAATAATATGTATCTTATAATCAGAATTTTAGAAATATAAAATTATATGAAAAAGTATACAAAATACCCAATTAAATTGTTAATCTCTGGTGGTGGGTTTTGAGGGGGTGTTACTTTCCTTTATTTGATGTTTCTCAAAATTTTCTACATTACTTAATATATATATATATATATATTTATACTAATTTTGTTGCTGCTGAGAAGATACACTGTAATATGTATATGGAATCATCAATTTCTGCATGTGCCACTTCATCAATTACATTCTTCAAGTTGAGTACCTTCCTTGATGGGCTACTAATCATCAGGTCAGCAGTTCGAAACCACCAGCTGCTCCAGGGGAGAAAGATGAGACTTTCTACTCCCATAAAGATGTACAGTCTTGGAAGCAAACCTATAGAAGCTGCTCTGCTTTTCCCTGTAGGGTTGCTCTGAGTCAGCATTGGCTGGATGGCAGTGAGTTTGGTTTTTGAGTTTTCTGGGTCATTCCTTCCTTGCTCACCTGGCAGCTCCTTGTGATGAAGGTAAGGATTTTGCGCTCACTCAACTCACTGCCATGGAATTGATGCCAACTCATAGCAAACCCATCCGCGAGTAGAATTGTCTTCTAGCTTCCATGTTACTTTTAAAAAATATTCCAAAAAGTATACAAGGTTTAAGTGAACCATTTACTGAATAACAGCACACCTGTGTAGCTAGCACCCAGCTCAAGATGCAGAGCATGACCAGTTCATTGAGTAATCGTTTCAAGTCATGACTCATAGCCGCATCACCCTGTTTCAGGAATCAATCAACGTCCCTAGAACAGGAATGCCCTAGAATGAGTTTTCCATATCTGAACCACAGGCCTCCTATTCTCCCAAGTCCGGAAAAAGGGAAAATGCATCTTGTTACAGGATCTTCCTTCTGAGTTTCTATTTGCTATTCCTGTCAGTCTTTGGGAGTCCCTGGATGGGAGAACTCGTGACGGAACTCCGCTGCTGATTGAGAAGTGAAGACGACTTAAAGGCACACCAGAAAAAAAGACCTGGTGGTCAGTTTCCAAAGACACCCCTAAAAACCCATCCATTGACAACCCTGTAGAGCTCAGTTCTACTCTGACACACATGAGCTTGTAGGAGTCAGAATGGACTCAATAAGAATGGGCTTTGGTCAACCTTGGGTAAGACTGACTTTAGAAACTACTCTCCCCCTCTTGGCAGGCTTATCCCCTGAAGTGCGGTCTTTCCCATTAGTCCACAGGGTATTTTAGAACAGTTTCAGTATTTTCCCCAAAGTTGTGTTTATTAAGTCTGGAATGGCTTCAGGCAGAATACACCAACTCATGAGTCATGTATCGGCTATCTTGTTATCCAATATTTCCCATTTATTACAGTAGTAAAAGAAAAAAACCTTCCAACTACTTTGTGTATAATGTATGTTTAGCAGAAACAAATGTCTAGGTGTGAGAAAGAGTAATACTGGCTGCGATGGTTAGGGATCTGTGCCAGCTCAGCTGGGCCGTGATGATCCGTGGGTTGACGATATGTAATGGAATGATAGAGTCATCCTCTATTTTGTGATCTGGGAGGGTCATCTTCCATTTTTGCATAACTGCCTGACCTGGAACCAAATTATGTCCACAAATGAGTAGTGAGTGTGCTCCAATTCAAGCTTCAGCAACCTCAGGCTCTTTGTCCGAAGGTAGGAAGATGCTTTCCCATGCGTCCTGGGCTTTCTCCTCTCTTTGGATCTCCTGTGGTTAACGGCTTGAACAAGAACCCACACTCATCTCCCAGTACCAGGACAATTCAATTTCAATCCACTAACACGGGCACCATTTTTTTTTTCTGAAAGAAAAGATAATCTTCATAGATGCAGCTGTGCGACACTGAAGACAAAGCTTTATACATGATTATGCAAAGGAGATTAAGCCCCTTGGAGCTATATTATCTCCAAAGTTCTCATTGCAGAATAGAGTTTGTGCTTAACCTTCACATGATCAAAATGTCCTAAAATGTGCTTGCAAAGTTGAATTCAGATCTTTTGCCCAAGGGAAATAAATTGCTGGAAGCCTTAATGGCAGTTTTATTTATTCAGTCATGGGTGTCAGTGTCTCTTGGGATTCACACTGGGCCGGAGCACCCCTTGACAATCTATTTCACCAAGACTCTCTGCAAAGTGCTAGTAGAATCTACAAACAAACAAAACAACAGAAAACCAAACCAGCAAAAAAAAAACAACACCAAACCAAACACCAGAGACAGATAACAGGCCAGTGAAATGAAATATTAAGCAATAATTTCACTATAATAGGATAAAGCCAAATTATTATAAAAGTATGCTCAAAGTACTTGAGAACTATTATGCAAAAATTCTGTACAATCAATCTTCAAAATATGAGTAACAGAATTATGACTTCTAAACCATTGGATGTAAGCATCTCATTCATTTCTTTGGTCAACGTAGAACCATTGAATGTTTAATAAATTAGTTTCAATGGAATTTCATGTATCCTCTCACATTTAGGTCTTGTAAAATTAATATTGAAATATACAGAAATTAATATGATCTACTGTCCTCTTGTTGCACTGAATTGATTCTGACTCATAGCAATCCTACGTACAGTAGAACAAAGCACGGCACTGTCTTGCCTGTCCTCACAATTGTTATGTTAAGGCCCTTGTTGCAGCCACTGTGCCTGCCCGTCTTCTTATAGTCTTCCTTACCCAGCACAGAGTCCTTCTTCAGAGACTGAACCTTCCTGATCACATGTCCAAAGTACAAGAGACGGAGTCTTGCCATGCTCAATTCTAAGGAGTATGCTGACTGTACTTTTTCCAAGACAGAGTTATTCGTTCTTCTAGCAGACCATGGGGTATTTAATATTCTTTGTCAATAACATGTTTCATATCCATTAATTCTTCTGTGATCTATCTTCCTTATTTTCTGTCAAGCTTTCACATGCATATGTGGATATTGAAGATACAATGGCTTGGCTCAAGTGCATGTTAATCCTCAAAATAACATTGCTGCTCTTTAATATGTTAAAGAAGTCTTATGCAGAAGATTTGTCCGGTGTAGTATGTGGCTTGATTTCTTCACTGCTGCATCTATGAGCATTGGTTGTTAATCCAAGTTAAACAAAAACCTTGACAACTTCAATTCTTTCTCTATTTGTTATGATGTTATTTATTGGTCCAGTTGTGTGAATATTTTTTGTTTTACATTGAGTTGTAATCCATACCGGAGACTCTAGTCTTTAACATTCATCACTAAGTGCTTCAAGTTCACTTTGCTTTCAGCAAGTAAAGTGGCATCATCTGCATATCCCCGGAGCTTTTCTTCAATCCGGATGCTGTGTTCTTGTATAGTCATATGTATATGGTCCAACTTCTTGGATTAATTGCTCAGTATACATATTGAACAGTTATGGTGAAATGATACAGCCCTGATACACACCTTTCTTTTTTTTTTTTTTAACATTTTATTAGGGGCTCATACAACT
>NW_022103899.1:5673608-5682719 GCF_000313985.2 Echinops telfairi | reverse complement strand
GATTTCAGCACTTCCTCTTTGTTACGTTCCCCTTGATCCTGCCCTACCAGGTCTCCCACACCCACCTCCCCACCAATTTGGATCGCTGATACACACCTTTCTTGATTTTAAAATAGCCCCTTGTTCTGTATAACATGTGCTCTGGAATTCCCCTTCTTCACAATGTTACCCAAACTTATGATCCACAGAAGTGAATGGCTTTGTATAGTCAATGAAATACAAGTTAATATCTTTCTGGTCTACTTTGCTTTCAACCAAGATCTATCTGACATTAGCAATGATACCCCTCTTTCCATGGCCTCTTCTGAATCTGTCTTGAATTTCTGGCAGCTCCCTATTACTGAACTGCTACAACCATTTTTTAATTGCCTTCAACAAAATTGTACTTGCATGGGATATTAATGATATTTTTCACATTCTGTTGGGTCATCTTTCTTTGGAATGAGGACAGATATGAATCTCTTTCAGTCAGCTGGCCAGGTAGCTGACATATGAATTTCCTAGCACAGACACTGCATCGATTTTGGGGGAACATTTCTATTGTTAGCCTCTCAATTCCCGGAGCCTTGTTTTTCCCATTGCCTTCAGCACAACTTGGACTTTTTCCTTCAACACCATTGGTTCTCAAGGAGTGAATGTTGACCAACTCTTTTTGCTGCAGTGGCTCTGCATGTTCCTTCCAACTTTTTTTAATGCTTCCTGTATTGCTCAGTATGTTACCCATAGATTCTTTAAATATATATTTTAGAGGTCTAAATTATTATTAACATCTTCTTTGTCCATGGACACATAGCAAGGTTGAAAATTCAATAAAGCAACAACCAGACAAGCAACAAGGTGAGAGATCAACCACCAGGACACATCATTTTTCTGATACAACTTCCTTAGGCATTTGTATTTCACTCATTGGGAAACTTAATGAATGCATCCATAATAAATTATCATCGCATTCTTTCAACATAACCCTCTTCCACAGGGTCACTACAAAGGAAGATGAAAAATTCTTCTTTTGCCCTTTGACTTCTCCCATTCCCCCTACCTCTACTCCCATCTCACACACACACCCAAACTCCGGGCTAACCATCAAAGTCTGGTTCTTTCAGCTTGAAAATCCCTTTCTTGTGTGTTTTTTTTTCTTTTATAATAGTTGTCTCAAAATATTTTCCTTTATATAATTTTCTTTTTGTATAAGTGTACAGCACACATTCGTTTATTTTGTGAAGCACATGAGTATATCTGTTAGAAAGAACATTGCTGACAATTATTCACAACCATTTCTTGTGTGTAGTTGTTAGGTAGAGTGGTTTGACTTTTCTTTTTTAATCATTTTCTTGGGGGCTCATACAACTATTATCACAATCCATCCATCCATCCATTGTGTCAAGCACACTTGTACATTTGTTGCCATCATCATTCTCAAAACATTTTCTTTCTAATTGAGCCCTTGGTATCAGCTCCTCATTTTTCCCCTCCCTCCCCACACCCCTCCTTCACGAACCCTTATTAATTTATAAATTATTATTATTTTATCATGTCTTACACTGTCCGATGTCTCCCTTCACCCGCTTTTCTGTTGTCCATCCCCCAGAGAGGGGGTTATATAGAGATTCTTGTGATTGGTTCCCTCTTTCTACCCCACCTTTCCTCCACCCTCCCATTATCGCCACTCTCAGCACTGGTCCTGAGGAGATCATCTGCCCTGGATTTCCTGTTTCCAGTTCCTATCTGTACCAGTGTACATCCTCTTGTCTAGCCAGATTTGTAAAGTAGAATTGGGATCATGATAGTGGGGGCGAGGAAGCCTTAAAGAACTCAAGGAAAGTTGTATGTTCCGTCATTGCTATACTGCACCATGACTGACTCGTCTCCTCTGTAAGGGGATGTCTACTTGCCTACAGATGGGTCTTGGGTCCTCACTCCACACTCCCCCTCATTCACAATGATATAGGTTTTTTGTTCTTTGCTGTCTGATACCTGATCCCATTAACACCTCATGATCACACAGGCTAGTGTCCTTCTTCCATGTGGGCTTTGTTGCTTATAGCTGGATGGCCGTTTATTTATCTTTGAACCTTTAAGATCCCAGATGCTATATCTTTTGATAGCTGGGTACCATCAACTTTCTTCACCACATTTGCTTATGCACCCGGTTTGTCTTCAGCGATCATGTTGAGAAGGTGAGCATCATGGAATTCCAGTTTAATAGAGCAAAGTGTTCTTGCATTGAGGGAGTGCTTGAGTGTAGGCCCAATGTCCATCTGCTACCTTAGTACTAAACCTATAAATATATGCACATAGATCTATTTCCCCATTCTCGTAGATAAATATATTTACATATGTACATGCCTGTATTTAGACCTCTATAAATTCCCTTTGCCTCCTAGTTCTTTCCTCTATTTCCTTTTACTTTCCTCTTGTCCCACTATCATGCTCAACCTTCATTTGGGTTTCAGTAATTCCTCTTGGTTACATTGCTCTTGATCAAGCCCTACCAGGCCTCCTACACTTTCCTCGCCACCAATTTTGAATCAATTGTTGTTCCCTTGTCCTTGGATTTGTTAACACCACTTCCTTTCCCCTGCCTCCCCATCTCCCATGTCCCCCTCCCGCCCCCCTGGAACTGTCTTTTGGTCCTTTGTTTTCTCTTCCAGATTGTTTATTCAGCCTATCTTATCTAGATAGACCTGCAGATATAATAATATGCACACAAACAAGACAGAGCAAAACAAAGCAACAGAAGAAAACAACAACAACAACAACAACAACAAACCAATGACAAAAAAAAGAAAAGTCTGTAAATAGTTTAAGGTCTGTTTGTTGACCTTTAGGAGTGTTTTTCAGTCCAGTCTGATGGGGTGCCCCGTCCTGGGCCCAAAGTCTATTTTTGGTGTTCCTTGGGGACTTTCTTACTCTGCTCCCCTTACTGTTCTGTTGCACGCCCTTAGTGTTTTGCCTCAGTGTGGTGGGGTCCGATCAGGTGCAATTCCAACACTGTGTCCAGTGTTGTCCCCAGTAGGGCTAGGGGGCAGTGAGGGATATCATGCCTCATAGTGGGGCCGGCCAAATGATTCTTTCTATGCATTGGCTGCTCTGAGCAGGGATATCATCCTCAAGGCTTGGTGGGCCAGGATGTGATCCCCTCTCTCTTCCTCCCCCTTCATTTGCTCCTGTGTGCTCTGATCAGACTTGCCCCTCTCCCTGAGCTGTAGCTTCAGTGCTGTCCTCTGAAGCTGGGTGGAGGGGTGGCTGTCCACGTAGTTGGGATTGGGGTGGGGGCCTCAGACCTGCCTTTATGTAATGGAATAACTTCAGTCAGCATAAAATTTTGCACATTCATCTGTGTGATGACGTGTTTGACAGCTTCATCACTGTTCTTCAGTGAGGCACAGAATTCCATTGTATGTACCAAGGTTTATCCACCCATCCACGTGTATCTCAGCACTCTTCACAAGCAAGAAGATGGAAACAATTTAAATGCCTATTGGTAGAAGAATGGATAAATGGAGAATCTGTAAATGTTACAACTCAAGTATTGAATATTTTCTTCAGTTCTTTCAGCTTGATAAATACTGAGCATGCCTTCCATTGTGTTTTTCTAAGTTCAGGTCTTTACACATTTCATTAAAATAACTACACTGTCTTCTTGAGTTGCCCTTTAAAGTTTTCTTTTCACTCTTTAACTTCATCATTTCTTGCATTTCCTTTTGTTTCTCCATGTTCAAGGGTGAGTTTCAGAGTCTCTTCTGGCATCCACTTTGGCCTTTCTTTCCTTCCTTTTAATGACCAATTGTTTTCTTAGTGTATGATGTTTTTGAGGTAATGTCACAACTTGTCTGGTCTTCAGTCATAAGCACAGCTGAAATCTCTCTATTTTGGGAGGTAATGGTGCTGTGCTGTCTAGTAGGGGTGCTCTGAGTCAGAATCAACTTGATGGCAGTGAGTACCATTGTCTGTATCATCATGCCCAAGAACTTCATTTTTACACTATTCTTTGAAGCACAGGTTTAGGAGTCAAAGCCATGCAGTGACAACACAGGTTAAGTAGACATGAATTGGTATAAGTATCCTGAATCTAGTCTATTTATACCCTTTTAATTTTGGAGTGGTGCCTAACCTCCTCCACTACATCCAGGCCACAGTCCCTATAAGATCTGATCGCAAGAAAGAATGAACTTCACTGGGATGTTGGTATAACTGTGTCCATGTTCGTATATGACCTACCCCAGTGGAATTTGAAATCCTACATATTTTTTCACAAACTAATGAAAGACTCTGAGACAATTAAGATTTTAGTTTGTAGTTGAGAAGCGGTATTTTCCCTTAGTGAATGGACAACTGCTACTGTTTCTGAAGTATCACGATGAAAACAGCTGGAAACTCAGCTCCCATATAATCAGATATTATTGATAAGTGCACATCTCATGGAGCCTGGTGGTGTAGTGGTTATGCATTGGGCGGCGATTCACTTGGTCAGCAGTTGAAACCCCAGCAGCTCTGTGTGAGAAAGACGGGCTTTCTACCCTCATGAATGAGGACAGTCTTGGGACCCATAGGGATCGCTGTGAGTGGGCAATGACTCGATGCAGTGAGTATGATGATCACTTGATCACTTTAGTCACAACCGGTGCTTCAAAAACCATGGAAAGATAGAACTAAAAGATCATGGAAAATTGTCATAAATATTTTGAAGCCCAATCATACTCATACACAGACACATACACATCTGTGTTCCTTTATTCAACAAATATTTATCAAGTCTCTACTTTGTAGGGAGCACAATATTGGACACTGGAAGATGCAACATTGAATAAAGCATAGTTCTTATCCTGAAGGGGCTTGGAATATAGCAAGAGAGGATGACGTGGAGTTGTTTCACAGCACTGACTACACTCTGTTGTCGTTCCCTCTGTTGCTTTCTCCTCTCCTCTTTCTCCTTTGACTATAGAGTCCCTTCAGGCTGACCTCAATCCATCTTATCCACTGTTGTTTTTTTGGCATCCAGCCCTCTGCCTGGGTACTCAATACACAACTACTAAACAGAGTGCATAAATAAGTAAAACACACAAATATCATAAAGTTATGTAAATAATTGAAACAATAAGGCAAGAATTGGGTGCTATCTAGTAATACAAACATAATTCTTAGGAATGCAAAGGCAGAGAAATAAAAACCCACGGCTGTTGAATTGATTCTGGCTCACGAGTGCCTTATAGGAGAGAGCAGATGTGGCCCCAAGGGTTCCCAACACTGTACACCTCTTCCCTAGAAGAGGCTGGTGGATACCAACCACTCAACAATTGGTTAGCAGTTGGGTGCTTAGCTGCTACTGCACCACTGCGGCTCCGTAAAGGTAGGGAAGCCCTGGCACAGGGAACGTTGTGAGGACTGCCCGATGTCAAGGAGCTTGAAGACCAAGGAGAGGCCATGCTGGGTTTGACAATGAGAATGTTTTGTTCATGGAGAAGCATCACATTTAGAATGGATTTGCAAGCCAGGTTGCTGGGGAGTTAAGGAAGGAATGAGTAATGGATAAATTCTGAACCTCAGTTGGAGAATGAGATAATAAATCCACGAGGAGGGGGCAGACTTTTATGTTTATACAATAACACCCACTGTAGGTTTTTAACAAAACACACAACCTCACACATTGGTTTTCTGTGGGCATTATTTAACTGGGCATGTAATTTGAGGGGAAAGCACAGTGTGCATGGCATGTGACTGCTAGTTTACACAAGTAATGCTCAGGTTACATGTTTTTGCATACTGAACAAACCCTGTGTGCTAATTCCTTAAGTTTGCTGTACCAATGTTCTCCATGTTGACGACTTCAGTGCCCTTTTCTCCCTGCTAAGTCTTTTCCTTGGTGACGGCAGCTGTGGAGCTTTGGTTCCCCATCTACCCTTAGTTTCTAAAGCAGCCCCTCCCTCAGCAGAATTCCCTGCCTGCTCTGCACACTGCTTTCTCAGGTGAAGGAAGAAATCGTGTGTTTTTTTGCCTAGGAGATAGCCTTTGGCAGGATGGCCAGCTCTAACCCAGGAAGTATGTGAATTTGACATGTGGGCCCGAGAACCACTCAGGTGGACAGTACACCACAGTTGCAAGCATTCCACTCCGCCATCCAAACTAGGGTCATTTGAGCCTCCTGCCCACGTGGATGCCTTGGGACTGGCATGAGAACTATAAGCCCAGGGGGTTCTTGGGCCCTTCACGAGAATACGAATGGCCTAACGGGCTGCTCAGCACAGCGCACATCTGAGAACGTTTTCTCACCCCATTCTGCTGTCTAGCTTCAGGTGGGCCCACAAGCGCAGAGCTGGCCATCTGAGGAAAGTGATCTCTGCTTGCTGTGGGACCAGCCTGTGCTGTCCGTGTGGCAGCCCTCTGCCTGACCCTCTGCTCCACAAACCTGGGCTCTCAGCTTGTCAAGGAACCCCACTACTCTCAGACTTGGCCCCAAAGTGCCCCAGAGTAAAGGTACACTTTGAATAGTTTATTTTGCAATTCCCTGGCCCAGCAAAACTCGATCTGTGACTTCCATAGCGTTATTTTACAGTCATGCTAAAAGTAACATGTTTGGACCATTGAATGAGTGTGACTTGAGATGTAGGGTATGTGCATGGGCAAACTCTTTTACGTCTTTTTGTCATTTTCATCCGTCATGTATGTGAACTATTTGCAAACTGTGTGTGTGTGTGATAAACCAGTTACTGTTGAGTGGATTCTAAATCATGATGATGCGATTCATGTCCATCAGAGTAGCACTGTGGCCCAGAGGACTTTCGATGGCTATTTCCTGTCCAGGCGTTGATCATTAGATTCTCTCCCAAGATGCCTCTGGCCTCTGAGTGAACTGGACGTTCATCCTTTCAGCTAGCAGTCAAGTGCATGCACTGGTAGCACCCCTCAGGGACTGCACACACTTAGAAAGAAGTGAGGATATCGCCCATGTTCTCCAGCTGATGGAAGAGGTCTGTGTATCCCTCCCTCTGCATCAGGTATCCTGTTACTTTTCAATCATTATATACTTTGTATAAATTGGATAAGTGTGCAGGTCAGGGATTTGATTCCTACTGTATTACCTCCCAGTCATTTGAAATCTTTCTGTTAGAATGTACTTGGGACCCCACGACCTCTTCACCGCCAAAACACAACTCAAGGACCTACCACTTCTCATTCCTTGACCAAAGCAACTTGTTTTCATAGAAACATTAAGTTATGATGAAATAACACACAAGGAATGGAGAATACTGGGTGTGGTTGTCTTGTCTGGTCTTACTCTCAGATAAGCTATTGAAGGGCATCTGAAGCTGAGTGCAATGTAGTATACTGTTTGAAATCGACTAGCCCTGGAGGTCCTTCTGCTCCACATAAGTGAAACACAGAATTTAAATAGGCTGATAACGAACTTTAAGATAGAAAATGAAATTTTTCTCTCTTCTTCGACTTAGACTCACTGCCACCATCTTCTTACTCAGAACGTTGATGTTATATAAATACTCTCACATCCAAATGAATTATAAGCCTAGATGATTTATCAACCCAGACCAGAAGTGGATGTTGACCCTGAAGTGAACATTGAAATTCTATCTTGCTTTTGAGAATGATGAGGGCAATGAATGTACAAATGAGCTTTACACAATTGATGTATGTATGGATTGTGATAAGAGTTGTATGAGTCCCTAATAAAATGATTTTTTTTAAAAAAGAAATTCTATCTTGCTTGGCTCCCTCTTGGCTCTTTTCTCAAGACCTCTGGAACTAATTATACTCTGGGGACAAGTGGCTGTTAGCAGCAGCAGAACTTACTTTTTCCCCTAGAGGGGAGTGAGTGAGTGTGGTGAGGCAAAACCTAGGGCCACTCAGTGGAGACTTAGGCAAAACTCACATCCCCTGGTATCCTACCTTCCCAAGCATGACCCATGAAGGTGGGGTGAAAATTTGTAAGGGTCATCTTCAATTGAGAACAACTGTGGAAGAAGGTACAATGGTGATGGAAGCTTAGGAAGCAGTCTGGTATCTTTAGAGGTAACAGGAGAATTCTACAATAGCCAATCTTTTCATTTTAAATGGTTGTGTCTTCCATACACACACATATACACACGTATATAAACCTAAAATCTATGGTATAATCGATTTCTGGGACAAATGGCCATTAGAAAAGTGCACAGAAACTGGCTTTATCTTTCATGAGATAGCACAACCAAAGAAATATATATATATTTAAGTTTCAAAACTTAATCTGGAACATTAATATGGCCTATTTCTGTGAAACCCAAATCAAACTCATTGCCTCTTATTTATCAATTTTCTCTTATTTATTATTTCTTTCAATTAACTCACATATATTTTTAAGCTCATTTAAATATCTCCACATCTGTTTAATAGATTTTTTTGATGTCTAGTATTTTTTTTATATTATTTTATTGGGGGCTCGTATAATTCTCATCACAATCCATACATACATCCATTGTGTCAAGCACATATGCACATTTGGTGCCCTCATCATTTGCAAAACATTTGCCTCCCACTCTAGCCCCTAATATCAGTTGCTCATTTCCCCCCCCCCCTCCCTCCTCCCTCATGAACCCTTCATTGTTCATAAATTATTATAGTTTTGTCATAAGTTACCCTGTCCGATGTTTCCCTCGGCCCTCTTCTCTGCTGTCCATCCCCTAGGGAGGAGGCAATACTTAGATTCTTGTAATTGGTTCCCTCTTTCTACCCCAGACATCGCCTCTCTCACCACTGGTACTGAAGGAGTCATCTATCGTGGATTCCCTGTGTTTCCAGTTGCTGTCTGTACCAATGTACATCCTCTGGTCCAGCCAGACTTGTAAGGTAGAATTGGGATCATGATAGTGGGGGGGAGGAAGCATTAAAGAACTAGAAGAAAATTATATGTTTCATCGTTGCTACCCTGCACCCTGATTGGCTCATCTTCTCCCCACAACCCCTCAGTAAGGGGGTATTCAGTTGCCCCACCGATGAGCTTTGAGTCTCCACTCTGCACTCACCCACCTTTACAATGATATGATTTTTTGTTCTTGGATGCTTGATACCTGATCCATTTGACAGCTCGTGGTCACACATGCTGTTGTGCTTCTTCCATGT
>NW_022103899.1:5655505-5673354 GCF_000313985.2 Echinops telfairi | reverse complement strand
CTTTGATGCTTCTCAGCTGGATGGCCGCTTGTTTATCTTCAAGCCTTTAAGACCCCAGATGCTATATCTTTTGATAGCCAAGCACCATTAGCTCTCTTCACCACATTTGCTTATGCACTGCTTTTGTGGAGAGCTGAGGAGGAAGGGATTTCTTTGAAAATTTTTCACACCTTGGAATGTCTGGTATCAGAGTGAACTATAATATAGGGAAGATAGATTTTGCATACCAAAGTTGGAAATATTCTAATCACTCTCTGAAGGCTATATTAGGTATATGGTCAATTTGAAACTCTATAAAAGAATATATGGTTCCAAAAAAGGAGCCTTCTTGACATCCTATACAGTATTTTTATGGTTCTAAAATGTACTGTAACTCATGTTATGCATTATAAGCATTTGACTTATGAACACTACAAATATGGACTTGTCTCTGGTTGCTTGTTTCTTTCCACACAACTCAAGCCAGTTGGATCAATAGAATTACTCAAAGCTAGGGGTAAACACAGTATCAACCAGTGTCCTTTAACCTCTCTGAGTTTTTCCCATAGCAGAAATCTGTCAAAAGTGGTGATCCTTTTGTTTATCTTAATTTTTCATCCATCATAGCATAGTGGGTTACGTGTTGGACTGCCAACAGAAAGAGCAGCAGTTCGAAACCCCAGACTCTCTGCAGGAGGAAGATGAGGCTTTCCCCTTCTATACTGAGTTCATCTTGGAAGCCCACAGAACAGAGCAGCTCCGCTGTGCCTACAGGGTCACCATGAGTTGGAACTAGCTCAGTGACATTGAGTTTCTCGGGTCACGTCGTAGCGTGCTATCGCAGCTCGGCCCAGTCTTTTCCCTTTCCTGTTTGCCCAGTCGACCCTTGAATCTTGCTTTCCCCTTTCCTCACCGTGAGTGTCTTTCTCTTTGTTCCAGGTGAGAACAAAAAGCCTTGTCATACTCACGTTGATAAGTATGAAAATGCTGGTAATCGTGACATTCAATATAAAGGAAAAAACGTGGGAGTTTAAAGTGGAGTGGAACAAAATGAAAGGTCAACCTAGTCTTAATTACCCAAGCTTCCTGAAGATTGAAAGGATCCCTTTGAAATGGTTACTTACTTTATGATCCATCACTATGCCCTGTAAATAGCTTTAAAAAAACCCAGCACTAGAATAATCAGATTTGTATCATATTCTGTTGTACTTGTTTTACCATAGTATTGTATTTCTATTATTTTATATTGCAGATGTTCCCTGTTTCAACTTCATCGGAGATTAAATTGACGCTTATAGGATAACCTGGAAATCTAAAAACCATTTGTCTCACTACTTTCATAAGGCAATATGGTCACGTCCCATAAAGCTGACTCATAGTGGGGCTATTGGAACACAGCTCAATGTAAGTTACAGACATACTGTGTTTTTGTCATTGTTATCCATTTTCTTTCCAGCTTAGGACACATGTCTGTTGGCATGCGTGCAGGTGTGTGTGTGTGTGTGTATACATATGTGCCTACACATGCACATTTTCCCCGTTCTGGGTCCATAGCTTCATTTATCCTTCCCTTCCTTTCTGCCTTCCTTCCTTCTTCCGTCCCTTCCTCTCATCCTTTGCTCCACATATTGAATGACGACTACGTCAAATGGGCAGTTCTCAGCCTGAGAGTCAAGCCCACTGGCTCCAGGGGGAGGCTCCAGTGGAGGAGACAGAAAAAGTTGTTCCGACACTTGTGAAGCGCTTACCCTGAGAAGTGCTGTGAAGGGCGATCACGCAGTACTCTGTGAGCCTGGAGCTGACTTCTTGGAGGGACGGATTCCCCCTCCAAAATCTGTGATGGGCTAGAAGTGAACAGAGCCAGAGAGGTGAAAGGCTGGTAGGAGAAGTGGGGAGCAGAGGGTAGAGTGTGGTCCAGACAGAGGGAACCGCATATGCCAAGACCAGCTTTGCTCCGTAAGGTACTTTTGGGCGACTCCTTTTTTCAGGAGTGGCCACTGGGTAGCTTCTCCCTTGAACTGTGCAGATGCAAATGGATGTTCATCGAACTGGGAAGCAAGAAGACACGTGTATTCTCACGAGCAGCTTGACTGCTTCTGTGTTTCAGGTATGAAGTACCCCTTAAGCCCTGACAACCCCCCTGAAGATGGAATTATGAATATGGCAGCCTTTCTGCGGGGCTTTGAAGACAGAGGGACAAAGAACGACAGCCTGGAGGGCCAGCTGGGTAAAGAGAAGAAGAAGATTCTCTTCTCTTTCTGTGAGGTGTGCAACATCCAGTTGAACTCCGCAGCCCAGGCTCAGGTCCACTACAATGGCAGATCCCACCGAAAGCGAGTGAAGCAGCTGAGTGATGGGCAGCCACTCCCCCCGGCTCAGGGCTCCGGGCCACCGCTGGCCAGTTCCAGCACCGACACCAGCACAGGTAGGAGGGAGCCAGGCTGGTCTTTCCCCTTCAGCACAGTGGTGCGTGTTCTCTTTTCACGACAGCCTCAAACTGGAGCTGCTTGTCCCTGCTCAGCGTATTTCTATTTATTACACCCATCTCTCTCCATCTTTGTTTCTCTATCAACATTTCATCTCTGGAACCACAGACGTCCTGTCTCCTCACCGTGTGTGAAAATTTCCCAATGTGTTTTGAAATGTGTTTTCAATAGACCAGTGGTATCAAAACTGTCTTCCCCCTTCAGGAAACCAGGTTTCCTTCGCTTTCCTTCATCTGCTTTCTATTGGATCACATGCTATTAGATATGGTATAAAAAGAGCCAGACTCTGTTTATAACCCTTCTTCATTCAGGAAAGGAGCTGTGATCTTGCTCAGTTGTCTTCTTTGATGTGGGTGCCTGCGACGTGCCGGTAGTGTTCTGACCACAGGAGCAGGCACTTCCCAAGCCAACAATGCTCAACCCCCGGCCCTGCATCCTAGGCACCAGCGTCATTTCACTTGCCTCTCACTCTCTCCCACGGGAAGAGACCTTGGTCTCCTGGCATCTGCACTGGCTTCCGAACAGTCTTGTAAACCTTTTATCTTATCCTCGGACAGCTCTTCCTCCTCCACTTCCCCGGCTGTTGAATACCTTCCCTGTGGCAGAGCTAAAGAAAGTCACAACAGTTGCTGTTCTTTGTGAGGGGACAGCTCTGCAGATATGTGGTCCTCCTCCCCAGGTTTACATGGGAGGTCCAAGACAAGGCTCCTTCTGAATGTGGTGGGGGAGCTCCAAATTCCACACCAGCAAATGGTGTTCTGGTAACCCGAGGCCTCCTCCACTCGGTGTTAGAGGACAGAGAAGCCGCTTGTTGACATTTCACTCAGCGACGTGACAAACGGTCCTCGATTTTGTGAAACTGTGCCAGGGTCCACATCAAACTTCAGTCAGAAGTGTGTGGGTGTTTGCCTGTACTCTAAATATCACACAAAAACCCCCAAACCAAACTCACTGCCATTGAGTCAGTGCTGACTCCTAGAGACCTCTCTCTAGGTTTCTGCGACCAGAACTGTTGTCGGGAGGAGAAAGCCCTGTCTTTCTCCCTCGGAACTGCTGGTGGTCTCAAACTGCTGCCCCTGGGGATGGATCGCTGCCCAATGAGTGACCACAACACCACCAGGGCTCACTTATCTCCAATGTCCAGATTAGGATCAGAGACACAGTGGCCAGTCCAGGGCCCCACCCATATTCAATTAAGAATGGATTCATTGTTGTTCATCACTCTTCTGCAGCTGTTCAGTACAGCACTGCTGCAATTCAGACCTATTTGTTATAAGGAACCCTGGTGGTGTGGAGTTACGCATTGACCTGCTGACCACAAGGTCAGTAGTTTGAAACTACCAGGCACTCTGCAGGAGAAAGCTGCGTCTTTTTCCTTCTTATACAGTTGGAGTTTTGTGAACCCACAGGGGCAGTTCTACCCTGTGCTGTAGGGTCGCTGTGAGTTGGAATCAACAGGGTGGCAGTGAGGTTTGGTTGCTCACTAGTACTTGCAATTGAAGCAAACAGTCTTACTTTGATGAGTTTTTAAAACCCAAACCCAAGCCTACTAGTATCAAGTTGGTTCTGACTGATGGATACCTGTGTGTCCAGAGTACAAATGCGCTTCACAGGAGTGTCTTGGTTTTTATCTTCATGGTAGCTGTCTCCAGGTCTTTCTTCCTTGGTGCTGATGGGTGGGTTTGAAAGCCAACCTTTAGGTCAATAGGTGATTGAAAGCAACCTGTCCCAGTGAGGGATCTTGAAAACACACCCGGAATGTTATGGTTGTGTCCTATCCATAAAACACAAACTCGTCCCGAAGTATAATGCAGTCTATTAACATGTTTTAAACGGACAAGAAAACAGATATCTTTACAAGATGTGTGCTAGTCATAGGGACCTTTTTTTATGAGCAAGTATTCATTCTCAGAAGATTTGGAGTTAAGCAAGCCTCTTAACCACGGAAGGTGGTGTGGTTAGGTGCCGTCGGGTCTATAGGACCGACGTTTGCCCCAGTGCGCCGGGCTGCTCTGCTGTGGGAAGGACAGGCAGTGTTTCATTCGGTTGCCCACAGACTTGGTCCACAGTCTGTGTACCACAGCACGGAGCGCCGCCTTCTTTCCTGCAACAAGCAGCCCTGTGTACTGGAGCACAACACTGCTGGGCTGAGAGCCATCCTTACCATCGTCCCTGTGCCTGTGCCCGTTGCCGCACTTACTTTGTCCACCCGTCTCTTTGAAGAAGGGCTTCCTCTTTTTCGCTGATGCTCAACTTCATCATCGTGATGCCCTTCTCCAGGGACTGGTCGCTCCTGACAACATGTCAAAAGTACGTGAGACGACTTCTGGCTGAACCACTCTGGCTGTACTTCTTCCGGGACAGACTTGTTCCTTTGGTAATTCATGTACATTCAACATTCCCCACCACGTCAAACACCAAGCACACTTCTGTCAACTTGGTTCTAACTCACAGCGAACTTGTAGGACAGAATAGAACTGCTTCCTGGAGTTTCATGACTGTAAATCTTGATGGAATGTAAATGACTAAATCTTCATGGAAGCAGGCTGTCTCATCTTTCTCCCACGGAGCCACTGGTGGATTTGAACTGCCGATCTTAGGGTTAGTAACTGAGTGCTTAACCAGCACACTGCAAGAGCTCCTCTAGATGAATGACAGGCACCTTAATTATTAAAAATGACATTTCTAAAGGAGACTTAACACTGGTAAAACTCATCTGTGATACAATGCAAAGCTAACTCAAAAACTCACTGCCACTGAGTTGATTCCGACCCACAGGGGCCCTATAGAACTGGATAGAACTGCCCACTTTTCTGAGACTGTAGCTCTACCCTACAGGAGTAGAAATCCCTGCCTTTCTCCCTCAGAGAGGCTGGTGGTTTTGAACTACTGACTTTGAGGTTAGCAGTCCAATGCGTACCCACCACGCAGGATCTAAAGCAGCACCTATCTCGGTGCTAGTCCATGTGCACACGCTCGCCTGTCTTCTGATGGAGAGTCTCGTCAATGAGGAGCAGACCTGACCTTCGTTTATATTTCCAGTCACTTTCCTCAGCTTCGATCCATCAAGCTTCTGTTTCCTGCTGGGTAGCAGCTCCCTCAACCCACACCCTCTCAGCCCATAACTTCTCACTTTTGTATATTCAGAGGTGTCCTTTTGGTTTAGAAGATTCTGTTCTATTTATGTAGACATCCGTCTCAAAGCGGAATTAAGGATCGGCTACTTAGGCTGTGGTGCTGAGAGTGGAGGGCAGGGGCACCATCTGCCCACCCTCCCTCAACCCATCCCTGCACAGGCGGTGGTGAGCCATGGAGGGGGGAGGTTTCCCTGCCTCGGACAGCCTTCACAGGTTTTCAGAGCTCCTCTGGTTTGCAAGTTATTACTCTGTGGGTCACAGCTGATCCTGCCAGACCCTTGGATGAAGGACTCCCTCTAAATCAGCGGTTCTCCAAAAAAATCTTACCATAGTGAATAAGAGGGGGGAGTGCGGAGTGGAGATCCAAAGCCCATTAGTAGGCCACTGGAGATCCTTGCAGAGGGGTCTCGGGGAGGAGACCAGCCAGTCAGGGTGCGATGTAGCAACGATGAAAAATACAACTTTCCTCTAGTTCCTAAATGTTTCCTCCCCGCTCCCACTATCATGATACGAATTCTACCTTGCAAGTCTGGCTAGACCAGAGGATGTACACTGGTACAGATAGGAACTGGAAATCCAGGGAATCCAGGGCGATGATCGCTATAGGACCAGTGGTGTGAGTGGCGATACTGGGAGGGTAAAGGGAGAATGGGTTGGAAAGAGGAAACCGACAACAGAGGGGACGGACAACAGAAAAGTGGGTGAAGAGAGACGTCAGATAGGGAAAGATATGAAAAAATAATAATTTATAAATTATCAAGGGCTCATGAGGGAGGGGAGACTGGGGAGGGAGGGGGAAAATGAGGACCTAATGCCGGGGGCTTAAGTGGAGAGGAAATGTTTTGGGAATGATGAGGGCAATGAATGTACAAATGCGCTTTACACAATTGATGTGTGTATGGATTGTGATAAGAGTTGTATGAGCCCCTAATAAAATGATTAGAAAAAAAAAAATCAGCGGTTCTCAACCTGTGGCTCACGACCCCTTTGGGAGTCGAATGACCCTCTCACAGGGGTCGTCCAATTCATAACAGTAGCAAAATGACAGTTATGAAGTAGCAACAAAAATAATTTTATGGTTGGGGGGGTCACCACAACATGAGGAACTGTATTAAAGGGCTGTGGCATTAGGAAGGTTGAGAACCAGTGCTCTAAATGGTCCTTAGGTATTGGGGGCCTCTTGTTAAATTTAGCTGCACCTTCTAGCTTACCCTCACCTGGTAGCAAAGGCCCTATCCCTTGGCCCCGTGTATCTTTCTCTCCCATGGTGGTCATCCTGGAAAGGCTGCATTCTCTGTTCTCATCTAAAGACCAAGTCTTGGGGCTCCTGTACACATGTAGTAGCCACCTGACATCTGGCACCCCTGGTGGCCGCTGAGCACTGCTAGGCGTGCGGCAGGGAGAGTGAACTAGGTGTGAGGGGCTCTTCCACATTCCTCTTCCTGCTCAGGTCAAACAGGGGCTCTGGGCAAGTCCTGGACAGAAAGGGAACCAAAAGCCAAGCCCTCTTTCTGATCATTGTCTGGTTTTAAGGAGGAAAATAATAGCTCACCTCCACACCTGGGCGAAAGTGCTCCCGCAGCCCTCATCCTAGGAATGAGTTCCATTCCTAAGCCTGCCTCTGAGTCGGATCTGCTGTTGCTCATTGCTGGGAGCCGCCATGAAGTTAGGGTGACTCATTGATGACACTGCAGATGACAGAGTGAAACCCCGTGCTGAGCCCCCCTCACAACTGTGGGTATGGGTGAGACCACCATGGCAGCCACTGTGCCCACCCATCCCCTTGAGGGCCTTCCTCTTTTTCACCCACCCTCTCCTTGGCCAAGCACGATGTCTTTTTACAGGGACTGGCTCCTCCTGATCATGTGTCCAAAGTACGTGAGACACTGCCACCATCCTCACTTCTGAGGAACATGCTCGCTGTACTTCTTCCGAGACAGACATGTGTTCAGTCTTCTGGCAGTCTCCAGGGCGTTCAGTGTTCTTTACCACCACCAGAATGCACACTGCTGTCCTCCTTAGTCAGTCTGTCCAACTCTCACAGCATACGAGGCAACTGAAAATACCATGGCTCGTGCCAGGTGCACTTTTGCCCTCAAAATGACGTTCTTGCTCTTTAGCACCTTCAAGAGGTCCTTATGCAATAGATTCTTCATTTGATTTCTTGGCTGCTGCTTCCGGGAGCATAGACTGTGGGTCCAAGAAAGAGGAAGTCCTTGGCAACTCTACTCCTTCCCAACCTTGTGGACAGGGATTGGTGGGGAAACAGCAACCGCAACTTGCTGGGGTTAGAACATAGCGGTGTGCTTTCATCCCTCGGTGGACCCACAAACATAATATGACCTGGTGGTCCTGATGCCAGCCAGGATGGGAAGATGGGACGGAGCCAGTCTCGTGATGTTCTGTGGGTTTAGTGAGCATCGAGGCTGCTGGGTGAGCCTGGAACCCACCAGGGTGTTCCTGCAAGAGCCAGGGAGCAGGTTTCCGGCAGGTGAATTGGGGAAGTGGCAAGAGAATGTTTCCTGTGAGCCATGTTTCCCTAGGAGTTGGGTACAAGGGAGCACCCCACAGTGGCTGCTTAAGCTTATAACCAAATGCCAGACAGAAAGAAGACTATCTCAGCAGATGTCTGTGTGTAGACTGGCAACCAGGCTAAGAACCTGGCTGTGCCTTGGTCCCAGGGAAGCCCTAAGCCAACTCCTGCATCGTATCCCAAATCTGGATGCCACCCGAGGGAAATAGGCCCCTACATGGCCTGGAATGAAGTTTCTGTCATGGGAGATGAGGTTTGTAGGAGAGATTATGTTCAGAAGAAATTTGGATTTCTTCTAAATCTGAACTAATGCTTGTGGTCCACCGTACTTGTATGCTATCAAACAATAAACTGAGTTTAAATTCATGAAGAAAATGCTCTAAATCCAGCATCCTGAGGAGGCTTGGAAATCAGGCAGTAGATGGTGAAGTAGAGACTGACGTCTTTGCCCCCTCTGTCCCTCGTCTTTATCAGTGACTCACACTGCAAAGTCATTTGATCAAGGACGTGGGATAGCTGCAAAGCACATGGTAGGCATTTCCTCCTTTCCCTCACCTGTCTGCTTCTCTGCCACATATGAAGTGAGCATCCTAGAAAGCGATTTTCTAGGAGGCGCTGGTGACCCAAGTGCAGGCTCGCAGCTGCTACGTGAAAGGTTGCTCCTTCCAACCCACAAGCCACTCCACATCCTTTTCTGTAAAGCTCGCTGCCCTGGAAAGCCAACTGGGGAAGCCCTACTCTGTCTGGTAGGTGCACTACGCTTGGGATTCGACTCTATGGCATGCAGAAACGACATATTTCCCAGGCTTCCTTGCCAACTGGGTTCCTAATAGCTTTGGCACCAGCAGGCCCAGTTGGGCAATTAAAGGAAGGAAGGAATGGAACATGCAGGGTATCTGTCGTTATGCCCTCTGTCTGGGGTGGTATCGCTCACTCTAGCTGCATTTACCTGTACCTTCAGTTTTTGCGACCGGTCTGTCAGAATGTCAGCTTCTCCTAGGGTCCCTTAGTGTGCTGGACGCTGGGAACCCCGCCTCCTTCTGTCACCTCCTGCCAGAGAAAGCCCACATTCCTGTTAGTAATCTCTGTTCATTTCCTGTCCCCTGTGTGGCTTCCTACACTTGTGCAACCGAGCCCTGTATTAAATCCCGTCCATCTCCATTGCCTAGGGGGCTTCGGTTGCCGTTCTAGACCCTGATCCCTACAGCTGCCAATGGATCTTCAAACCACTGTCAGCAGCGGCTCAGCTCTTCCAGCCAACACGAGGCAGACTCGTTTTCCCTTGCTCCTTTCACGACTACAACCCCAGACCCCGGGGCTGGCGTAAGAGACACACGAGGAGAGCTCCGAAAGACGGTGGGAACACGGGGTCCTAACTTGATTTCCTAGAACTAGAGGAGCAGCTCAGCATCAGGCTCTGGCCCCACTCCCTCCCCGAGCCCAAGAGAGGAAAGCCACTTAGACCACGTGTCTGACTTCCAACCTCGCCAAAGAGGACAGGCCAGATAGGCTCAGGCCAACTTAAGCAACAGCACTGACAGAGATTCTCACCAAAATAAGTGGTCAGGGGACACACACTCAGTTCTCATCAGGCCCAAGATTCCTTAGGGTTTGTGATTCTGAGACATGCCTCCTGTGGTAGGAGGTCCGAGCAGTGAGTGGTTAGAATGGTGTCCTATGCCCTCAGGAAGAGTAGCCCACCATTTTCCCCATATCCCTCCTCCTCCAAGAGATGGCTGCTGGCCTGGCCAATGAGACGCCTGTGCCAGCACCAGCGGGGACCAGTGGGAGCCCCAACAGAGGGAAACAAACCAAGCAAGCCAAAATAGCACCTCATGACTCTGAAACTCCCAATGGAACCCCAGCCTACCAACACAGGCCAGTGCCCGTCTGCAGACATATGCTAGGTTGGGCAGAAATTGTTACATGTGTTCTTACTGGCTACGGCTCAGACAGCGGACCCAATATGGAAGGTGAATTAGGAAACATAGGCCTGAAGTTATTATTTTAGAAACCGAGTGTTGATAAGGTGAGAAACAAAGCAAACCCCCTAAAAAGCTAACTCACTGCAGCGACGTTGTAGGACAGGTAGAACTCAGTGAGTCTCTGAGGCTGTAACCCTTTTCAGGAGTAGAAAGCGCCTTCTTCCTCCCAGGCAGGAGCGGGTGGTTTCTAAGTGCTGGCCTGGCAGTTCAGCAGCCCCACACATAATACAACTCCTTATACTGTTCGGAGCTTCCTCCCCCACTGCAGCCAGTGAGCCACAATGCTCTCTTCCTTTCCATCAGAAGCAGTTCGTTTGTCAAGAAAGGAAATAAAAGTTAACTTTACATTTTATACACGTTTTATTCTCAAGGGAAATGTATGCCTTTCCTGGTGAGTCAGGCTGACCCAGGAAGTTACAATGGGAAGATTGATTGAATTCTAGGAATTTGGGGCATCCACATTTCTTCGCTGTTGGAAAGAGATTTTTTGTTAAGGGTGCAACTCTAATGCTCCCCTAGCAGTGATTTGGCACAAATCAAGTACAACTCTGAGAAGTTGCTGAGAGCATGGGGGTTCTGCTGAATTGTGTAAAAGAGAAATGCCCGAACTGGCTTTGAGGTGCCATTGGAATGAGAGATAACCATGGAAAGGCTGAAAGAATCACGCTTCCCCCAACACACCAATAAGATATGTATAATTATGCTTTCTTTATAAAGAAGGAAATTGGGACTAAGAGAGATTGAGAGGAGATTCCTAAAGCGACACAAAGATTTAAAGTCTAAACCTCATCCCCCATTCTGTATATGATCTCTCCTGACTTTTTAGTGACACATTATTTTCTGAGTAAAAGTAAACATAATTTGAAATATTTTCTCATTATTGAGTGTTCGATTTTTTTATTTATGCATTCATGCCCATGCCTTACCGTCAAATAATTTCCAAAGAATTTCTAACTCCCATGTAGGGTTGAATGTTTTAGACTAAGAAGAAGGTAGTCAAGCAGAGTGGGGAGAAATGATCCAGAGGATGGGAAGGGAATGTCCACACCTTCACCGGAGGAAGGTGTTGGCATGCCTAAAAATCTGAGATGTGCTAGATGGGCCATTCTCATTCCATGAGAATTGCTGAGAAACCCAACCCAAGGTTGGGAATGTAGGCAGAAGCCGTGGTGTGAACTGAAAAGTGACTATTCTTCATTTTAGTTATGATTTTTGACTGAGCAATTTGGACTTGGCTCAGCCAGCTGGTTCTTCTGAAGTCACAAAGAGGGTTTGCGCAGTGGCAGGCACCTGGCAGGTCACCTGCGTAGGCTGATGGGGGTTGTAGGCTGGATCCCTCTCCGGGGGCCTCTCCTTCTCAAGCTGGGAGACTCAGCTCTGTGCAAGGTGGTCAGAGCACCTTTGCAAGACAGCCAAGTCAAAGCTGTGACCACTGCATTCGTTCAGTTAGAGGTAGTCGCACAGTCGGTCCAAGTGGAAGAGAGCACGTGCCAGGTGCAATGTGATCGGTAGCATCTTCCGTGGGTTCTTACGATCATAAACGGAACTCAAACAGGTTTTAAGGGGAGCATGCATTTAGGGGGTGCAGGAAGTATAAACCCAGGGGATTTGGCAGGCAGCGGTGGAGGGAATAGTGGGGAAGTAGGAGGAGAAAGCAAGATGGGAAAAGTGATTGTCTAGTTGGAGCACCGTGTATTTTCTCTTTCTCCTTGAGAGCCCGGGCTCTCTCCTCATTGTTGCTTGTTTATTTTTCCCTACTTCTAGTGATCTCATATTTTCATTCCTATTCTGCATTCCGGGAGAAAGATGAGGCTTTCTACTCCCCTAAAGAATTACAGGAAACCCACAGGGCCGGTTCTACTTACCCTTTCCAGTCGGCCATCGTGAATCAGAGTCGGCTTGATGGCAGTGAGTTTGTTTTTTGAGAATGCTGTACGCAGAGAGCAGGTAGAGGTATCGCTTGCTTTTTGAAAGTTTGCTTTATGCTATTTTGCATCGGTGCAAGACCTACATCAGAACATGTTTCACTAGCAGAAAGACATCGAAAGAGGATTTCGATTTCTATTTTGAAAAGGTGGAACTGGCCTTCACCTTCGGCATTGCAGTGGGTGGGAAAAGGCAGAGCCAAGCCCCTTCCCAGGAAGCTACATAGCGCCTCAGCCTCAGGCGGCCCATGGCAGCTGTGTCTGCGAACACCACATAGTGCACTCTTTTTATTGTCAGGGTTTATGTGGTCAGCTTATTGTAGGGGGCCTGGGAATGTTAAAAAATGGGCCCCCATCAACGAACAGGCTGTCGCTTCCCCAGGTAAATTAATGTAAATTAGCCAGCCTTACGTTAGTTCAGCTTGGGGAAGGGCCCATGGGGACGCTCTATTTCCGGACAACCAGGGAAACTCGCTCAGGTATTAAACAGCTTCTAGAATGAGGGCACTGATTATGATCGGCAGTGACTATGAAAAAGATGCGTGCGTCACATTTGAAATACGTAGGGCAGATCTCTTACATTGCATCCCACATATATATAAAATGTCCTATTAACCTCAAATTCATTGTCATGGATATCCACTTGGTCAGCAGTTTGGAACCACCAGCAGCTCCACTTGAGAAAGACCGGAGTTTCTATTCCTGCCAGCAGGTACAATCTTGGAAACCCATAGGGGTTCTCTGTGAGTCAGCTTTGACTCAATGGCCCTGAGAGTGAATTAGAAATGTTTTCTAACTTGAAACTGCAACACTACAAAGTCACCACAAGGTGGTGCCACAAGTACATTGAAAGTGTGGATACAGTCCTCATTACAATTCCTTTGTCAGAACTTTGAACTTTCTAATGATTATGGGAGGCAGAAGTATCGAAGGAGTGAGAAGGGTGGAGACACGAGATGTCTCACTTGGTACACTTTTTTTCTTCTTCCATGTATTAGGCAGAATCTATGGGGGAGACGTGTGTGAGCTAATAGAGTATGAGCAAGCATCCCAGTTTTCAGGAGTAGTAATTATTACTTAAATATCTAACATTGCTGCCATTTAGGGAAAATTTCCATCCATTTGAAGAGATAATAGCTCTGAACGTTAAATGATGCAAACTTAGTTTTGTGCTGCAGATGCAGAGATAGGGTTAGAATCCGTCATGGTACTGTCTTTGGCTTTTGCACCATCAACATAATGGTTTAAAATAAGTCCTTTTTTCCCTGAATTTCCATGTCAATTTGCAACTTTATTTAACCCCCAAATCTAACCTTTGTGAACTGCAAGTACCACGGTGGTGAAAGTATTAACAAGATCACTGACCTGAGCATCTACCATTTCAGGGTGGTGGTAGTCTGGTCTGTTCTCCCTAAAGGAACCCTGGTGGTCCAGTGCTTAAGTGTCTGGCTGTGAACTCAAAGGTCACTGGTTGGAATCCACTTTGTTTCTGGTTTTGTAGGGAAGAAACCCACCAAACCAAACCTTCTGATCTGCTCTGGTAGTCTTAAATCTTAAGATTACACCTTAAGAAACTCTATGGGGCAATTCTGCCCCCTCAGATGGGGGTGCTGTGAGTTGGAATCGACTAGACAGCCCCCAGTGACAGCAATGTCCCTGGACGTCTTGATTTTTTCTTTCTTTGTTTCTTTTTTTATTAAAAGATCATTATATTGGGGGCTCTTGCAACTCTTATAACAATTCATAAATCATTCATATCAAGCATATTTGTACCTAGGTTGCTATCATATTTTCTAGACATTTACTTTCTTTGTTTTCTTTTTTTAATATAGATCATTTTATTGGGGGCTTGTACAACTCTTATCATAATCCATACATACATCCATTGTGTCAAGCACATTTGTACACTTGCTGCCATCATCATTTACAAAACATTTCTTTCTACTTGACCCCTTGGTATTAGCTCCTCATTTTTTCCCTTCCCTCTCCCACCCTCCCTTCCTCATGAACCCTTGATCATTTATAGATTATTATTATTTTGTCATGTCTTACACTGACCGATGTCTTCCTTTACCCACTTTTCTGTTGGCCATCCCCCTGGGAGGGGGCTATAGGTAGATCATTGTAATCAGTTCCCCCTTTCTCTCCCCCTCCCCCCCTTCCCCTTCCCCTCCTGGAGTGGCTACTCTCAGGGGCTTATCTGTCCTGGAGGCAAGCACCATCAGCTTTCTCCACCGCACTTGTTTATGCACTGCTTTCTTTGTCTTCAGCGAGCGTGTCCGGAAACTGAGCATCACGGAATGCCAGATTATTAGAACAAAGTGTTCTTGCAGTGAGGGAGGACTTGAGTAGAGGCCCAATGTCCCTGGACATCTTAATTGAAGTCCATAAAAGGGATTTTCGTGAACTGATGACTTTATAGTCCATGTATATCAATCCCATATGACTTGATTTCATTTCCCATTAAAGGGCTGATTTATCAAATTGGACCTTTGATAACAGGGCATCTGCTTTTCTTAGCATAAATCCCAAATCTTCCTGGACTCCAAGGAAGTAACTTTTTTTGAAGAATTCAGAGCCAGTGAGTAACAGGAGGAGGAATATTGGCATACTTTCCTGGCTCTTTGTCTTATCCAGATTTGATCACTGTGTGTTTCCAAGTATTCTATAAAATCCTTACTCTGCTTTCCCAAGGAAAAATAGACTTGGTGCTGATGCCTGTAGTTCTAAGGGACATTCAGTGACCATGTGCAGGGCAGGGCTTCTTGAGATCAAGGTAGCATTTGGGTACTAGGAGAACCATTAGAAACTAGGATAAGACCAGAGTCATGGTGTCAACCCCTCAACACTGCTTTGCATTTGACATAGACACTTGGGGTGGTCTTAGGAATCCAGGACTATGCCTGAGATACACTGGGGAGACTTAATAAGCAACAATTCCAGATTCTGTACACAGGATAGGAAAAATAGTTCAATGAAAGTGTCAATTCTCTAAGTACAGAATTACAAGGACTCATTATATATATTTTAAAATACAAAATTAAAGTCAGTGTCTGGTCTCTAAAAATTGCAGACAGATAGTCTTTTTGGTTTAGGGCAGTTCAAACCACGAACTGTTACATAGCCTCTAAGCGCTGTGAGGCCTGAGTGTGAGCGCAGCTCAGGATGCCGCTGTGTTTTGCTTGCTGTACACAGCGTCGCTGTAACGGGAGCCGACAAGGTGGCGGCTGACAGCGATGACAGGAAGAGAGGCAGTTTGTTTCAGGATGCAAAGCTCGGCAGTCTCCTTAGGGCAGTGGTTCTCGACCCTCCTTACACCGCTGCGACCCTTTAGCACAGTTCCTTATGCTGTGCTGACCCCCAACCATAGAATTATTCCCGTTGCTACTTCATAACTGTAATTTTGCCACTGTTATGAATCATCATGTAAATATCTGGTAGGCAGGATGTATTTTCATTGTTACAAATTGAATGTAATTAAAGCTTAGTGATTCATCACAAAAACAGTATGTCATTCTATTTTGTGAAATATTTATTTCTCGTTACAAATAAATGAAGTTTTGTCTTGAAGCATGGTGTAGCATGGGTAACAGTCTTCACCCCGGTACTCCTATGTGGGTGTATCTGCATGTGGGCGGACCCACCTGGAGACGGATAGAGGAGCGGTGTCTCGGTTCCTAAGACTATTGGAAATAAGTGTTTTCCCATGATCTTAGACGACCCCTGTGAAAGGGTTGTTAGACTCCCAAAGGGGTCATGACCCACAGGTTGAGAACCGCTGACTTAGTGCCTGAGCCAAGAAAAGCCTTCTGGATCACAGCAATTAGATTTGCAAGTGGCCGTGGGGCCGCATTTCAGTCCATTGCACATGGGATTGACATGAATCAGGGCCAGCTCAGCAGCTACTTTCTGCTGTGGAAAATGAGCTGTAGACAGTTTGGCTAGTCTCTCAGTGGTTGTGGGATTTGTATCACCAAAATGCTGCTGTAAATTTGCGGGGTCCATGGGAAGAGAAGGGTTCCTCAAGTTGGGAGACCAGGTGCTGACGAGATCACTCAGTGGACGTTTACAATGAATTAAGGAGTTCTGTTTCTCACTGTGGAGTACTGGGCTGTCACACAGTGTTCTACTTTCATATCTTGACAAAATTACAGTCAAAAACGCTATTGAACACTGTTCCAAATTAGGCCTTCCTGTGGAATGTCGCAACTCAACCATGGGATGCATCCTTGGCACTAAGATTTTTAGGACCTTGTTTTTTGGACGAGCTGTGACACATGTTTTCTCTTCTGGCTACAGAAAGGGTTTGGAGGAACAGGTTGGAGTGGCTATTGCAGTGTTTTTGTATGGCATTCACATCACATCGACCTAGGTCAATCCATTTCAGAAGCCTCCCCTCCATTGAGTGTGCATTGCATTCTGCAGACTTTTCACCTAGAGACACAGCAGCAAATCCATTCTTGTTTGGTCAGCATGTAAAAGGTGCAAGGAGAAGCTGATTCGGACCCAAAGGTATTAGCCACTTCTGGGAACATGTACTTAGTTTTAAGAACTGCATTAACTCCATCAAATCATCAGGGCACCATTCTGCTGGCTAAGGAAAGGATTCATCAAATTAAATTGCCAAAAAAGTATCAATGCAGTTTCCTTCTTCATAGAGAGAAAAGACTTTGTTATTACATTCTGTATACTAATATTATAACCCTCATACCCCAAGATACTTTAGTCAGTGAATAGGAAACCGATGTTCACATGAACGCTTCTGGGATCCGTCTTCTGTGCAAGGCCAGGCCCCACGAGAAAACACTCCTGGAAAATGGCTAAGGCCGGGTGTCCTCTTGGCTGGGCCATGCTTCTCACTGGTTTGCCAGTCGTACAATGGTATTCAGCAGCCCTATGATGATGTCATCATCTCCATGGTGTGATCTGATAGGATCAGCCCACGATTGTAAGAGGATTTCCTCACAAGCGTGGTATGCGTCCATGATAATGTGGACTTTCTGGCAAAGGTTTGCCGACTACTGCCATTTCCATCTGGTCTATGGTGCTTGCGATTCGTCTGGTTATGCAGTCCTTGAACCGGTAGCCTACCGCAGGACCCACTGATCTTGAATTGGTCAGCTGTTACATGTCTGTGTGTCAGAAGATCTCGCCACCCCAATGCCGGACCCAGAGATTGGAGACTACCTAGCCTCCACACTGCACAAGCTATTCCCATGAGTTAAATATCGCTCTATCAGTGGGGGCTTCAGCATTTGTGGACATATTTCATTATCTTCCCATTCTATTTTCCAGAAACTCTTTGAGATATGTGTGTATATATCTAATATTATATCACTGTTTTTATGTCCGTAAAGAGCCCAGTCAGGCCGTTGTAAAAGGCGATACCTGTGTCACGTGCCTTTCATGCTAGTGAGGATCGTGTAGCTCTGGGGGGCCTGTTACTGCTATCATTTGCTTGGCTTCTTTTCTTTACCTACTCATCTGCAATGCCTTCTCCTCGCCTCTGTTCCCTTGCCCGAGTTTTGGCACCCTGCATCACGACCGTGCTTCTGCTCTGTGTCTCAACCTTGGCAACCTTCCTCGTTAGTTTTTGTCTATTTTGTTAAAGCCAGGCCATTCTTCAAATTTTTGCACAAACAAGAAAACATCTGCTTAGTTTTTCGATCCTGAAGGTTCAGGTAATCATTACTACAGGCCTACAATCCTTTAGCTTTAATTTTTTTTTTAACATTTTATTAGGGGCTCATACAACTGTTATCCCAATCCATACACACATCAATTGTGTAAAGCGCATTTGTACA